>NW_023276482.1:0-470553 GCF_013357705.1 Chelonus insularis
GTTGTTTGTTTCTTTCAAGTGAAAATTCATTAATAAATCATTGATGACCTGATTCGGCTTTCTTCCTTTTACTAATTTACAAAAAAAGACAAAAATTATATTGAGTGAACTGATAACAACCGCTGAAACTAGTGTGTTACCCATAAAACATGTTAATGTGAACATTCCGCTGAGGTTCGGTGCTTTTTGATACCTGGACAAAATATCCCCGTCAAAATATCCCGGACAAAATATTTCCGAACAAAATATCCCCAAGACAAAATATCCCTGAGACAAAATGACTTCATACAAGATATCCCATTGACAGAATATCTTAAAAAAATTCTTATAGTCTCTACATACTAATAAATAAATAGATATTATGTAAATTACATGGATTATTTTATTTTTTGTATTTTTTTTAAACTGTTAGAAATTACATTTATAATACTTCATGTTTCAACTTAAGACATGTTTATGTCAAATTCATATAAAAATATTCACTTCTTTCTGTACTGTCGAGATTACATATTATTAATAATAATTTTAAATTAACATTGGTTTAGTCTAACCTATACAGGAACGTAATATTGACATTGACTTAGTATGCCGTTATAGATAACAATATTCACATTATCACATGTTTTTACTTAGTAAATATCTTTTTTGGTCAATTTTATAAAAAAAGTAAAGTAAATGACTATATACTACTCATGTGGTGACACGCTACTTCGTCCGACGACAATAAATCCGCTACATTACATCCGTTTGAAGAAATGCGGGGGTAGCGTTTAAAAAGCAGACCAAATATTCTGTATAACCCAATATTCACATTTGGTCTGCTTTTTAAACACGCTCCCCCCCACATTTCTTCAAACGGATGTAATGTCGCGGATATATTGTCGTCGGACGAATAGTTACGGAACCACTCATGTTATCTTAAATTTTCACATAATAAATACTTTCTTTAATCGAATCTATAAAAAAAACATTTTTTTCTATTTTACATAACAACGTAGAAATAACATTAATTATATTGTTTATAACAGTGTTAAATAAAAATTTATCTCAATTACAACCTTATATTGATAGTACTTTTGCAATATTTTTCAAGTATTCTAATTTGTAATCGGAGTTGTAATTCATAACAATGCTTGTCAATCGATTATCTTAGTCACGATAGGCTTTACGACGAGATATTAAGACATTTAATCCTGAATCTATTTGAGCGATTAACATTTCAGTTTTGCACTGTTCATCTTTAATTGCATTTAGAAACTGTCCAATAGATGCATGACAAACAGCAACACGGCGGTTGAAACCATTATGCCATCCTTCCATTAAATTGTTTGATCTAATATAATCATTACAAACAGCTTTATAACAATTCCACATTTTAATATTGAACCTTGGCTTATCGCGTTTTCTTCTATTGTGACGTGACTTACCAATCCACGTTATCTCAAAATACTCGAGTAATGTATTCAATTCATCATTATAACGATCATAATAGTCACTACCTACAATTAACTCGTAACCACATATTACATCATCAGTCGGAAGAAATGGTAATGCCATAAGTAAGCGTATGTTATAAGCAAACGTTATATCTGTGTTGTATAGTTTTTGGAGCCAACATAACTGAATGTGGCGCCAAATACATTGATTAAAATGGAAACTACACCCAGATATTTTCACTCCTGAATATATTTCTTTAAAAGCTTCAATAAATGCTTCTTCAAAATCGACTACAATACGCTTAGGTGAAAAATTTGGCAAACTTTGACGTAACACCTTCAAAAATTTTATATAAGTAGATTTCGTTTTATCAGGTGATAATAAATAAACAAGTGGCACTGATTTACCATTCATGAAACCATGAATGGTATATAATTGCATAAAAATACTCGGTACACTTTTGAATGTACCATCACTCAGCCATTGATCACATTTACTTAAAAATTTAAATTTTTGAGTGTTGTGAACACCAAAAATCTTCTTTTTGATCCACCGCTATCGTGAAGTAAGAATGACTCTCCATTGTGTGTACATTTAAACTGGTTTGGTAATTCTAATTCACCTCGAGATAACGGATTACTCAATTGAGGATTTTCTTTAACACGTACACGATGCACAGTTCGAACTAAAGATATTGGCTTTGGCAATAACGCAGTGACCGGTGATGATATACCTCGTAATACCTTAGACACGATCGTAGCAGGTTTTGAATCGTTTCCTTTAGCTTTCTTTACTACTAGACTTTTGATAATCTTCGTTTTCACTAAAGCAGCATTTTCAGCATGTTCGTGTTTTGGTATTTCACCAACTATATTGCCTGTACCCATTGAAATGGACCCATTAAAATTACAAATATTATTTATTCAACAATGAATACATATAAACTAATAAAATAAAATAATACCTGTTTTCAATTCACTGTCTGTATGAATTATTACATTGCAATTGGAATCAGAAGCACAACGCCACGATACATTACTTTTATTCACTTTCTTCCGTGTGTATAAAATTCCTTCATATAATAATAAGTTTTTACCTTTTTGTGACAACACAAATTTTAGAGGCATTGTGTAGAACGGTCTTTCAATAACTTGATTTGATTTAAAAATTTCTAATAAATAATTCACAAATATTGCTTAGAAACAATAGAAATACTAGCTCATAAAAATAGCAGCACTCCATATAATTACGAAATATACTAAAATAGATAGCAAGGTTTTCACTATTGCAAAACATAATTCCATAATTGAACGCTAGATAGCATTACAATACACAATGACATTTTAGCGCCAAAGTATGAAATTATTCGATTGTATATATACAATTTTTAAGAATATTTTGTCAGGAAATTATAGTGTCTGGAGTAATTTTGTCTTGAAAATATTTTGTCCGGGATATTTTGTCCGGGTATCAAAAAGCGCGTTACCTCCGCTGATGATCGGACAGAAATTATGCAATTACAGTGTAAAAGATGTTTGAACTTTTCTTGCAGATTCGCAGTATGACTTCTTATTCTCTATTGTAATGTAAATGTTATTAGAAAATTACTTTACTTATCGAAAATGTATAATCTGGTGAAGTCGGTTTTGGTAGGATTCCAGTTATTTTTGTAGATTAAATCAAGTAAAACGCCAAGTTAGCCGCGTCTTTTTTTTATAATCTTCTCGAACTAGTAACGTACTATTAACTTTTGAAATCTGAGTTAATTTTAAATTACAAATAAAAATTAATTTCAAAATAAAAAAACTGTGGAACTTGGTCCAATTTTGCTTTAAAGTCTGCCCAATCCAGTTTTAAATGTTCTTATGTACAAAGAACTATAATATATGGAACTGTTCAGAGAATCTTAAAAAATAGGTCAAGTTCCATAGTTTTTTGAATTTTAAAGATAATTTTTTTTTGTATTTCTAGCAAAAGTAAATACAGAGTCATCAGAGACCTTATCTAGTCGATATTAAAAAAATTCCGCTGGAAAAACTCAAATCCAAAAATTATCGACGCTTTTCATTATTTATAACAGTTACAGGCTGTTATAAACAGATAAAATTTACGAGAGTAGATATAGAGTCATCAGAGACCTTATGTAGTCGAAATTATACGTATTTCGCTTGAACACTTGCTGGATTTCTTTTTTTTTATAGATTTTGAAATTATTTTGGAAGTTCGGTGACTGTCACTAAACTTTCATGATCGTCGTCGGGAAGTTGGGTGACAATCACTAAAATTCCAATTCGTCACTAAACTTTCATTTGCACGTATATATATGTATGCCTAACGCATAGTTTAAGGACACTTCCTAGTTCTAACGCATACTTCGGAGACAGGCTCAAGTGTTCATGTGTTTAACGCATAGTTTGAACATATTGGAAAAAACTATGTCTATCGCATATTTTGGGACTTTTCCGGTACAGGTAAGCTTCAGAAAGAAAACCCAACAGATGGCACCTTGTAATCAATTGAGTGAAAGTCATATGTACAGAAAGACCTCAAACTATGCGTAATATAAAAATCCTGTACATAAAAGAATACGTTAAACCGAATAGCGTTTATAACCTCAACATAGTAAAAAATAAAGATCGATATTAAATTAAATATCCAGCAACACATACAAAGAGATGATTCACAAAACCCGTAGAAGTGTCCGTCGGATGACACACACATTGATTGAAAAATAAGAAAACGAAAAAAATGTGCTCGTTTGCTAAAATCCATCCCAGCAATAGTTTGAGAGATAATTTATACGTAATGTCTACATAGCATCATCAAGCATAAATAACATATACTTTTGAATAATTACTGAGCGGAGAAACAAAAATCAGTAGTGGTAATAGTTTAGGTAATAGTTAATATGTAATGTCCCTAAAGTATTATTATGTTATATATGACGTCTATTTACAGGGTGTCACGTCTCAGAATGTTGACAGAGCATATCGTATTGAATGTCATCGAAATCGTACAAAGGCATGCACTAATTCAAATACGAAAGTATCAACAAATTTTATTACATACACCTGTTAACAAATAAATGCCGATACTTCTAAGCAATTATTGAGAGAACAAACGAAAGTCCGTTGTGGTGATAGTTTGGGACATAGTTGATGCG
This sequence comes from Chelonus insularis, assembly GCF_013357705.1. NCBI lineage: Eukaryota > Metazoa > Arthropoda > Insecta > Hymenoptera > Braconidae > Chelonus > Chelonus insularis. The sequence continues at coordinate 4,601 of NW_023276482.1, forward strand.
AAATGTCCCCAGGTATCATCATGTTATATATGGCGTCCATTTGCGAGGGGTTTAGGTCTCTTAAAAGTGACGGAGCCAATCGTACTTAATATCATCAAAGTCATACGGAGGTATGCACTAATTTAAATACGGAAGAATCAACAAAGTTTTTTAACATACACATTTTTACAAATCAATGTCGATACTTTTTAGTAGTTATCGAAAAACCAAACAAATGTTTGTTGTGGTGATAGTTTAAGATGTAATCTTCCAGGTTATGTCTCCAAAGTATCATCATGTTGTACATGGTGTCTATTTGCAGAGCGTCACGTATGTAAAAGGTGACGATGCAAATCATATGTAATGTCATCAAAGTCCTACGGACACCTCATCTGTTGTACTCAAAGTCATTTAGACACATACAAGAATTCAAATACGAAAGAATGAACAGAAATTTCTTGACATACAGCTATTACCATGTAAGTGTCAATACTTTATGTATTCATTGTAAGGAAGAACAAAAGTTCATTAAAGTTAATTAAAATTTTAGTGTATGTGTCTGTATGACTTTGTGTTAATACAAAAGAATTAACGGAGATTATTTTACATACATGATTACAACACCATAATTTTTCTTTCTGTAGGAATAATAGCATACTCGTTCTGTCAAATAATTCAGAGTAGAGAAATCTAATATAGGGGCTGAAATGAGCTCCTGGCAAAGAGTTTTATTTCCGCGCCAGGAGAAAGAGAAATAGATGAATATTGCTAGAGGAAAAAGATGGAAGACGTCTGAGGGAGACAATATATATAGTTGGAATACTCATACGGTGAATGAGGGGATTCCTGGATATTGTAGAAATTGGGAAGGATCTCTAGGGAATAGGGATAGGTCATTTAAGGAATGGGGAATGCACTAGGAAGCGCGGGAAAGGTTGTATGAGGTCTCTCTCTATCTGTCTTTGTCCTGTTTCATCTATTTCTCCCACTTCGAAGAAGTCCTTGCCAGGTTCGAGAGCTTATGAATTTTGATGAGGAATAGCTTGGGTATTCCAGGGTCTTGGCGAAGAAGGAAGTCAATTAGATTTTTGATAGATATTTTTCTGCGTGTAATGTGTGTATAGTTATGCGCGTTCTCACCTATCTTTATCTCCCTCGGTGGTAGAGCCGGTGTAAATGAGGAGAGACAACGATGAGCGAGAAGAAAGGAAGTAACGATATTAATTGAATTAATAATTAATTAATATTAATCAAATCGAATGAATTTTATTAATCGAGATAATAAAATTGCAAAGCGACGATGAAAAGACCCACGCAGCGTCGGCGTGTAATACCGATCCGTCGACACGCGATGTTAATGCAAGTGATGTACGTTGTTTCCAGTATTCCTTAGCCATCAGTTAAAACCTGCAAGTAGGCATGCAAAATGGGCAGGAGGATGTTATCCCTTGGGAATTGTCTTCCACGTGAGGTATATGAACAATCTGTTTATTCATTGCTTTATACACCTGTACGCAGGATTCTACCAATCCGCGACCTGAAGCGGACCTGCTTTTCGCATGAATTACAGGATATATAACTTAACAGTCTAATTGAGATTATAATAATTAATATGAACAATTCAAATAAATTATAATGAACGTACAATCTCCGGAATACTAGCCGGGCACGAGAGGAACAAGAAATTAACAGTTGCCAGAAGGGCCAAGTGATATCAATAATAGTTATAATCGTGTATTACAATCGATTATGGCGCAGCTCGCTCTATGCCATTACAGAAAGTACAAAAATGATGTACAAGCTCACCGTGATGATATCAAACGAGAAAATCCTGGGATACCGCAGTGATTCCTGCCGTCGGCTGATGGTGCCCTTGGGTGTCCTTCGACTGCTTTTCTCTAGTTCTTAGCGGCTGCAACGTGTACTGCGACTCTCTCGGTGAAGGAGATTGTGCGGGAGACTGCCTGGCGTCTCGACCTGATGTTTCCGTCTAACTCGTCCACCTGGATTCAGCTGCGATGCTTTCGGCGATCGAAACTGAGCGCGTGATACGATTCACCGTTTTCGGGAACAATGTACTTATTTAACCGGACTTATGGCGTGATTACACGACTAACTGCGTGTGCGAGTAATTGCTGGCTGGCTCGCCGCTAACTAGCTGACTGATCAGCACTGACTGACTGCTTCCGCGTCGTGCGTCGAGGTATATAGTCTCGTTTTGGCGGGATCCCCCACCATGCGTTGACTCCGCGCTCTTTGCTTGACCGAAGCGCTGCTCTGCTGGATGTTGTTAGAAGTTGACCGTCAATCGACCTTGGCTGGTAAAACAGGTCTCTGGCGTGTCGGTCATAGGTGTCATATCTGTTGGCGATAGATGTCGTGGTCGCCGCATCGAGTAGATGGCGTAGTTGCTGAATAGGTGGCGTGGTTGCTGGAACAGTGAATGTTTTCTCCCCGAGAGAGCGACATGAGTTTGCTGTCTTGTGACTTTGTCTCGTCCGGCATGGATGGTGCCACTTGTCCGAAATAGACAATGATTCCACTCGTCTTGTGACAGGGCATAAGAAATCTCCAAAATATACCGAGATTCAATTAGTCGCATCAGGAAATTTATTATTAATTTGTTAAATTTTTGACTTACATTGATAACTCATTTTTCTACATAATTTTTTTTCTCTGCAGAAATAATCAAATTATCGTTTCGTCAACTAATTTAATACATGAAAATGTAATTTTGGTCTGTATTAGAAAAATTAAATGAACTTATTATACGTTTCGTCGTAGAACAACTGTTTACGAAATATTTTTAAAATACCCTCTCTTAGAACAATTTCTTTCAAAATATTTGGAGGATAGTTCATTTGACGAAGAAAATGTTAGGAAAATAAATTAAGAATCATTGTTGATTCTTAATTTATTTTCCAATTACCTACAAAAAAATACGAATACATTTTGTCTTAGAATAAACCTTATTTGGAATATTTGAAAAAAACTTGCTGTTTCTATGTCACTTTTCTCATACTGACGCTTTCGTTTTAAATGCAGTAAGATGTGCAGACGCAGAGTCTATTTTTCTCGTAGTGGGGACTAGAATCCGGCATTCTCTCTACAGCTGTCGAGTGTCATGTGTGTTGGGATTTTTACAAGATCATTATTCGTAAGTTCGTTTTTTTTAGTAAGTATGCATATATTTTTTTTTATAAAAATGTCTAATATTTTGTAAGAATTTGTGTTAGAGGCATATTTTTTTGTTTATTGTATATGGTGTGTTCTGACTTGGAGGGGCCCAAGTCAGTTAGTCAGAAATATTCAAAAATTGTTAATGCCGGACTTGTCCACCGGCGCGTCAGTCAACTCACTGGACCAATAATCGGGAAGTATTTCCCTGATGGCCCAGAAGGCAACTCTACGGCCCTAGTGACGCCAACAAGCACGCGGTCGAGCACTTGTGGCGTCAGTTAGCTCCAGGCAAATCACGCGGTCAGCTCTGTATAAGTTTTCGCAGTCAAATCGTAGTTTTTTGCAGTCAGCTCACTCGTTGTACAATAAAGTACGGTCAAATAGACTCAGACAGCTCTCACGAAGAAACGTGAATCATCAAATCACTCTCATCAGTGCAAGTGGTCCAGTATATTCAGTTTGTAGTGTCTTTGGGCGCGAAGCTGAACTGGCGTCGACGCCATAGTGCCTCACGGACATTCACCTATACATCGCTCCCCCGAATAACTCTGGTGTATACTGTGAATGTTGCTATTCACTGTTTTGTGAGACTATGTTATTTGGTGACAAAATAACCATCAGACAATTCAGAAGTGTATGAACAATTAATGTACAGTCAATTCACCTAAACTCAGTGATTAAGAATTTCTATTGTTTAAGTTAAGTGTTATTGTTGAATAAAAACTATAAAACTCAAGCAGTCTGTGTTAATAAACTATATTTGTGAACCTTCTAGCATCCAACCTTTTGTTCTTATTCTGCTCTTAATTCATACAGTCCACTAGTTTTCAGGTTGCTCATTCGGCCGACTCGAAGTCAGAACATGGTGAAAATATGGAGTAAGTTGATCCAGTATTTTAGTCAATTATTGAGATTTTTTTGTGAATTTCTATAGTTAATTGAATTGTTTAATTACTGTTTTTACTGTTTTGGTGTAAATCAAAAAAAAACTCACTCTCTTTAGTTCGGCTTGAAATAATTTTTTAAAATAGTCGAATGATCTATGTTAGATTCTAGAGGTTTACATATTTCGTAGTTGTAAAAAGTAATAAAACCTTACTAAGTCAATTTTTTATCGGTATAATTTTTTAATTATCCATAATTTCATTGGTTATTTTCGAGTTTGTTGGTTAAGATACAGAAATCCTCTTAAATTTGGGTTTTAATTAATCTTTTTATTGACGTGGATAAGAGACAGCTCATTTATTCATAAAATTAAATGTAGTTCTTAAATTTTAATAGTAGAATCCAAATGTGAAACATCATTAAACTCGGGAACTTCATTTTCCTTTTTGAATTTGATAGTTAAATTTTATCGTCATTTTGAAATTTGATCTGATCATAATCATTGTTAATTTTACAAATGACTCGGACAATAAGCCTACTATGACATTTTTTCATCAGCATCTATTTTGAGACATTTTTACAATTACAAGGACGCCGAGAAAGACCATCAGCATTGCCATGTTTATGACCAGGTCTATGTTGAACTTCGAAATCATATTGGAATAAGATTTCAAACCAACGAGCTACTTGATCTTGAGGATTTTTGAAAGAAAGTAACCAAGTGAGAGAGGCATGATCAGTTCTAATAGTGAACCTCTTACCAAGGAGTAGAAGTTAAAATTTGTTTCAATTTTTGAAACGTTTGAAAAGCTTAATCATCCCAAATAAAATCTTCCTTCTTTTCACAAATAACATATAAAGGTTTTGTAATAGTAGCAAAATTTTTGACGAATTTCATATAATAAAAACAAAGGCCTAGAAAACTTCTAAATGCAGTTTTATTGTTAGGAACAGGCCAATTAATAATGGTACAAATTTTATCTGGAGAACTTTTCAGTCCTTCACCAGACATTACATGTCCAAGGAAAATAACTTCTTTTTGGAAAAATATACATTTCTTACGATTTATCGTAAAAGAAGCTTGTAAAAGTCTTTCAAAAAAATTTTGAAAATGAATAAAATGTTCATTTAGACTTTTACTGAAGATAATAATTTTATCCAAATAAACTAAACAAATTTTACCAAGAAGACCTTCTAAAACTACGTTCATAAGTTTAACGAGGGTGGCAGGAGCATTACACAAGCCAAAAGGAAGAACCTTAAATTGCCAAACCTCATTCCAAATACAAAAAACAGTTTTAGATCTATCCTCCGGAGCAACTTCAACTTGCCAATATCCACTTTTTGCAACAGCTAACAAACTATTATTAACCGAAGAAGTTGAGACCGATTCAACCAAATTGTAAGGACTATTTTCTGAATTATGAATTTCTAATTTATTATTATTATCATCTTGCGATTCGTCAAAGGTGTCTGGCCAGGGATCCCGAGGCTCCGACCCACCTGGAGCCTGATTAGACGAGAGTATCCTGCAGGCACCCGACTCCCTTCAGTTTGAGAGTGAGCCGGGGCTGCAGCCGTTCAGTCAAAATTTTTACAATCGTCTCAGGATTCGGAGAGAACCAAGGATGACCACTTTCTGCATACGAGCCACGAGAATCTCAGGCTGACTACAGCAGACTGGTATTGTTCGAAGCTTGGTCAGAAAGCGGTACCTCATCCCTCCGAGGGTGCCAATCACCAGGACTATCACGTGCGCTGTGTATTCGTGATAGACATTCCTCATCACGCTGATAGGCGAGGGTGGAAACTACGCCATCTTGGCAGGCCATAATAAATCCTTCGGTCTCAGAGAACAAGCCAGCTGACTTAAGGTATTGTAAAGTCAGCTGGTGTGACAAGTCCTGTGTTTCGAGATGACGGTAAAACACACCATGTAAGGACTTTGCCACATGTTCGTCGAGCAGTTTTAACTGCTTGGTCGTTTTTATATCAACCTTTCGCAGCCCTCTGGTCAATTGCAAAAGCCTCAGACCGTCTGGGCTGCTAGAGTCGAAAACTGCCATTGAGAACTCCGAATGAGTATAACAAGACTGGAACAGCGAGCATATTTGTGGCTGCAACTTTGTTAGGGCCTGAAAGTTCAGAGCTCCATATTCTTTAAGTTGCTACTTGTACTCACTGCGGAGAGTATCTCTGATGACAGACACGTCCTGTAAAAGAGATTGTGCCTGTCCGAGATATTGGCATGACTCTCCAGCATCCAGATGTTTCATGATGCTCCCGTCTGCAAGTTCGACATTATCACTTCAGTTCGGCGATCTTCCTTGTACTAAGAGGGCTACTGAGCATTTGTCTAACCCAAACTCCATGTCGATTGCACTGGTATACTCGGACACAACCTTCAGGGCTGCTCGGAGTTTCTCAGGACTGGTCGCGTACACTTTCAAGTCATCCATATAGAATAGAATAGAAGAGGACTCAGGGTATCTCCCTGGAATACGCCTCTCCTAAATGGCACTGCTCTGGTAGACACTTTTGTTTCACCAGATATTACGGTGAAACGTGTCCTCCAGAGCAGCATCAGATGTTCAATGCATCTCACTATTTGTGGGGGTACTGAAAGGCATTTGAGCAAGTAGAGGAGAAGCTCGTGTGATGTTATATCAAATGCCTTTCTGTAATCCATCCAGGCCATTGGCAAGTTGCGCTTGTAGTAGTATGCGTCCATTGTGACGCATCGGTCTACTAACAAGTTCTTCTTGCAACCTGTCCAAACCACGCTTGCTGCCACGTTGTTCGTTTATCTGTTTCCATACAGGTTCTATTGCAGTCAAAATCCTCTCGTTCAAAATCTTAGTAAACAATTTGTAGAGAGTATTTAGACATGCAATAGGCCTGTAGTTTTTGGGGTTGGACAGATCACCACTTTTGGGGATCAGCTCAGTACGCCCTTCAACGAGCTATCCAGGAATGGGTGTATCTCCTTCTAGATATTCTAAGAAGATGCGAGCCAGATGCTGGTGGGATGACGTCAATTTCTTTCCACCAGAAGGTGGGGATTGCATCTGGCCTAGGGGCAGCTCAGTTCTTTGTACCCCTTAGAGCATTCCATGTTAGTGCGACCATATATATCGGTCCAGTAGGTTCGACTCTTTCTGCACTCGGAGGCTCATAAGTGACAGTGGCTTGCGGCTTAAGAAAGCGCAAGGGTCAGATTGGAACAATCTGTTGTCTCTTTGCCGCTTGCACCGCTTTGCTAGTGACTTTTTAATGGTCATCAGCGATCTTATTTTGCCTGTGTACCTTTTTTTTGGGATCAGTTACACGGCCGTATTGGAGGTGTGTTCTTCACGTCTAATTGGCAGTCCGTTTGATGCGTCTTTTAAGGATTAACTCAAGATTGACAGGTGTTCGTCTGCCTGAGTAGACCCTCGAGCCACATCATAGTGCAAAAAGGTCTACACCATCTGATACCCGATGGTCGAGATCTTCGTTGGCACGAGCTAGATGTTCTGCAAAGAGGGTAATTTTCTCCTCTCTGCTAGTGAAATCCTGTTGATTGACGCCCTCAGAGGAAAGAGATTAGGGTTTTGCAGTGAGAGAAGGGCGGAACGGGAATATGCTTCACCGTAGTGCGACTGTCTCGGGTGTCAGTGAGACTTCGTCCTCAGTCTCTGAAGCGTCTGGTATTGATGAATGAGAGTCTGCCCAAGAAAGAGTTTGCCTGAAGAAGCGCTGCGATTGCAGAAGGGAGGGGGGGGCAACGCCATGGAGGGAGGTCCCGCCAAGACGCCGCAGTTCAGTTAGTAAGCAGTTATCATCCAGCCGCTGATAGAAATAGACAGTGTCGCCAAGCATGAGTGAGGCGGCCATTATACGTGTTGTACGAGCTATAAAACTGAGTGACAATCCACCGGTAGTAGACCGGAGATTGCTTCGCGGGTGCACGGTGTCAGGTGCAACAATTGTCTGTAGATAGACTAAAGGTGTCCCACAGTCATCAATGGATAGTAGAAATAATGGTATAGGTCAACCCAAATGAGGGAGCGTATACCTGAAGCCAATAACACGGAAAAGCAACAAATGACAAAAGTATTCAAGTGTCAGAGCATTAAAACGAACTTAGCGAAATAAATGACCTTTCGATATTTTACAGAAAAAGAAATGAAAAAAGATGATATGAATTTTCAAAGTCCCAGAAATCATGCTCTGGGACCCCAAGGAGCAAGTTGATGCTCTCGACAATTGCCCTACGGGTTTTGAATATAGTTTTTAACGAATAAAAATGGCTTTATATTATTTATCCAACTATATTTCAAATGCAGATCAATTTTTATTCCTAATTTCTATAAATAAAGGTCTTATGAATTTTGAATTGGGACACTCGAGTGTTCCGATCTTGGAATTATTCTTTATTGGTTCTTTTAGTTATTTCTTGCCCCTCTGAAAGTTTTCCACGTCCTACGCTTTTTTATCTGCACATGTTTTCTTGTTGCACGCACGTAAAATTTTTTCCATCTTTTAACCCTCAAAACGTGAGTCCAACAATGTACTAACAGCAATTAAAGAATGAAATTCAATATTTTTAAAACGCTCACCTAATTTTTCAACAAAGTTTCTTGATTTATCTGAAGTTATCTGAAACCGAATGGAATCGATAGTGGAGAACGCAGAAGATGATAGTGAAGATGATGAAACTGACGAAGAGAGTGTTAGTGGTAGCTAAAGATGAGCAATGGAATAACCGTACGACAATGTATATGCAGCATCTGAAGAGACAATTTTTTTCAGGTACAAAAGGAACGGTAAAAATAATGAGAAAAAAATTCGATTAACACCAAACAATAATCACAAAACAACAAGGAAGACAATAAAAATCACAAAATACCACAAATGGTGACAGATAAGAATCAACACAATTGAAAGCTCAAACCAATCTCCTATACCACATCCTTTCCCCTCCTGAAGAAAAACGCCTATTACCTCCACGTGGTTTTCATCGAGCAACAATTCATTGTTGGCCAAGAGTAGGCAAAAACATCCTTACCGAATTTTAGATATTGATTTCTAGATATTTACGTTGTAAAGTGCTAAAAATTGCCCTACGGGTTTGAATATAGTTTTCAACGAATAAATTAACTCTACATTATTAAATAAACTATAAATAATTTGCAGATCAATTTTTATTCCTTAATTTTTATACATAAAGGTGTTATGAATTTTCAAAGTCCCAGAAATCATGCTCTGGGACCCCAAGGAGCAAGTTGATGCTCTCGACAATTGCCCTACGGGTTTGAATATAGTTTTTAACGAATAAAAATGGCTTTATATTATTTATCCAACTATATTTCAAATGCAGATCAATTTTTATTCCTTAATTTCTATAAATAAAGGTCTTATGAATTTTGAATTTGGGACACTCGAGTGTTCCGATCTTGGAATTATTCTTTATTGGTTCTTTTAGTTATTTCTTGCCCCTCTGAAAGTTTTCCACGTCCTACGCTTTTTTATCTGCACATGGTTTCTTGTTGCACGAACGTAAAATTTTTTCCATCTTTTAATCCTCCCCTGTGTACATATTCGCAAAGAATGGGTTTACGACCGTTAAGCCTTAACGTTGATCGGTGTCATTAACACCTGTACCATTTTTAAAAAGTCGTATATTTTCGCGAATTCTTTTTGTTCTCATATTTTCAATTGCGGATTATAATGTGATTTTTTTTTCTGTATCTTTCCGTTTGAATCATTTTATTATCTTTTTTTGGTGTTGAGATAGCGTTCATGAATGTTTCTTTGAATAATTAATTTGGCAATTGAGATAATTAATTTTTCTAACCGCGATCTTCGAGAGAAACTTTCCGGGGAAACTACAAAAAAATTTTTAACTCGATTGGACAAATTTTGACCTCATTATGGTCGTTTATATTTGTCCTAAACAATTTTCTACATTAAAAACGCCCTTTTTCGACTTTCAAAATTAGGTAGCAGGTGGACTTATTAACCGATTAAAGTCAAATTTTAGCAGGTAACGTAGAGTTTCTCAACCTATATTTTTAATCTGGGTTCAATTTTTCATGGGCATTTTTTTTCTTTTATGCTCCTCTAAAATGAGGGGCCAATACCTTCCGCGCTGATAATAGTCCTGTGTATTAATTTGATATTACAGGTATTTAAAGTTTCCAGTTGTTAAATATTTTGACATTTTAGAAAATGATAAAAAATAGCAACAAAATGATTTTTGTATCTCATCCCTGAATTAAAATGCTCATCAACAATCTCATTTACAAAATCATTGTGTATTTTTGAGTATCTCTTACAGTGTTAACAACGATTAGAATAGTTAACCTAAAATCAAACAATATCTACAATTAATAATAGTTCGTCCGATGTACAAAAATCTCGTATTAATACTACTGATGCAATGATAGGTAAATTAATGGGTGCATTAAATACTACCTTACTGGATAATCTCAATATCAATATTAAAGTTCTTTATGGTGACTGAGATTGTAATGTAATGATGTAGGGCTTCTGATTGATAGGATATTTAAATTTTTTTTTCTGTTTTGATGAATAACTGTTTTTCCACACACAAAATGGTCCTCTACTTTTTTTGTAATATTGTAAAATAAAACCAAATAACAACTTCAGAAAATAAATTAATGAAGAAAATGTTTATTAAAGATTGACAGCAATTAATTAAAACGAAAGAATCCGTGTGGTCAACTCAAGTCTCAGTTACAAACTGAAGATAAACAAACTCTCCCTTTGTTGATATAAACAATCTAATCGTCAAGCATTTGTCGCTAACTAACGAACTGTCGTTAGTCTAATAGTCATTAGACGGCGACATACAAATATTTTACAATATTATTATATCACATACAATTGTATGAAGGTTGTTTCATCACAATATTGACCGGAAAAATAAAAATAATGTTTTCAGGTTATAGAACATGAACTTATTACATTCCATCTTTCACCTGCAATAGACTCTTGATTTTAAATTTTCGCTGGTATAAAATTATCTACATTTAAATTTAATCTGCTCTTTGATACCATTCGTTAATTTTAGTTTTAAAATCTATTTTACTAACTGCCTGTCATCAGTTATAAGAGTAGATATTAATCAGAAAGCAGTATTATTTCCTGAATGAATTTATTTTGGAGTAGACAAATTTAATTCTGCATCTACTTTAGAATAAATAATTTAAGTATATGAAACACAAAATACATTCTACAATCGGACCATTTCGTGGCATAAAAATTTCAGCATACAGCGCTTCCTATGCCCAAACGAGCTTGAATCAAGTCGGCGTATCCAAGCATGTAGTGTAAAAACAAAATACACCTAATCTCTAGATTGAGATTATGCTGGCCATGTGGTTAGAGCGTCAGAGTTCTATTTTGCCGGGCAGGTTTCGATCTCAGTCACGGCAAATTTGTTTCTTTTTTTTCGTTTAAATTGCAAATTATTACAATCTATACACAAAATGAATTTTTTTTTATTATTTTTTATCAAATAAAATGAAATGATAAAATTAATATTATGATTAATAAATGTGTAAAACCGTAGAGATAATTTTCTAGCTCTGTGGTCAGAGCACCAAATTTTTATTTTGCCGACTCAGTTTTGAACGCTGAATCGATTTAACTTCACTTGAAAATACATTTTGAAAAAAAAATTAAATTAATTAAACCCCTCTCTACCCTCTATCGTTCACGGAAAAAATGTATTTTCAACTCTTGTTCAATAAACTCAGTTTTAAATGCTAAATCGATTGAACTTTCTTAAAATCCTTTTTTTTTGGAAAACTAATATTAATTAAACTCCCTTCTTTCCTCTATCGTTTAAAAAAAATGTAGTTTCAAGACAAGTGTAATCGATTCATCGTTAAAAACTGAGTCGGTTAAACTACACTAAAAAAAACATTTCTTGGAAAACAAAATATCAATCAACCCCCTTCTAACTACGCTATCCTAATTTCCGATGACAATTTTAAGAGATTGTAAATTTCATTTATTATTCATTTCAATATATACAGATTGCAATAATTTGTAAATTGAGGAAAAAAAATTTGTTAGAACTCGAATTGAACCCTGTTCGGCAAATACAAATCCGGCGCATTGACCTTAGAGCTGCCATATTTACTTTCATTTTATTGATGTTTGCAGAACATAAACTGCTAGCTTGGACACGGAGGGTGGGGATGTAGCTTGCCAGCGAAGAGCCGGAAGTTGTTCCAGACGATTTAGACAAATCGTTTATATTTTTTATTGTTAAAAAATACTCCCTTTTATGTAGCATGAGGGAGAAGAGATTTTTGACCTTGTTCGAACATCTACTTCTTCTCTTTCTTAAATTAAAAAAAAATTATGAACATTATTTTATTTCAATTTTATTATGTACAGATTGCAGTATCCGGTAATTCGAAAAAAAATAAAAAACAACTGGACGTAACTAAGATCGAACCCCGCCCAACAAAATGAAAATCAGGCGCTCTGACCACAGAGCTAGCATATTACCTCTGAAGAAATTTTTGTTTTAAATTATAAGCTGCAAGCTTGAGTTCAAAGAGTGGGAATAGAGCTTGCCTGCGAAGTGCCGGAACTCGCCGCGGATTGTTTCAATTTTTTTCTTATTGTTAATGAGTTATGAAAAAAAGCCTACCACCAATGTGGCTGTACAAAAAAGGGCTTGTGGCCCTGTTCAATTATTTTCTCACTTGTCTTCGATTACCTGAAAAATGGTTCTATTTGAAAATTAAAATTGACATATAGAACTAATATTGGTATGATAAAATTGCAATTCCATGCATTAAAATAGAAAAAAAAATTGCCGTAATTAGAATTGAACATCGTTCGATAAAATAAATGGCGAACCTACTGATTATGTGGTGCCCGTCCCCGGGCTTCAGGCAGAAGCTGACAGGGAGCGCACCAATAACTCAGCAGCGAGCGCCAGCGAGTAGATAGACTACGAGAGTTCTACCACACTTTTTTTTTTAGAGTGCTGTGGTAGAACTCTCATAGCTGTGAACGCATGGAGTGGGAATGAATATTGCGGTAGAACTCTCATAGCTGTAGACGTGAAAAGTGGGGGAGTTCTTAGGTTTTGTTGAGGTGGGGGGTTAAGGGAGGATTCCTAAGGTAAGGTGTCAAACATAGATGGGGAAATCTTACTGAATAATTAATGGGGTGTTTATCTAAGTGTAGGTATGCTCTGTCTCGGTATGTGGACAACGAGAAAATCTTATTAAATCAGCTTGATCCATTAAACTTGACAACTAAAGCTAATGTGATGCATTGATCTGCAGGTGAATTATCTTAAGTTGCTATGAAATCGAGAGAAATGCCCTGTAGGGGGAAAACACGAGTAGGGAGAAAAAAAGTGAGAAGTAAGGGCTACCCTCTATTTATTGGGAGATTTGTTTTCAAAAATTACCAGTCTAATACATATACAGATATCAATTATTGGATTATTCATCATGAATGTTTCATAAATAATGATGATATAGAACATCAAAATGACTACTACAAAATCAATCGATACATTCATAATTGTAACACTCATCATATTCCTAATATAAATGCATTTATACATGTGTTGAACCATCAAAGAACATCTTTACAAGTTATTTATATAAAAGTTACAAAAAAAAACATTCGATACGTTATTTAAGAATGATCAAATTTTTATCGAGCCATATTTTAAATTGATTGATTTGATGTTTGATAATACTATATGTAAAAAGGGAATATTACCATTCAGTGGATATTATTTCGATATAAATAAAAGCACGAATTATAATTATCAAACTAAAAAACGTCAAGAAAAGTTCTCTCAACGTATTATAAATTACGGAAGACCTGGAACATTGATCGCCATGTGTTGCAGAATATTAAGCAATATAAATTAAAGAAGCAATTGGTCATCATTACCATCATCATAATATTGAATGAAAAACTTTGATTAAAGTTTCATTTTTTGAAAGTGACTGAAGCTGAAATTTTTAATAATCGAAAATTATCCAAAAATAACACACATCATTAATATGGATGGCTTCAGAACAAATAAAAAATCCTACTGCAAAGAAATGGCGTGTATTCGAGTTGAGAGCTGTGAAAAATATTCAAGCCATTATAATATTGAAGAGCATAGACTGTTACGAGAAGATTATACATCACCACGCTTCAATACCATGTTTGTCCATGGATTAAAAATGGATATAACTGCAATCATCAGAATCAGGAAGCAAGTTTTATGGGAGGAATCATAGGGTACAAAGGTGAATCAGTTGAACGAGACAAACTCACATTTTTGAGAATTCAGTGTTATAATATTGAGAAGCTTAGATGTCCGGAATTCGAAATATTATATAATCAATTGCGAGAACGACGCCCGGACTTATCCGAAATAATGAAAACATTGGATTGCCTTCAGCATGATGAATAGAAAGTTCGTAGGGGTGGATCAACTCCTAGAATTGCTCATTGTTCTAAGAAGGAGGTTTACGCTTTTAATCAATTTCTTTTAAGAAATATTGAATAATTATAATTTTGAAAAAATGTATCAAATATTGTACATAATTTTTTTCTTCTTTTAATAAACTGTAAGATTAATGATATGTATGCTTTTGAATTATTTCTATAATAAAAAAAAACCCTCTAATCCTAAAATATTTATAAGATTTTTTTAAAGAAATACAATTCTCCTTTTTTTTGAATTTTTTTTATTTGTATATAAATATATAAATGATTACAATTTTTGAAATGAAACTTAAATATAAACATATAATTATATATTTTCTCAATCAATTTACGAATTTGTCCACTTAATAGTTTATATTCGACTATTTTATCATGTAAAATTAAACAGTATGCAGTTGTACCCAGGGGAAACACTTCAGTAGCTTTAAATTCAAGACGAACATCGACTGGCCCTGCTTTAATAGATTCATTTTGTCTTGAACAATCGATTACAATGAATCGTCCTCTTTCCATAAAATTTCCTTTATTTAAGTATGGTCTTTTAATATTTTTACTATAATAGGATGAATAAAAATTCGTATACATTTCATACAACAGTGCATATTTACTTTTTAAAATATCAATATTCATGTTAGCATATGGATATCGCTGTGAATTTAAATGAACAGCAATATCTTCAATTTTACAATGACCAAATATATCAGCACGTTTTGATGATTGATTTTTACATTCAGGTTGCAATAAAAATATAATATATCTTGGCTTCTCTAGTTGATTTGTTGTCTTCACAGACCAGATGTGTTTAGTTGTTATAGGTGAAGATGGATATTCACATAGCTCCCATCTTTACTGATGTAACTTAACGTATCAACTTTCTTTGAATCAGACATTGTAACATATGGCACCAACCATTCAATTTTATCAAGAGTAATTTTTACATTTTCTGCTGCCGCATTAGCTATTTCAGTTTGATCTATTGCATTTGAGTCAGTGTTGGCTCTTATGAGTATTAGCTCATGTTTACAGTTAACAATGACTTGTTTATAATCCTCAGAAAATCCAAATAATAATTTTAATGGTATGTACCCATTGTCTTTGGTAAATTTACCAGTAATATGAATTGAACTTTCACATGGTAAAATACATAAATTTCGATGTTGTACAGCTATACGTATCTCATCATTGTTTTTATATAATGATGAACCATATGGCTGATGGGCATAAATCTCATAATGAGATATAGATTCATCGTCAACAATTTTTTTTTAATTTTTAACGCTGATTTTTCGCTATATAATTCGGTGACAAGTGTATTTTTCCAACTCCTAATGAAAGATTAAATTAAGGATCTGTCCCACTTAGAAATATGTAAATATCCTTAAAATCATAAGTACCAGTTGGAATTGTTATTGTACGCCGTTCGTCTTTCTTTTGATAATTCATTGGAGGAAAATATGACCTCCAATAATGATGAATGTCCAGTAAGTGTTAATATCAAAGAATCACCCATAATGTTTACTGTATAATACTAAAAATGTAAATGAAATATAATTTTTTCCACATCATATTTATAGCTGGTCATTTAAAAATTTCAAACATAAATGTCCACAGTTAGTTGTATTATAATCTTGATATTTTTCATAATTATATAATATATGGTTAACATTAAAGTAATTTACAAATTCTCTGGATGGTTTCGAATCACCAAAACTATCAAAGTATACAACTTCTTTACCTCTTTTTTTATATGCCACCCAATGAGTTCCAGATCCATCTTTATTGTCTCAATTGATAATTGCTGATTCATTTTGCCAAGGTCCTGATGATAGTAAAACATTTCGAAAATATAGTATTTTCAATTATTCTATATACTTGAACAAATCAAAATTATTTAGTGCCCGCTTTGGTAAGTTTACCGGATTTTTTTTTTTTAATCCCCCTCCTGATTCATATCGGTTCAGATATGCTCCTTTTCCAGTTTTATATCGATTCAAATAAGCGCCTTTACCCGTAGCTATAGCTTCCATTCTTTCATTATGACGTTTAAGTTCATTTAACAAGCCACCAGATCTTGTCGTTAAAGGTAGACGACGTTTACGTTGTGGAGTTTTCTTTTTCTTTATTTTTCCTCCTTCCACTCTCTTCTTTCCTGAGTTAACTTTTTCTTTCTTAAATACCGTTCCAAATTTTGTCTTGAGTTTCATAGCATTCACAACACTCCACGCTGCTATTTATTCACCTAAGCCAGCATCTCTAGCTAGTATGCGTTGCCACGCTTTTTCAGCAAGTATTTTATCTGCTAAATGTTTCCCTGATAGATTTTCTCTATTCTGAGAATATGCTATATCATGTGCTCGACAAGCAGTATCTAATGAATTGATTTCTTGATCACCTCGAGCCAATCGTTGTTGTAATTTTGTACCCGGTCTACAAAATTGATAGCCTGGGATATGTGATTCAACAGGTAAATGATTAATGACTTTATTTAGTATTCCCGCTCCTTTTTTAGATGTTTTCCTCTGAAAAGTCATTATGTAACTAAATAAAAACTGTAAAAGTGTCGATATCTGAATCTTTACGCTTAGTTATTAACGAGATGGAGTTTAAACCACAAGATTTGAAATTATCTGTAGAAAATTTCGATAAAATCATACCAATGGAAAAAAATACATAGACTAAACGTT
Source organism: Chelonus insularis (assembly GCF_013357705.1). Classification (NCBI taxonomy): domain Eukaryota; kingdom Metazoa; phylum Arthropoda; class Insecta; order Hymenoptera; family Braconidae; genus Chelonus; species Chelonus insularis. The sequence goes on from NW_023276482.1 coordinate 21,823, forward strand.
GTGGTGAATTATTTTCAAATACTATACGCTCAGTTATTCGTGGACCGTCTAATTGTGGAAAAACAAATGCATTGTTGGCACTAAACACTCATCCAAATGGATTAAGATTTGAAAATATTTATCTACTTTGAGAGAACAGATAAACGACATAGAGGATTCAGTATCTGGTGAAATATCATTATCATCATTAAATGAAACTATATCTAATTCAGAGCAGAAGTTGGATAATTTTAAACAAAAATTCATCGCAAAGAGAATTTATACTGATTCTAAATTTTTGATATTCGATGTCATCACTGATTTAATGAAATCACAATTTAATGTATGTCGACAAGCTATAATAGACCTTTTCGAAAAATCAAGGGGACAAAAAGCACTCTTGAAATCATCACAATCATTGAATTCCTTGCTCAGTAGTCTAATCTGGAATAGTGAATCAGATGGAAAAATTAGAAAAGTAATTGCCGATGAGCTGCATAGACCTGCAAGAAAAAATTCCAAACATTGAAAAGCTCATATACAAGATCTTGATAAAACTGCTTACTTATCCATCAACAATAGATACAAATACATTTTCTCAAAATATGCCTGGGTTGTACCGGTGAAAAAAAAAAATAGAAAAGATGTCACCGATGCTATGAAATCAGTGTTAATACAGAAACGAGCACCTCAAAATTACATGTGGATAGAGGCAAAGAATTTTATAATAAAAAATTTCAAACACTCATGAAGCAATACAACATAGAAATGTATTTAACATTTACAAATCTAAAGGCGTCTATATGTGAACGATTTAATCGTACATTAAAAAATGAAATGTGGAAACAATTTACTATACGTGGACATTATAAATCGATTGATATTCTACCTCCTCCAATGAAATCATATAATACAATACATAGTACTATTAAGATAAAATCGAAAGATGTAACAGTTGATAATAAAAAACAATTACTCCAAGATATTTATAAAGAACATTTACATTCAGTAAATAAACGATTAAAATTGGAGATATAGTTCGTATAAGTAAATATAAACACGCATTCGGAAAAGGATATACACCCAATTGGCCAACTGAAATTTTTATTATTAAAACCATCAAAAATACAAGACCTATGACATATGGATTGATTGATTATCAAAATCAGCCGATTGAAGGACGATTCTACACCAAGGAATTAACCAAAGTCCAGTATCCAGATGTCTACCTTATTGGAAAAGTTTTGAAAAAGCAGAAAAATGAAGTCTATGCTAAATGGTTAGGATTTGATAAATCACATAACCGTTGGATAGATAGAAAAGATTTGTAATTTCACATAATAGAAAAGATTTGTATTTCACATAATTATTTAAAATATATTTTAAGAAAAGCTAAAAATGAATAGTAATAAACTTAAGGATTGAGGTTAACGATTATTACTCAAGTTATTTTTTGAGTTTTCCTAAGATTTCGTTAAAAAAGAAAGGATTTCGAAGAATAGTTGAGGAAGTCATTTTTTAGATATTTTATTGCTTTTGGAAAACCCACGTGGCGAAAAGCAATAAAACTTTAAAAAAAGAGTACGTGACGTAAGAAGAGCGTTAAGCTTTTCCAAAAAGGGAAAAGACTATGCGAAGGGACTTGTGCGCGCCTGAAGCAAGGGACTTCTAATTATGTCACATTCGACTCAATAAATACGTAAGGTTTGATGCATCAGTCAGTTGTTGAAAAAGTAAGATCGAGATCAGATCGTCGTGGAACATCTCTTGAAATCATAAGTCTTGAGTATTGTATTGATAATACTTCAAAGTTTGTAAATTTTTGAATGAAGTTTATTTGATCGTCAAATTATTTTTAAATTGATATTTAAATTAATTCGCGAGAAAAAGTGAATAATTGCGCTGACTGGAACATCGACTAAAGACCAATTAATTGTAATTCATCTCGACCAGAGTAAAAGAAATCATCTGTTGGTAACGTTTAAATTGTTGTTATAATTTTTCAATAATTTTCATTTAATAAAATTTTGTTATTGTTTTTATATAAATCACACATTTTTACTTTCTCTATCGAAGATCCCCTCATCCCTGTCTATTGGTCGAAAGGCTAGGACTAAAAAGAGGAACTTAAAGTCTCTAAGGTTAAGCATATGGTTTACATATTGACACCTTTAAAAAGCAAAATTACATAACAATTAATTTAAATAAAAAACATACAATTTGTATCAACAAATGCTCCTAATAAATGAAAACATATTTCTTATTTACTTTTTTTTTTCCCCCTTCTTCGCATGTTCTCAATGTGATTGCTATATCACATTCTTATACCCTCATGGAAATGTATCAGTTCGTTCTTCTTGCCAAATTTCAATAACTTCTTGGACAGCTTCAAACCAATCTTACGAAAAATTGCTGCTGGAATTACAGTCACATTGCCAAATGCTACTCAAATAGTTGTGAAAGGCATGGTTTTAATGGGAGTCGCAGATTTACCAGCTAAAAGTGAGTGTTTAAGTTTCGTTCGATGTAATGCTAGATATGGTTGTCTAGTGTGTTTTTTTAAAAGGTGATGTCATCCCACTAGGATCAAGATGTCATCTTCAAACTTATCCTTACACCACAAACACGGATTTAAGAACATCAGAACGATGTAATGTACTTGCTGCCAATGAAACCTATGAAAATCTTTAATTTGGTGTTAGAGGTTATACTGAAGAATACAGCTATTCTGAAGATCATGCCAGATTTTATCAGAGGTTTTGCTATTGATCGGATGCATGCCGTTTATAGTGGTGTACTAAAGAAAATTCTTAACTTACTTATTAACAAAGCACTCCAAAACGAGCCTTCTTCGCTGTGTAGAAATATCGATAAAATTAATCTTCGTTTAAAGCGAATAAAACCACCTGATTTTATTCAACGGTTACTTCGAGAGCTGAGTGATCTTATACACTGGAAAGCATCAGAACTAGAGCAGTTTTTATTTTATTATTCTTTGGCTATATTTGATGGAATCATGGTAGCCCAATTCTGGGTAATTTCAAATCATGCAATTGATATTGCAGAAGATTTTTTAAATTGGTTGGTAAAAGAATTCGATGGATTGTATAGTTCAAGATATTCATCAATAAATGTTCATCTACTCCTACATTTACCTAATGTTGTACGAGAACTTGGACCCTCTTAGGCCCGCAGCTGTTATGAATATGAGAACATAAATGGGGAAATTTTGAATATAATCCATGGCACTAGGTATGCAGACTCTCAAGTCGCCAAAAGTCATCATTACTTGATGAAAATGATTGAAAATATTCAAAATGACGATGTCATTGAATTTTGTAGAAATAAAAAAATTCTCGACCGAATCCCCATCGAAATATTAGAAGCTTTACGAAATGTTGAAATAACGCAAAATAACGGTAACAGTTTACATGCTTGGCAATTTGATCGACTTCTCAAAGATGGAGAAATTATTTATTTATACACAGTATAAGAGAAATATAAAAACTGATAGTTCTGCTGATAAATTTAAACACCGAGAAACATTTAAACTAGGTATAATTGATCGTTTTTTAAAAATTCTTTATTGCCAGTGTAGGCAATCAAATTGCTATTGCGATTTTACCTATTATGCAATAATAAAAGAAGTACTAATAGATGGTTTCTATACTGCTGATGGAGATCGTTATAAATGTGACAGTTCAGGCTTTTATCAAAAATATCATGAATCCTCATATTTTATGGCAATTCCAATAGAAAACCTCATTACACTGTGTGTTACTATGAATATTAATGGACAAATATACTCTGTTTGTCCGATAAATAACAAAAAATTGGAATAATAATATAGTTTTCACATAAGTTTTAGTAATCAACTGGAAGAATTTAATTTTTTACACATTTAGGAACTTATGTATTAATAAACTTATGTATAAATTAAACAATAATGTAAAAAAATTAATTTTAAAGTTTATCAATTATTTCAAATATTTCAATGAAATTGCTTATTTTGTTACCAAATTCTGTAGCATTTCTTACATTGCTATGCATTTAAATGTTAATAGCGATGTGAGAATTGTCATAGAAAGCAAACTTCTGCAAAATATTTTTATAAATACTAAATCTCAATGTGTCTACAAAGGTTGTCAAAATTCGAAGGCAAAAAATCCTGATCTGAGCTTCCATTGTATTCCAGTTAAAAATACAGAGATGCAAGTAAAATTAAGGTTATTTATTAACTTTTCTATATAATTCATTCTTCTCAATCAGTTATTGAAAATGCTTTTTTTCGTGTCTAATTTGGTTTCGAGGCAATATAAGAAAATAGTTTCATATATTGTTATTCTCATTTACTAGCAATCTGATTGCCATTTGTTTTTTTTATTGAAATATTTAGGTAATTTTCGTTACATTTTTTCATTACTGTATACAATTTATATAAATTTGTTGTTTTTATAAAATTATGAAAAATTATTTAAAGTAGTTCTAGCGTGTCGGGACGAATTTTAGGAATGTGTTGCGACACCCTCTAAAATGAGTAATGTTAAGAATAATTAGAATTTTTACTAATTTTTGATTAAATAACTGGTTTATAACAAAAAAATTTTAATTGCGACCAAACGTTGCCGACATGTAGAGGGTGTTGTTGGGAAGGCTATAGGCTACTTTTTGTTTCTATGAATTGTTATTATTATTATTCTTTGTAACAATTAAATCTGTTATAAACAATGGTAAAGGATTTCTATGCAATGTTCTTGAGTTCTTCCATCGGAAAATTCTTTCTCTTGTTAAAAACGAGTGACTACCGACATAACATGAATAGATACGAACTTTTACTGTTTATAATAATTAAATTATGTTTACAAACAATAGAATGAATGTCACTTGAAAAGTTATGAATATTTATAAAATGATCACTTAAGAATCACTGAATGTCTATAAAATTACTTTACTTGGTGTGTTCGATATTATTGACTGTTCACACGAGCTGAACATGCTTCTCAAGTCAAGTCGAATGGTGATTGTGTACGTGGCGTTAGCCTATCGACCAATGCAATGTAAATTTAATTTATTTAAGTTCAATTTGCGGTGAATTATCTCAAAATACTACTTAATTTGGTTATAGAATAAGAATATGAATGATCTTGTGGGTTCAGAAATGCACTACAACTAATGATTGACTCACAAAAGATAGATTTTATAGAACATAATTAGAATGTCGTGTACACGTGAACGAAAACAGAGAAAGAATGGCGACAGGAACTTCATTGGTCAAAATAGAGACTGAAAACATACCAAGAACAGCCCCACGGCCTGTACAAAACTGTGCACCAAGTTTGAATGACGAGGACGATAATCTTTGTTCTAAAAATGCTATTATCGTAAATGTATATCATTTAAAAAATTACAAAAGCGTAAAATCATTAAACGCCAAGTATTGCATTACGTATTTATTAAAGTTGAAGAGATTAATTTCATTTGAAAGAGTTTTTAATTGTTTACAAAGTCCAAAAATCATTTTTGACATCTAGAAAAAAAATAACTTTAAAAAAAATGTGAAAAAGTGAAAATACACTGTGTGAAGATTCAAGACATATAAAAAAAATCACATCAAAATAGATTTAGTAATTTTAATTGTAATATTTTGAATTTCGAAAAACTTGGCGTGGCTATAACGACGCGTTAATAACAGTAAGGCTACAGAAAAGGCAACGACGTGAATAAGATTAACAATAATAAATATTAATTAAGACAAAGATTATCGTCCTCGTCATTCAAACTTGGTGCACAGTTTTGTACAGGCCGTAGGGCTGTTCTTGGTATGATTTCACGTTTTTTGTACGTCAAATAAATACCCAAGAATGAGTAAACCCGTATTCATGACTAAAAAAGTAAATTGTTCATTAATTGTTTCTTATTAGCAATTTATTAAATATGAATGTGCTATGGAGTTAAAAGTTAAAAGTACGACTCCCTTATAAATACGCCCCCAAAATTTCATTATTCTTGCTCTATCTCCCACCGTTCTCGAGATATGAGCATTTGATTATAAAAAAGTCATCGATTATATATAAATAACCAAAGACTGATGTTATTCTTATTCATCATCTTATCATGTTATAGAATAATTGAACAATTAATTGTTATTCATAAGGATATACTATTATTTATCATTGTCAGTATTATCACATAATGATATTTAATGTATTTCATAATTAGCGCCTCAATAATCTATACATTTTGTTTACCAACTCAATTTTTTAACCATACTATAGCAACCTTACAATGGTACCAACGTTATAAAAAAAATCGTATATTTAAGAAAAATAAATCTGTATTCTCTTAAATCTTGTATATGGGGGCGTGGCCAATTATTTATTATTTAAAATAATCCATTTTGAAAGACAATAGCATACTTAATCGATTCCTAAAGTGAATTAATCGCATGTTTAAGGTAGTTCTAACTGAATTCAGAACTAAAAGTTTTTACTTTTGTCATAAACAATAATTCATAGTTCTGGTATTTATTGATTAAAAATTGTACGTAGAAGTATCTACTATTAGCATATATTTTCTATTAAATGCGTGAAAAATTAATATTTATTGTTAAAAAACATAATTAGGAGTATTATCTTTTAGTGCTAAGAAAAACTTTTCTTGTTTTTGTACTAAACAATCGTGTCGAGAGTGTATATGTAAGTATTCGTATAAGAACGGCATTTACATATACGATGAAAAAACCTGGTAACGCTGAAGCAGAATGACGCCTAGCGCCAACTGGGTGCTAATGCTTTGAAACTTGGGACCTATAACCAAAGTGTGTGTCTATGTCAGTTTAAACCTTAAATTTCAATTAAGTGAAAAAACGTTTCAATAATGGGTAGAACAAGATACAAAGGACGATTTATTAAAGGAAAAACCCTTCAGAAGAATTTAAAAGCTGTGGAAACATTCAAAAAAAGTAAGTTGGAAAAATTAAAACGAAATATAGCACATGAAACAAATCCAACTCTAAAATCCACAGATGAAATACCTCTCATGCAGAAAAGTCTATGTGAAGGGAGTCGTATCATAGAGTTACGTACTCTATCTGAAAATTCACAATGTTTAGAATGTGGTCAGTTATTACATTTGAAAGACACAAAGAAAGAAGTTCTAAATGGAGTAAGTGTAAACTTATTTGTTTCCTGTAGCTCATGTCAGGCTGTAAGGGATGTTCATACTAGAAAGTCACATTTTTCTTCAGAAACCAAAAAATTGAGTGATGATACTAACACTAAGATAATATTTGGTAAGCACAATTCATAATTTAATTTTTAATAAATCCATTTTTTGGTTGATAAAACGTTAGTTTTTGGTGACATATGGTATAAAATATCCTTTCTTCTGAATTTTTTTACAGGAGCTGTCCATGCTCGGATTGGCTGCACTTCTTTAAACAAGCATGTATATTTCCATGCGTTGTTGCCAAATTTGTTGTATGTCACATAATACGATCATCAAGTAGCATCTTATTTTTAATTTTTAGTTATAAATAGTGTGAAAAATGTAATAAAATATTATTCAACTTTGTGTAAAAATTTAGAAAAATAATTCTTAAACTCTTAATATTTTTTTTCTATTACAAAAAATACAAACTGTTAACGACTGATACGGTTCTAGACCAATAACCTTAAAGTATAAATATATCTATAAAGATCAAAATGTCTATTATTATAGCTGACATTTTATATTTCTAAATATATGGATTAGTCTAAAAATATCCAAGTTGATCTTATAATATTGTAAAATAAGACCAAATAACAACTTCGAAACATAAATTTATAAAGGAAAAAGTTTATTAAAGAATAACAGCAATTAATTAAAATCAAAGAATCCGTGCGGTCAATTCAAGTCTCAGTCACAAACTGAAGATAAACAAACTCTCCCCTCCTTGCTATAAACAATCCAATCGTCAAGAAATCGTCGTTAACTAACAAACTGTCGTTAGTCTAATAGTCATTAGATGGTGACATACAAATATTTTACACTTCTCCCGATCTTCTAAAAATTGCCACCTAGCAATTCCTATTAGTTGGGTAAAAATATTGGATTAGGCTGAATTAAAAAAGATGAATAATCTAAAATTTAATTTCTAATTCGAAATTATGAAAATCAAAATAATAATCATTCAGCCTAGATTCCAATATTGCCGCTTCCTAACTCTGTCTACTTTAAAATGAATAAAACGAATAATTAGGAGGCAAAAGTCCTGCGGCGGGTAAAAACCTCCAAACAGGTCAAAATAATCCAAATTATCTAACAACGTGATTCTATATAATAAAAGATTCCTTAAAAACTAATCGTCCGTTAGTCAAATTAAAAATCTTAATTTTCATCTTCAATTCCCTCTCCTTCCTTCTTTTTCATCAGGAGGAACCACTGGGAAGAACCAAAAGAAACAATGAGTTTATGCGAAACTAGAAAGAGCGGTAATCGAGCACGTGTACTTGAGTATCACTTGAGCGTTACTGGCTGCAGACACGTTGTTGCCGGCGTCAGTAGACCTAGCACAATGATAGAGCAACTGTCATTGGCTAGGTTGAAGAAGACGAGCAGTAATTAGTTGAGCGCTGAAACAAGAGCTAGGATAAGGCGAGCGGATCGGGTGAGCTCGACTGAGCACGAGCTGGGACGAGAGCGAGTCCAGCTGACAGGTTGCGATTAACCTCTCGCAACATACTCCCGTCTACCGCAACGTCCTTGCGGTACACGTCCACTGGTAGAACAATAAGCTTGGTGATTGGTCTGGTAAGGGTGGTCTCTGAAGTCTTGATTGAGACCACCCGAATGAGTCCATCTTGTCCAGGATGAACATCGATGACTCGAGCTAAAGGCCATTGAGCTGGAGGAAAGTTTTCTTCAATGAGCAGAACTAGAGAGCCGACTGCAATGTCGTGAGCTGCTTCTCTCCACTCAGTGATTGAGAGATATCTTTGTAAGCACTCTTTGGACCACCGCCTTCAAAAGTGCTGAAGCTTCTGTTGGATTAACTCCCATAGAGCAAGTCGTGACTCAGGGATATGAGTTGGAGCAGCTTCAGGAGAAGTTCCATTAAGAAAGTGAGCTGGAGTTAGAGCTCGTACATTTTCGGGATCATGAGTAAGCGGCGAGAGCGGTCGAGAATTTAACACCGCCTCTATTCGAGCTAGTCGAGTGGTAAAGTCGTCATAGGTCAGTAAGTTTGTTATTAAAATCTTTACTAGGTGAGTCTTCACCGACTTCACAGCGACTTCCCACTTTCCACCAAAGTGAGGAGCGCTGGGAGGTGAGTAGATCCATCTTGTCCCCACCCGGATCAAAGAGCTGAGCTACTTCAGAGAGCACTGAGCGTTTCGTTAGTTTCTTGAGCGTTGAGCTTTTCGGTGAGAAGATGAATTGATCAGATGCAGGACTTTAAGATAGTCCAAGCACTTTTAGTTCTGTATCATCTAGAGCTTGAGCAGGAGCAGTTGAGAGACTTTGGAGAGCTAGAGCTTTTTGAAAAGCAGGGTTTAAAAATAGTCTTGAGAGCTATGGGATCTGAGGCATGACCTCGTCTGGGCTCCGAGCGAATGATTTTAACTAATGGTATAGAGCCCAGAGAATCATCAATGTTACCTGGTGTTCTATACTGAGGATCTGCGAGCTGTAAGCCTTTGAGATGAGACCATGATGAGCTGTCGATGTTGTAGGTAGGCAAGACTGTTGTTATCTTGCTGAGTACGTGAACAGGAACTTGTATTTGGTCGTCTGAGTAGAGGGATTTAAGCGTGATGATGCTTAGACCCCGTGTACGACCAGCAGCAGCGTTGCCAATACCAGTGAGCAGGATTGATAATCGTTGTTTTGGGACTTGGAGTTGGCGAGCTGACTTGTTCGTTATGAAAGAGAGCTATGATCCTGATTCCAACAACATTCTTACTGGTTGACGAGCCAAAACAGGAACGATTAGTTGAGCTTGAGCTGTTACAAGTAAAGGTGTTGGATAGACAGACAATTCTTAAACTTGTTCAAGAGCTGGAGGATCACAGAAACTAGTAGAGCAAGATAGAGCTACTGAAGGGCTTATCGGAAGACCAGAGGTCGAGCTTAGAGATGATTCAGGAGCTGGAGCTGAACTGGAGCATGAATCAGGCGCTGGTAGAGAGCTGAGCGTTAAGTTGAGCTGTTGCGCTAACAAGGGAGAGCCACTTTGAGCTAACAACAAAAGAAACAAAAATTAATTCTTGAGCATGATTGTCAAGATTAATTAGAGCTTATCAACCTGATGTGGTTAGAGGTTGTTGAGCTGGAGCAGAATCGGATGAGCTTGAGCTGGTTGAAGCTGCAGGAGCTGGAGTCGAGCTGATTTGAGGAGCCTCACCTCGATGTATTGTGGTATGATGCTTAATACCATAATGACGACAGCGCTTCTCGCTTTGGCAAGCCTTGACATAGTGTCTGCCAAGGAAATTGCTACAAAGCCGATACTGCATTGCGAGCTTGAACCTGTTGGGTGGAGAGAGCTTCCTGTAGTCTGGACAGCTAGCGATAAAGTGATCAGTGCTGCCACAATAATCACAGACGTTGCCAGAATCTGTTGGACCTCTGTACCTCGCCATCCAGGATCTGAGCTTGTTGGCCGAGCTCTGCTGAGCTGCTGGCTTTGCACTAAAGCCACGACGTTGAGCTTGATCTGATGGAGCTTGAGATGCAGGAGCTGGGAATTGAGCTTAAGCGGTGGCAGCATATGACCGAGCTGTTGGTTTCCCAAGTTCAGCAGAGCTGGACTTCGATGGCGACTTGAGCTTTGATGGTTTCTCCAAAGTGAGCTTGATACTTTCAAGAGAAATGGCTTTAGAAGTCAAAAACTCCTGAAGCGAGCTGAGCGATGGATAGGCGGTGTTGGAGCTAGGCGTTCTCTCCCATTCTCACCTGACGAACGAAAGATAAACCTTCTTCTTCTTGTACGAGGAGCTAAGATAGAGCTGAGAGAATTTCGTGGCGAGATCATTCTTTAATTGACTAAACAACTGCTACGCCTCTTCAAGAACAGAGAGCTTGGATTCGAGCTGAGAGAGAGAGAGAGCTTGTTAACATCTTATGAGCGACAAACATCAAGAGCTCTGGAAAGAAATTCCTTTTTAACTTCCTAGTGGGAAGTTATAGTAATGGATCCGATTTTGCGAATCCCGAATTTTGACAGATCTCCACGTTTTATGGTCTCCAGAGTCGAATACGATCGTTTTCCAGTGGACGTCTGCGTGTGTGTATGTACGTATGTGCGTTCGCAATTATTTTTCGCTTCGATTATCTCGAGAACAAAAAATGATATCGATGTGGGACCAATTGCATTCGACGCGTAATTATGTAACTCAAAATTTATTAGATTTTCAGCAAAACCGGTTTAGCCATCTTTTTGCAGAACCAAAAAACTAGCAAAAATGGAAAATGACCTAAATTTCTCAATTTATAAATTATACCATTTTTCACACAAAATTTTGAAATCTTTTAAAAAATATGAATATTCAATGATTAGAATACTTGTATGAAAATATGGTGACAATATTTCACAGAAAAAAAAAAAAATTTTAAAAACAGAATCAGCAATGGAAGAATTTTAAATTCGTGTCAGGATTGAGAAAACAGCATTAAAGACGCTATAATAGTCAATAATAATTGTCAATAATATGGAATTGTGTCTATAACAATTGAACATTGTTACTAACAAGTGATTATTGATCATAGTAATATTCAAATAATAAGTTTTAAATTGTTATAAACAATATAAATAGGGACCCTCTCTATATATATGAGTACTTTCAACGCATAATTTTTTCTTTTATTAAAAAAATGTTACCAACCGTATGACATAAATGAAAACATACTTTTTTCGTGTATAACAATGAAATTTGTTGTAAATAATATGAAAAAGGATCTATGAGGCATATTCGAATTCTTCTGACGCACAATTTTTTCTTTTACTGAAATAAAGTAACTAACCATATCAAATGAACAAAAACAGACTCATTTCGTTTATAACAATTCCATTTGTTATAAAGAATGGGAACGGGTTCTATTCGAATTGTTTTTCCATTTTTTCCACTGGGAAGTTGGTCGTGTGGACCTTTCGGGTCGCACCCAGACCACTGCAGAGCACTGATATTTCAATCTTGAAGAGCTAGTTGAGCTGTGAAGTGAAGCTCGACGTCGGCCTCGAGCGGACACGTTGGTCATTATGAATGACGAGCTTAGAATTTTCGAGCACCAGCACAAAGCCTCACTTTCTCTTCACTAGCACCGAAGACTCACACAAAAAATGTAAATAAGATCACTGTGTTTATGTGAAGTCCTAAAGTTAGTCACTTCTTCGAACCGCACAAAATGTCTTTTTTACGAGCACTTTTCAATTCACTGCTGACCACATCCGGCTCGAAGGACCAATTTGTATTTTGAGAACCGAAACTTATTTATTAGAATGATTTATTTAAAGCTAAAAGTTCGATAGCGATCGAGCTACGCCGTAGGATGTGGTCAGGAGAGCTGCACATACACAATAGACTCTTTTCTTGAGCTTAATTATAAGTTGTTTTACAAAAATAAAGTGTTTTTCACGTTAACAATGACTTATTAACAATTTACGAGCTTAACTGAACTTTATCAGGCCTAAATAGGATTTATCAAGAGCTTGAAACAATGAGTATATGCGAAACTAGAAAGAGTGGTTATCGAACACTTGTACTTAAGCGTCGCTTGAGCGTTAATGGCTGCAAACACGTTGTAGCCGGCGTCGGTAGACCTAGCACAATAATAGGACACCTATCATTGGCTAGGTTGAAGAAGACACCATGTTTCCCTGTCCTGAGAAGGACATTTTGTTTGAGTACCTCGCCTTATAGGGCATAACTCTGGGGATAACTCTACTTCTAGTGACGGCGTTACTTGAGACGTGATATACTTGCGCCTTCATAAAGGCACGAGGATACACACCTCTAGCCCAAGGCCTTACGACATACCACTACAAGTCCAACCTCAATCGACCGAAAACACCCGGCTCTCTGCATATCGTTTTTCGACTTTGCAGCTCCGGATGCCCCAGTTGTTTATGGTGTGAGGGGAGCACCGTTATATTGTCAACAGCTGAAAGAAGAAAATCGTTAGTTTTTGATGTTTCCTGAAATATATTAAAGTATATTAAAGTTTATTATTATTATTGTTTTGTTTAAGTTTAAATGTTTAAATGTTTGTTGAGCATTGTTGAGTGAGAATCCCTATCCGTTTGATTCACAGGTTTCAGGTGTTCTGCGAAGATTGCAGGCCTGCAACCTGTGCCTAGGTGCTCCGACAACACCCAGGTGTGGATCAATGAAGTTCACGAGCTATGTTTTCTTATGGCACTGGTAATGGTAATGACCTGCTACTTCTGCGGGGTCGAGGGTTCTGTGTACTCTGTGTGCTGGGCATTGCCGCTCCAGTCTGCGCTACCTTCCTTCTCTCTCTTACCGCCTTGCGGATTCTTCTAACTTCCTCGAACAATTTTTGTTCCCCGCATACTTTGACAAATTGTACGAGGGCCCTACATGTGTTTCCTCGTTTGGACAAATTTTGGCGCTATTACAGACCATGTCGATCTGAGGTCAACATTCGTTTCCAAATGTATGACCGCCATGAGACTCGTGCGTCTGTCTCTATATGCGGGACAGTGCAGCAGGAAGTGCTCCACTGTGTCCTCATCTCCCCTATTGCAATTAGGGCAGGTTGGGTCTGCTTCTGTGGCGTATTGTGCACGGTGTGCTCGGAATATACCATGTCCTGTGAATATTGGCGTCATTATGCTTTCCAGGCGTATCCACTGATTATCGAGCCTGTCTGCTATGTTCGGGAATAAATGATATGTTTTGCGGCCCGTCTCAGATGCATCCCATTCTGCCTTCCATATTCTAATCGTTTGCAATCTGAGGTTCATTATCGGCGTCGTCGTCTCCCCTGACGTATTGTCGTTTAGGGAAATTCTAGTGCCGTTGTACGTTACTACTTCGTCGGTACGAAGTGTATATCGCGCGTTAAGATCATTAATCGCTATGCGTATAGGCGGGACGCCCATCGCCACGGAGAGGCCGTCTCTCGGGGTGGATGCGCGAGCATGCGAGTGTGCTCTCTAGCTCGGGTATCAGCTTACCAAAGGCTTCCCAATCGGCTGCTTTGACATTGAACCGTCGGGTTGCCTCTGTGTAAGTTTCACCCTGCACTCCGCTTCGACCAAGCTGGATTCCGATGGCCATATGGTCTGATTCCTGAACCCACTCTCTCTCGACCGACCATTTACTAAGGTACTGTGACAGTCCTTGAGTAGCTACGGTCACGTCAATGTACGATTCCCCTCTTGGGGAGCTGTAAGTAGGGCCTTCTTCGTTTCTATTGAGAACTTCCAGACCGAATTCGGTGAAGAAGTTTGCAAGCTTTTCCCCTCTGATGTCGAAGTCTGGTGACCACAGAGGATATCGGACGTTCGCATCCATACAGATGAGAACTTGCTTGCCTCTGGGTCGTTAAGACCTTTCTTAAGTGTCCGATATGAATTTCGATTGGGTCCTTATGCTGAAAATAGTGTGAGATAGCGTAGAACGAGTATCCAAGCCCTTCAATGAGAGCACACGTACAGTGTGCAGTGCTCAGTTCGTCTATATAGAGCATCTTGAGGAGAGGGTTAACTACGACAATAGGCGATTTGGGTTTTTCCCGTTTAAGGGTTTTTGCAGCGACTATGGCTCGGCCAAATCCTCTAACTGCGTAGCCTTGTGAACCGACATTCATGAAGTAGGGCTCCTGTAATAACAGTACATCCAGTTGCTCTTGTTTCACACGTGCAGAGATGAGCTGTAGAAGACGGAGCTCGTCCGTTCTTCTGGTGACGGCATTCCTTGGAGTGTCTCTGGGTGGTATCTGACCACTTGGGGTCGGGATGGATTTTTGTCATTATTACTACTACAATAATAATGACCGTGAACATTGGTAGCATCGCAACTAGTATTATTATTATTATTATTATTAGTATCATTATTATTATTAATATGAATATTATTATTATTATTATCATCACTAGCATCAATTGCCTCTGTGGAAACCCGCTGTCGAGACCTAACAGCAGCCCTCTGTTGCGAGAGGTCAAGAGATACTCTTTCTATACTAAGAATGCGGGGTCCGGGGTTGCACATTGTTGGTCGGGTGAGGCTTACCGAGCAGTTCCTGATTTGCAGTATTCGACCTATGGGGCTCACTCGAGCATCCAGTCGATTTAGGAGCACGAAGCACTTCTTTGACTGAGCAAGCTCGTGTCGCGACGTGCGGTTGGGACGGACCGATCGCGATCGCGTACGCGTGGCCAGGTTCGGAGACCGGCTGTAGGCAAGAGCGCCAGAAGGCAGCGCGCGCGAGGCCAACCGGACACCCTGTCGAACGTTTCGGACCTCTGTGGGTGCTGAGGTGTCCATGTTTCAGGGTCGTCTTCTTGATCCATCCTTGTTGTTGGTGTGGATTCTAGTTGACTCTTGCAGCCTTTCTGGCCTCACGCGTAAGTAATGACCCTGCCGCAAACTCCGAGTGGGGCCGGTTTTACTTGCGGATATTTTCTTATTTACGCTTGATTCCATGTTTGCTTAATACCTTGAGGGCGGTAGTCCCTGTGATATGTGTTGAAGTATCGAGAAACGTGTTGTATAGAGATACGTATTAGTTCTGAAAACATTAAGTTACTAGAGCAGTTAGCTAATGTGCATTTCTGTGGACATGACATACATTTTTGGTAATGTATATATAGTATGGTAAACATAGTATGAAAACAGAGAAAAAGATTTCTGAAGAAATTTTTTACAAGTACCATGGCGTACTTTTATAGGTACGTATTGCTTTCTAAAAAATTCAAAAAAAAAGAAAAACAGGGAACGTGTTGGGCAAGCCCAACACGTTTCCTTACCCACATCACAGGAGCCACAGTCGAGGGGCCGGTCAACGCCTCGAGGAACACCTTTGTAAACTCGAAAACCAAAGGGTGAATCCTCGTTCATGACCAATCAAATATGAAAGATGAAATGACCTTCGCAGTATCGTCTTACAATATTTCCGGAAGAAGGACGGACTTCCGGAAAGCGGTCTACGTGCGATTCTCTTGCCACCCCCGTGGATTAGATCATTACAACCCGCACTGGCCGACGACTGTGGCTTAGGTTAAGAACTCAATACCAACGTGCCTCTTTAAGAGACCTACGACATGACAACAAGGCAGCTCAGAACTTTCCGGGGGTAGGGGCACGCTAGATCGTCCGTGCCCCGAGAGAACCTTACTACCCTGCTTCAGCTTTCAATCTCCGCATGTTTTGATATTTGTTCTTGTCTCACTTGATTGGTCCAGTATTATGGCAGGAACCAGCTGACCTCTTGAGGTGACAGCCTGCGATCGAGAGCATGGTTTTGGATCCATTTGTTTGCCTCTTTCCTTGCTCATGTATGGTGTATGAGTTGCGCCAGAAGTTTTACATTCATTTATTTATTTATTTATTTATTTATTTGACTGCCTTCTCAATAATTTCTGACTGCCGTTCTGCCATGATACTTGGTGTCATTTGTAAATGACTGAACAATATGTTTGCAATTGCATTGCCATTCTTTCTTATTGCATTCTCTCTCCAAGTACATTTTCTCCTACACACACACACCTTTAAAGGACTCCACATCAAAGCGGAGCCTTGATTGTGGACATATAGGAGGTAGTGGTAGTGGTGGCTCTTAGCCTCTGTCCCGTTATAATAAGGGCAGAGTTACCAGGTATACCCACGAGGAGGGGTCCACCTCTATACCCGGTTGAAGAAGACGAGCAGTAATTAGTTGAGCGCTAAAAGAAGAGCTAGGATAGGGCGAGCGGATCGGGTGAGCTCGAGCTGGGAGGAGAGCGAGTCCAGCTGACAGTTTGTGATTAACCTCTCGCAACAATAATATTACTTTTAATTTCTGCTTTCAATTTTTTTTAATAATTATTCTCTCAGTTAATCCTGAGATAATTTCTTTTTTTTAATGTTTTGCTTTCGTAGTACACTCGGCGTCATTAATGTCTGGTCCATCAAAAACTTTGATACCATCCAAGCAATTATCGATGGAGTTTTTTTTCAAATAGAGATTCAACGTCTAAATTAATTTAGAAAGTTCATGATTAAATACTCTTTTAGATAGTCCCTACGACAAGAGACTATCCTGACTAAAACATTTTTGAACCTTAATTTGAATAATAATAATAATCTCTATGATGAATTGACATGGACATATGAAGTTAGTTAATAATCGATATATATCGAAAAAGTGAGTGACTTTTTCCTTATTGGTTATTACATTTGTGCGGGAAATTTAAAAAAAAAATAATTTGCATTGTACATTTATGTCGCGCACTTTGTGCGCGTTAATTTCTATTTAGAATAAAAATTTATAATAAAAATAATTTGTCGCTATTATAAAAAATGAATAATAATAATAATAATAACAATAATATGTTCACATTTCCATTCAATGAAACACCATAGATAATTTCTTAGTTGGAGACATAATAATTCATTGGTTAAATAAAATTTGATGTTCTGCCCCCTGGTGACCTGAATCAATAATTCAATTAATCGCGAGTCATATACTCAAAAATTTTTGCATATTGATATCTACTTTTCCATTATCGATGATCGATGTACGGCATCCGTTCTTTTTGTGACGACCACCGAACCGACTAGAAGTGTCTGTGTTGCTGACGAAGTGGATTATAATTATTTTATATTTAAAATTAACATAATTTGTCATTTTTATCCAAAATGAGTGATAATAATACATTTAAATTTACATCGAACAAGGAAATAGATAATTTCGCATCTGGTGATAACTTAGTGTAAGTATGAATATTTTCTATTCCTCTTTGTTACAGGAATTACCGCCATTTTTATTCCTTGTGCTAAAGCATATTATTGCGTCATTCATTTTTCAATCGAAAAACATATTAATTATTCATATTATAGGTCTGTATGTGGATACGTTGATAAGGCCAGCTTGCTTGGGAAAACAAAAACAGGAAAAAATATATACCGTTTTGTCATCAACAATGATAATGGTAGAAAAGTGCGATGTGTTGCATGGGAACAATAAGATGTATATGTCAATTCCAAAATTAGATACCATATGGTTAGAATTTTTAAATATATACCATTTTTTTTTTATGATATCGATCGATTTTGTTAAAGAAAATTTTTTTTCAGATAATCAAAATAGAGCGTTCACGGTGTGCTCCAGCAGACACCAATTATTTTGGAAAAATTTATATTCTAATTGCCAATGGAAGTGAAGAGGAGGATCCTTTTACACCTCCACCCAAAAAAATTGAAATGATTAATTTTGAGAATGAAATCGGCTCTATAAGTAAGTAAATTAATTGATAAAATTTTTAAATGACTAGGAGTAGTGTCTTGTTTTATCATAATTTGTTAATTGATTTATTACAGCTGTAAACGGAGCCATAAAAATAGATCCCGAAGCAGCTGGAACCAATATGACAGCTACTGGGGCTATTACTGATGGTCATTTCAAAATAAATTTTATAGCACCAGTGTGTGCACTACCGAAAATAAAACGTGTAGGTCAAATGTTCGAGATTACTGAAGAAATAATGCACGATGAACAACATAAGTTAATTTTATCATAATATAATAAATATTTACAATTATAAAATTTGAAAACTTAACAGAAAGAATTATATAAATAAATGAATATATGAAGTACAATAATAAAAATAGAAAATTTTGAATAAAAACAGAAAATGCATCGAGAAATTTATAAATTTTAATGAATGAATTATTAAAAACTAAACATGAAATAGTATATAAACAAAAAAATCTAAAAATTAACAATAAAATCTTTAAAAAAAATGTATAAATTATCACAGTAACAATATAAAAACTATAAAACAAGGAAAATTTTCAGTGCTTCGGAAGAAAATAAAAATGTTTTCTTATTTGCAGATGGTTTTAGATATCTTCAGTGTAAAGATGTTGAAGACATAAAAAGTTTAGCTGAAAACGATATGCCATTGAGTGAAGTTACTAAGGGATTTTACACACCTGCGAAACCAAAACCTACTACTAGCTCTGAAAATATAACTGATAGTAGTGATTGTAATACTTCAAATAAAGGATCAGAAATTCCTTTGGAAAATCAAAATGAAGACTTAGATTGATTTAATGAAGAAGATGAGATATTTAATGAAGAAGACGAGAGTAATCGCAAGGTGCAATACAGTTTGTAATAAATATCTAATAATTATGTTTACATTTAACAGAATATCATTTGTGTTTTGAAGTTTACAAATTTGATTGCAGGTAATGACTTTGTAAGTGCATCAGCTATTTGTTTATCTGTGGGCAAATAAATTAGTTTAATTAAACCTTTTTCTACCTTATCACGAGAAAAATGATATTTAATATCAATATTCTTTGATCTCTTATGGCTCGATGGGTTGTTTGCAATGCTTATACAACCATTGTTGTCTTCATATATAACTATTGGTTCTGATATTATTATTTTAATACTTTCAGCTAGTGAGCATAACCACAACGCTTCTCGTGCAGCCTCATACAAAGCCATATACTCAGCTTCTGATGTAGAGCCTGCCACGGATATTTGTCGTTTAGTGGCCCAACAAACAGTACAATTTTCATACAATTTGAAAAGATACCCAGTTGTACTTTTTCGATCAATTTTATCATCAGCCCAATCAGCATCCACATACCCACTTATTATATCATTACAACCTCTATTACGACTATATACTAATTTTAAATGACTAGTACCCTTTAAATATCTCAAAATTATTTTCAAGTATTGCCATAATGTTATATTATTCTTATTCATATATCTACTAACAATATTTACAGCAAAACTTAGATCTGGTCGAGTACAAATCATTAAGTACATTAATCAACCTATGACATTCCGGCATGGTTTATTGCAATTTTCATCAGAATTTAAGGCTTCATAATTAATTTTTGATTCGAGAGGAGTATGTACTGGATTGCAATCTTGCATGTTAAATTTATCTAAAACTGATTTAATATATGTGGTTTGATCTAACTTTATAGTAGAATTATCTCTAGTAACTCTTATACCTAAAAATAATTTAATTTCTTTTAAGTCTACCATTTGAAATTCATGCATCAAGTAATCTTTAAAGCTTTCCATTGTATTTATATTTTTAGTGGTAATAACCAGATCATCAACATATAAAACTACATAAATATTCTTTGAAATATCCCTTAAGTCTAAAACATAAATACATCTATCTACTGGAGAGTTTTGAAAATTTCTTGCTTTTAAAGTTGACACAAATGCTTCAAACCAACAACGAGCTGCTTGTTTCAGACCATAAAGGGCTTTATTTAATTTACAGACTTGACCCTTTTCACATTGGACCCCTTCAGGTACTCTCATAAAGATTTCTTCCTTTAACTTACCATTCAAAAATGCTGTCTTTACATCCATATGGTGCAACAACAAATTATTTTGATTGACAAATGCAACAATAAATCTAAAGCTTGCTATTCTGGCTACCGGTGCAAAAGTTTCATCATAATCTACCATATACTCTTGACTAAAACCTCTAGCAACTAAACGAGCTTTCTACTTATGAGGATTACCGAATTCGTCATTTTTGATTGTAAATATCCACTTACAATCTACAATATTTTTATTATTTGGTCTTGACACCAATGTCCAAGTATTATTAATTCTAAGTGAATCTAGTTCACTTTTGACAGCCTGCTCCCACTTAGCTCTATCATCTCTCATTGAAATCTCATAGAAAGAAGTGGGAACAGCGTTTATTAATTTTTTGAGCAGATAACATGCATTCTTCCTGAACACTTCTTTCGTCATACGATATTTTAGGAAGACCCTTGATTCGTTCACTCCTTCGACATCCAACCTTAGAATTAATTCTATTATTTAATTTTTGAACTTTAATTCTAGGGCTATATTCTACATCTGATCTATCTGATTTCTCAGTATCAGATTTGCTATTATTATCTGGTTTATCACTACCAGATTTTAAACCGTCTGATTTCTCAATATCAGAATTGCCAATATTACCTGGTTTATCACTACCAGATTTTAAACCGTCTGATTTCTCAATATCAGGAAGATCAGTTTCAAATATGGAATTTTTATCTATTTCTCCAGGTTTTATACCTGGCCGAGATACTATAAAATTTATCTCATCTGCAATAATGTGTTTTTCTAATTCTACATTCCATACTCTATAACCATTTGGTTCATAACCAACTAATATACCTTTCCACGCTTTATCATCAAATTTAGTTTTGTTAATTTTGCTATGAACATACACGGTAGATCCAAAGACTTTTATATACTTCAATGATGGCTTTTTATTATGCCATAATTCATATGGTGTTTTCATTATTTTTAATGCCCTACTTGGGATAATATTAATTAAATATGTTGCGGTTAAGACTGCATCACCCCAGAAAACTTTATCTAACTGAGACCCGGCTATCATTGCTCGAGCCTTTTCTGTTATTGTTCTAATCATACGTTCGGCTGTACCATTTAATTGAGGGGTCCTTGGAATAGTTAAATGATAAGTGATGCCCTTATCTTTGCAATAATTTTCCATGTCATTGGACAAATATTCTCTACCATTATCTATATATAAATAAACTAACTTAAGATTAAAATGAGCTTCACTTTTTGCTACAAAATCTTTAAATGCTGAAAAGACATCCGATTTATGTTTAAGTAAATATACACATAATGAGTAGATCTAAAAATTTTATCATAGCTGTGGATGATTGGACCACATACATCTGAATGTACAATAAATAGTGGTCTCCTTACATGATCTCTAGTTTTGGCCTTGTTGAACGATAATCGCGTTTGTTTTCCTTTAATACATGCTTCACATATTTTATTACTAGGATTTATTTCTATTATTTGTCTTATATCTTCTACCATACTATAATTCTTTAATTTAAAGAATTTATCCTTACTTATATGACCTAATCTTCCATGCCAAATGTCATAGTTTATTTTATTATTACTAGGAAATTTAATTACTGAATTTACTTCATATTTTTTAACTATAAAATCTATTTTTGTGAGATTATTTGAGGCCTTACCTTTCATGATAAGTACACCATTTTTACTTATCTTTACTCCATCCTTATCGAACACAATTACCATGCCTGATTTCTGCAACTTGGAAACAGATAACAGATTGTAAGGCACCTCTGGACTGTAGAGAACTTCTTCTAGTGTTCCTTGGATCCCTTCAGTTGTTGTTACATTTATGGTTCCCTTCTTAGTTGCTGAAATAGACTCCTCATTTTTTGCAACAAGAATTTTTATTGGTGTTTTGAGTAATTCAAAGTTCTTGGCAATATCATCTCTATTGATAATGTGGTCTGATGCTCCAGAGTCTAACAAAAATTCAATTTTGTTTTTGTTGACTTCAATTATTTTATTTGCTCCTGCCATAAATGCTATTCCGGATTGTGAACTGGAATCTACAACTTGCATAACTTGAGCAGCCTTGTTTCTTTTCTGTTCATTGTACTGCTGATTCCTTTTAAAATCAATACAGTTTCTTTTATAATGTCCTGCACGACCACAATGGTGGCACTTCCCTTTAAATTGACCTTTGTGTAAGTTTTTCAAATTTTTAGGAAACTTGCGACAATTAAATTTTGATCTTGCATTGTAGTTTTATTTCCGAAAAGAAACTTGATTTTCTGTTTTCCTATCACTACTATCTGTCACTAATATTTTTGCACTAGTATCATTATTTAATGAGTTTATTTTTATTTCTTCTTCTAGTAGTCTCACTTTTACCTGCATGAAAGAAATATTGTTGTCAACAACTGTTTCAATAGCTGCGGATACAGCTTGATAGGAAGCTGGCAAAGATGAAAGTAGAAAACCTACTCGAGATGGTTCATTTAGCACTGGTCCTCCAGATAGAATGAATTTATCATAAAGATCTTCAAATTTTTCAAAATGTTCAGAAAGTGACATATTGTTTTTCAATTTAAGCGCAGAAAATGCTTTAAAAATACTTATTTGAGTTGCAGTGCTGCTTCTCTCATAAGTCTCATCAAGTTCTTTGATAATCTCGCGTGCTGTTTTATTAGAACTGATGAGGTTTATATATCTATCACCAAGATATTGACACACTATGCCCTTAGCTGTCCTTGCAGCTTTTGACGATCTGGTTCAGTCGGTTCTTCTTCATCTATCACTTTTAAAATATTTTTCTCTTCTAACAATGCACGCACTCTCGCTTTCCAAATATTATGTTTATCACCATTAAATTGTTGGATATTTTTCTTATCCATTTTTATTTTTTTAAAAGTTTTATTAATAGTTGTTTACAATAATTACACACTCACACAAAAATTTAACACTGCTTTTTAGATGGTCTAATTTATTTTAATAATTTGATATAAAATATCGTTCTATAATTTTAACTTTTTACAACTTTAATTGCTCAGCGTTAACTGGGCCCATAACCTGTTGGAAATTCAGGATTATGATCAGGGAATATTAATTCAATATAGACTGAATTTATTTTGTAGTTTAAAATACTTATGGATTCTTTATTAAACGATAGCGGATTGTGCTGAGAAGTTCATTTGTATTCTTCAGATACTTTTCTAAGACTAACTAAAAATGTTCTCAAACATTACTCTACAGTAAAAACAACCAATCCTCTCTTCTTTGTTCATATTTACAGATGTCTGCAGTATGTAGCATAATATTAAATGAAATCAAAGGGTCCTTTGACTGACCCAAGTACTTAAGGTTATATAATAAAAAGAGTAATAAAATGAAGAGGAATAGTTTGGAGTCCTTACAGATGTGTATTAAAAATATATTTATATATTTTATAAATATATGTTTATATTTCCTAAACTTAAAACTAAGTTGTTAAATAAATAAAGAATGAATTGAGATTCATTTTTGTTCAGAGAATCCAACAGATACTATAATAATTTTATTATTAAATTCTATTTAAATGTAATTGTTCAACAAATTATAGTTAACGTAAAAATTTCATAAATAAAGTATTTAAATAAAGGAACATTTCATAATTTATTTTTTTTATCAATTTAGAAAAAAATTTTTTTTTTTTTAATTTGTTGTATAAGTTTATTGAACGTTTCAAACTTTGTCAAGTTTTTAATCAATCGAAGTCGATAATCACATAGATAATAAATGTATATCGATGAAATTCGATACATGACCATAATCTTCTAAAAAGTTTGTGCCATTAATTTATGGAAAAAATTATAGGAGTGACCTTATCTAATTAACATATTGCAAGATTAAAATTGATCATATTTTAATTTGTTTTATAAAGTAAGTATTAAATTTATTCTTTACTTTTATATATTGATAAATCTCAAATAAATATCTTTAGATGTAAAAGATAATGAAACGTTACAAAATTGTGACAAGTACATAATCAAAAAGGGGTTACGTCCGACTTTTTATGAATGTTTAACTAAATAAAAAGGCGCGAAAAATTAGGATTGAAATTTTTCCTACTGCAGTATTTAAAATTTATGAGATACGTTGGAAGCGCTCGGTATGAACTTGGCCCAGGAGGCGCGGACGTAAGTTAAACTCAGATAGAGGACAGAATTCCTCTATCTTTTAATTTTTATTTCTAATTTAGGGATCGTTCAGGACTCTATCCTTCTGACCCTTTCTTGCTGAGTGACTTTTCCTCGAATAGCGGGAAAATTGTGCACCTTACCTTTTTGTAGATAGATATCCTACACAGCTACGACTGATGATGAAAGGTTTGAACCTGCAGGTTGTCGGGATGTTGTCCAGAGAGGCACTATCAATGAACTGTACCACGGGTTCTGTTTCTTTTTGATATTTATTTACGTTCGGATTACACCCAAATTATTTCACTTTAATGACAGTTGTTTTCGTAATATATCTATATATTTAGCCACAAACTAAACTTCGATTTGAAATTAACTGCTCGTTCGACGTCGTTGAGCTAACTGACGTCATAAAATTCTCGCGACGCTAAGTACGCGGGCTGTCTTGACTAATCTCTGGTCAGTGACAAAAAGCCTCGATAAAAATTGTTTAGTCTACAGGTAGACTCGGTACTTGGTCTAAGTCGCCGAGGGTTTCCAAGAAGACCGGAACGATAAAGCATCGTAAGCGCTTCCGATTTCAGCGTTTTATTTAAAAAGTACTTACAATGAAATTCCTTTTATTTAAATATAGCCTCTATTTGTAAGGTAGCAAAAATAAAGACCTGTTTCTCAGCTTAGTCAGCTTGAGAACCTAAAATTTAAACAAAACGAATTTTTCCATTAAGCAAGGGCTTCGGGTTTCTGCATGGGAAATGAATTCTCTCATGAGGAAGCGTGAGACTCAATTTCCGTCAAATACAAAAATTATTTTGTCAGCGTATCGGTAAATTAAGTATGCGTTTATTTTTGGTTTACTAAAAATAAAGCCAAATATATATATATGAGAGAGGAAAAAAAAAGAAAAGAAAAATTGTAACCATAAAGTCGGACATAACAAAGAAAAATACAGTGAAATACATAATTAAAATTTAAAACGTTAAACAAAAAAAAATAAACATCAATAAATAAATTAATTAATAATCATAACAAAAACCATTAATTAATTATTTAGCACAATTCTTGTTCTGTTACTGATAATTTTAATAAATTAAGTTCCCACTAAATTAGATAATTTACAATTAACAGTGACATGTTTAGAATCAGCTCTAGACATTTTTAAACAACAAATAAGCTTCAATAAAATTTCTTATACCAGTAATATTCTCGACTTTCTGGTGTTTTTTAGATTTCTTCTGAAACTCTCCTATCAATTCTTTGATTGTCTGTCTGATTTTACCAAAATTAAGACATGAATTTTGAGCATAAAATTCGTCATATCTAAACTTAATGTTGACATTAAGCACTTCTTTTATTAATTCTTTGAAAAATGAATGTGGATTTACAACCAAATAATCCGCATAATATTCATGAATTTCTTTGATCACTTCTTCCTCATCGCTATCAGCTAATAATTTAATGTCAGTTTTGGCAATCATGTTGCTTCAATAGATATAATATGATCCATACTTGGGATTTCTTAACTCATTACAAAACAAATAAACATTTTCTTTAGTATTTCTTATAAAAATAATGCATTTTAAATATTCTAGAGCGTTACATTGTATTGGAGTATCAATTTTCTTGAATAAATAAACTTCTTTTATTGGAATTTCCACCATCAAGTCATCCCCCTACACATAACATGTTTTTTATGAATTTGTATTTAAACAAAATGATATTTTTATTACAAGATTACAATATTCATTTTTTACTGCTAAATCAAGGGTTATGCTATCAGTTATATACCTTTGTTTACAAATTTACATTATAAATTTTCCATCGATTTATGTTTATTTATAATTGTTGTTATGTATATTAATAACAGTTGATGATGTAATTATTGACTATTGGAATTATAAATAAAATCAAATAATTAAGACAATTTATATCACATATTTATTGATACTAATGTAATAAATTTGTTAATTTTTGTTGCAGGTATATACTGTTATAATATATTTCCAGGTATAATACTACGGAATACTTGTATCATACCGATATTGAGAATTGCGAAAATAAGCAATAGCGAAATTAAGAATTTAAGAAAATAAGAATTTAATTTAATCGCGGCCTGATTAAATTAAAAAGAACATAAGAAAGTATCAAAAATCAATTTGAATTATTTTATAATAAATTTATTTTATCAGCATTTTTTTAACAGTCATAATCATAACATTATTTACGAATTAAGAACAAAATAACAATAAAATAAAGAAAAAAGGAAAATAAGAACAAAAGTCATTCTTGTGAAAAAAATCAAACTTTACTGAGCAATACTCTCAGTTAATACATTGTTCAAAATAATTATCATTAAAAATATTACAGTTTAATTATTTGTGCCAATAATTTTTGACATTGTATCATACCATTTGTACAATAATTTTTTATCATAT
Organism: Chelonus insularis; assembly: GCF_013357705.1. Lineage (NCBI taxonomy): Eukaryota > Metazoa > Arthropoda > Insecta > Hymenoptera > Braconidae > Chelonus > Chelonus insularis. The sequence continues at coordinate 48,941 of NW_023276482.1, forward strand.
AATTAAATAAAGATTTCCATAATATGTTTTAGCAATATTTATTTGACTTTAATTCTCTTTTTACCATTTATTAAAAAAAGTATATTTCAGAGTCTTGATTCAAATCCCTCTTTAAAACCTGATAAGTTGTTGTGGTTTTCAATATAATTAATACTTTGATTATTTGTACAACACGTAATTTTTCTTATTTTATTATAAAAATGCCACGAAAAAAAATAATTCATTCACCTGCTGAAGAAGAAGAATATCAAAACAATCAACGTGCAAAGCGTAATAAATATCAAAAAGAATACCGGAATAAGAAAAAAGTAGCTAAACAATATTATGCCATTGACATAATACTGATGCTTCTCTATGTAGTAGTACAACATTAAATTTAAACGTCCCTCAAGCATTAACATTAAATAATTCGGAAATAAGTGATTTACCATCAACATCTAATGGCACTATCAATGGAATTAGTTATCCAGAGTTAATGAACTTACCATGCCAATCTGATGAAATTTCTGAATCAAATGATGATCAACAAAATCAAAATAACAATTCAAACCCAATAAATCAAAATTACAATTCTAGCAATGAAACAATTAATAATAGATCAGTAGATTCATTTATTGATGAGAGTTCTATAAAGGAACATTACATAGGTCCAATGAATATACTATGTAAATACTGTAAAGCACGACATTTTTCATCTATACAAGTTGCTAATAAAAAATTTTCTTTTAATGATTGTTGTAATCATGGTGAAGCTATTCTTGATGAATTACTAGCTTTACCACCAATTTTGCAAAAGCTCTATGATGGTACTCACTTGAAATCTAATCAATTTTATAGTCGAATACGATACTATAATAGTTCGTTTTCATTTGCTTCATTGAATGCAGATTTAATTCGATTTGATGAAAATCGTCCAGGACCTTTTTGTTTTAAAATACAAGGGCAAATTTATCATCAATATAATACAGTATTATATCCTACAACAGGTGAATTACCAACGAACGGACAATTATTTATTATTGATGCTAATGAAGCATCGCTTTTGCGTTGTGAACAAAATGATAAATTAGATTTAGAAATAGTAAATGATATTGAAACTGAGTTACGACAATTTAACATCATCGCTTGTTCTTATCAAATGATGAAAGATGTATTAGAAGAAGAGAAAATAAAAAACAATGATGTTGAACCTGAATTACAGTTGTTATTTACTTTGAAACCTGGAATGGATCGTAATCGTTAGAATTGAACAAATAAATAAAGTTGCTGCTGTTTTTTCAAGAACAGCTGATGGAGATATTCCTGAATCATACGTAACTATAAAAAATACAAACACAAAATGAACATTAATACAATGGATCCCAATGTAGAACCTTTAGTATACTCATTATTTTATCCGCATGGTACAAAAGGTTGGCACAAAGATATATCATGTGTTAATAAAAATAAAAGTATCACTCGCAATGCTTATATTAAGTATCGATTAGCTATACGTAATGATTTTAATAAATTTTTATTAGGTCGGAGATTATTTCAACAATGGGTCGTTGACAGCTATGTTAAAATAGAAAAGGATAGAATACGTTATTGTAAAAATAATCAAAAACAGTTGCGTGTTGAGACATATCAAGGGTTGATTGATTATTCACATAAAAAAAGTAATGATACTAATAGTCAAATCGGAAAAATGATAATACTTCCATCATCCTTTATTAATTCACCACGAAGTATGTTACAGTTATATCAAGATTCTATGGCTATTGTTAGAAAATATGGAAAACCTGATATTTTTCTTACCATGACTTGCAATCCAAAATGGCTTGAGATTGAAGAAAATCTACTACCTGGACAAACGGTAGCTGATAGACCTGATCTTGTAGCTCGAATATTTTATTTGAAAAAAAAAGAATTCATACACTTATTTGTTAATAAGAAATTTTTCGGTGATGTTGAAGCTTATTTGGATGTAATTGAATTCCAAAAACGCGGTTTACCATATATGCATATGTTAATTACATTAAAAAAATATTGTAAAATAAATACGTCTGTATTAGTAGACAAATATATTTCAGCAGAAATCCCTGATCCAACTATAAATCCTAAGTTGCATAATATTGTTATGAATAATATGATACACGGTCCTTGTGGTGATTGGTGCCTGGTCAATAGTAAGTGTTCGAAAAAATATCCGAAATCATTTGTCGAAAAAACAGCAATGGATGAGAATGGCTATCCGCATTATGGACGAAAAAATACAAATATACAATACATCAAAAGATTAAAATCTTACGATTTTTCAGTTAATAACAGTCTTGTTGTACCTCATAATCAAAGATTGTTACTGTTATTCAATTGTCATATAAATATTGGAATTGTATCCAGTATTAGAGCAGTTAAATATTCATATAAATATATTTATAAGGGTCATGATGCAGCTGCTTTCAATATTTCAAATTCTGAAAACATTATCAACCATGATGAAATTAAAGATTATTTAGAAGGACGCTATGTAGGACCTGTAGAAGCATGTTGGCGAATTTTTAACAAAGAATTGCAAAATAAAAGTCATACTGTCACACGATTACCTATACATTTACCTAATCAACAATCTATTGTAGTTCACTCAACAGAAAATGATGAAAGTATTATAAGTGCTTTAGACAAAGCAAGTATGCTTCTCGAATTTTTTGCCTTGAACTCACGAGATTCAGAAGCTCATAATTATATATATTCCGAAATTACTTGCCATTATGTCTTTAAAAAAACAAATGGTTCAGAACAATCCCAATGGCATAAGCGACAAACTCAATTTAATGTTATTGGGCGTATGTATTCTATAAATCCAAAAATACAGAATTATTTCATTTACGATTGTTGTTATTAAATATAAAAGGAGCAACAAGCTTTGATGATTCAAAAACTGTAAATGGAGTTACTTATAATACCTTTGTTGATACATGCTTAGTATTGGGACTTATTGAAGACGATGATGAATGGAAAAAGGTTATGACAGAAGCAGAATCGTGGATGATGCCACATCAATTACGTAGACTATTCGTACGTATTTTAATACATTGTCAACCACTTCATCCAGAACAATTATGGGAAACATTCAAAAACGCGACGTCAGAAGATTTTCTTAGACAATTTGGAGCAAATGTAGCTTATAAAAAAGCGTACATACAAATTAACACCTTATTAATAATAGAAGGTTCGAGTCTTAACGAATTTTCATCTATGGAACAGATTACAGACATTGAAAATTCTGATTTCGATGATATTTCTCCACAAGAACATAATAGAATTGGTCAATATCAATATAATCAATTAAATAAAAAACAAAAAGATTTTGTTGATCATGTAACGTATTCAATTGATAATGTTAATGGAGAGAATAATATATCAAGATGCTTTTTTGTTGATGGACCTGGAGGTTCAGGTAAAACATATACTTATATAACTTTATATCATTTATTGAATAGTAAGGGAAAAAATATTTGTACAATGGCATTTACAGGGATAGCCGCAACATTACTTCCACATGGTAAAACTGTACATAGAACGTTTGGTATGCCAGTACCTTTATTTAGTGATGCAACATCAAATATTAAACCTCGATCAAAACAATACGAATATTTAAAAAAATGTGATCTTTTTATTTGGGATGAAGCTCCAATGGCTCCGAGATATGCATTAGAATTAGTAGATCGAACATTGCGTGATATAATGAATAATACTCAACTTTTTGGTGGAAAAATCTTGGCTCTTGGGGGTGATTTCAGACAACTACTTCCAGTATCGACAAATGCACCTCGAAGTGAAGTAGTTAACTTATCCATAAAATTTAGTTCATTATAGCAATATTTCAAAAAATTTCATCTAACAACAAATATGCGAGCATTAGCAAATGAAGTTGAATTATCTTAACTTTTATTATCAGTAGCTAATGGAACGCTTAATGATAGTAATGATTATTTAACTGTTCCAGACGATTGTATAGCTGATGAACATTGCAATATTGTTGACAATTTGTATGGTCCAACAATAAGAAATGAAACTTTTGATGATTTTACAAAATTAGCTATACTTGCTCCTCGCAATACTGATGTGGATGAAATAAATAATGATGTTGTTAATTTACTTGATGCAACCACAGCAAAAATATATAAAAGTATTGATTCTATTGATCAATGTGATAATAGTGATATAAATGATGCTATTGTGCCAGAATATGTAAATAGTCTGAATCCACCTAATTTTCCACCTCATGAATTTCGATTAAGATTAAATACGGTTGTAATGCTCGTTAGAAACTCAAGTATTAATGAAGGCTTATGTAATGGTACTCGATTGTTGATTATAGATCTGGGAAATAATGTACTAAAGTGTAAAATTTTAACGGGTGACAGAATTGAAAATATATTTTTCAATCGTATTACACTGTATTACGAATATTCAGAAGTATTCATCGTTAAACGTAGGCAATATGCGATTAGATTAGCATTTGCGATGACAATAAATAAAGCTCAGGGTCAGACATTTGACAAAATTGCTATAGATTTACGTAAAGATGTATTTAACCATGGACAATTATACGTTGCTATGTCACGGGTAAGGTCTATAGATTCGATAAAGATTTACTCAGATAATCAGAGAAGAGATAATTTAATTAAGAATTATGTGTATAAAGAGTTATTTAGAAATGTTGGAAATTGAAATATTACAACATTTTTAATCTTGATCTTAGGAACAATTACGATTATATGATTATAAAATATGGAAGAATTCTTTACTTATTAAAAAAAAGAAATTTTTCTTTAAATATAATCACGATTAAGTACTCAAAAAATTGCATACCCTAGCATCGAATCCATTTTAAACAATGAAAAAACCACTTTAAGAATTCGGCGTATCGTGGCGAGTATCAGACGTGAACATCACACTTTGAATACGGCCGTGTTACTGATCCTAAAGGAGAGGTACACAGGCAAAATAAGATCGCTAATGGCCATAAAAAAGTCATTAGCAAAGCGGTACAAGCGACGAAGGGACAACAGATTGTTCCAATCTGACCCTTCGCGCTTTCTTAAGCCGCAAGCCCCTGTCACTTATGAGCCCCCGAGTGCAGAAAGAGTCGAAACATACTGGACCGAAATATATAGTCGCGCTAGTGCGCTAGATGTAGACACTCCAGCCCTTCAACTTTTCAGAGAATTCTGTGACGAACATCTATCACGAATTCCTGAGGAGTTTCAACGAGTCAGCATGGATGAGATCAGGAATGCTCTAAGGGGCACAAAGAACTGGGCTACCCCTGGGCCAGATGCAATCCCCACCTGTGTACATTATACAGAATTATGCTTCATTTTGTTCTTGAGGTAAAAAATATTATTATAACGATCCGGGAAAAATAAAATAGATCTGCATTGGTCTACTGAGATCTGTTTTTTGGCAGAATTAGATCTACTTTGTTTTGTGTACATTTGTTTCGATCACTCTAGATCTTCTATGATCTCTGTAGATGTATTAAATTTTTCTTATCACCGAGATCAATGGAGATCTCCATAGATATGCAGTAATTTGTGCAGATACACAGTGATCTCACTAGATATACATAGATTTACTTAGATCAAATTTTCTTCAGTTTTTCAGATATAAGTAGATCAAATTAGATCTAAAAAATTGCGAGAATATAGATCTGTATAGATCCATTTTATTTTTTTCCGGAAAAAAATTAATAAAATCTGAATATTTTCAACTTTATAAATTATCACTAAACGTAATGAATAAAGTGCTTCTTTTTCAGCTTTTTTTACAATAGGCTCTGCGAATATAATATTATAAATCTTTACAATAAAAGGTTGATCAATAGTTATATTTGCATTGATTCATTGTTATCTTTTAGAAATCAATTTGGACAATCATAGTGTCACCTAGACATTAATTACTTAAAAAAATGAAGAGCGTATTTATACACGGAGTAAAAATTCCAATAGAGAATATTTAAAACTTCAAGAACAATTATTGTGCGGCACGGTAAACTGGACGTAAGATGTCACTCTTAGACAATCTATCGGTCAGCGGTAGAAAAATTACTGTGCTGGCACGGTAAATTTTACTAACTTGATCTCTAATTTTTATTTAATTTAAATATAAGAATTATTTTGCTAACAATAAATTTCGTTCACATTATTTACGAATTTCCCTTTATGTTCCAACTGTAATTTTCTAATAATAATAGTAATATTAGTAATATTAAAAAGTAATGGTAAAGTATGACCGCTTTTACGACGCACTTGTATAAACATGGGCGCGCATGCGTTGAACCTTTGTCATCACAAAGCTGTATGATGATTTTAAAAAACTTTTCTCTATCTTAGCTCCTCGTACAAGAAGAAGAAGGTTTATCTTTCGTTCGTCAGGAGAGAATGGGAGAGAACGCCTAGCTCCAACACCGCCTAGATGGCTCCACACAATCTCCAGCCCACACATAGAAATACATGGCTTCTCAGATGCATCGCAGTTAGCCATGGCTGCATGCATTTATCTCAAAGTTCAAAACTCAAACAAATCAGCTCAGATCCAGCTCTTGTGTGCTAGAATTAAGGTAGCACCATTAAAACCAGTCACTATTTCTAGGCCCGAACTAACTGCTGCTTGGATGCTCTTAAAGCTCGTGAAACATGTTCAATAAGTGCTCGAATTAGCTCAAGCTCCTATCTATCTATGGACTGATTTATCTGTAGCACTAACCTGGATTCTCAATTATCCATCCAAGTGGATAGAATTTGTGCGCAACAGAGTTTTATCTATCTAAGAGCTTAATCCAATCGCTAAACGGCTCTACGTCCCTGGAAAACAAAATCCAGCGGATTGTGCCTCTCGTGGCCTTACTCGAAACCAATAAACTGACTTCAAGCTCTGGTGGAGAGGACCTGAGTAGCTCATAGGCTCATTTTCTTCTTGGCCAGCTTAATAGTTTAAACCTTCAGCTTTTGCTCACAAAGAAAAAAGATCAGGCGTCTTATTGCACGCAGCTAAAGCTCCATCTGAAGAAAATCATCCATTGTGGTTCCTTCTATCACAAGCTCTCACGGATTACTGCTCTTTGTCTACGCTTCGTCGCCTTGCTCAGAGGAAAAACCACCAGCTCGTTAGCTCACAATCCTATAGCTCCACAAAAACAGCTTGATGCTCAGCTCATCCGGGTGAAGATCATCCAAAGACTTCACTTTCCATTTGAATCAAAAGCTCTGCGAGATGGTCTTCAATTACCATCATCGCATTTTGTCTCTAAGCTCGCAGCTTTCGCTGATCAAGAAGTATACTTCGTGTTGGTGGTCGCCTAACAAACTCTGAGCTCGAAGAAGATGGAATCCATCCGATTATACTCCCAGGAGAATCCTACTTTTCACAGCTCGTTATTGATCAAGCTCATCGACGAACGCTCCATGGAGGAACTCAAGTTACTCTCATTCATGTTCGAGAAAAGTTTTGGATCCTAGGAGGAAGAGCTCCTATTTGCTCATTTATCCTGCGATGCGTGATCTGTGCTCGATATCGTGTTCGACGTGCTTAACAGCTCATGGGCCAGCTCCCAGCTGATCGTGTAGTACCGGTTCGACCATTTCACACTATTGGAGTAGACTATGCTGGTCTCTTCACGCTCAAGACGTTCCAGGGAAGAGGCGCAGAAACATATGAAGGCTGGATAGCTGCTTTTGTCTGCTTCATAACCTCAGCTGTTCACTTGGAGCTGGTGTCAGACTACTCCACAGAAGCCTTCATAAAAGCCTACCGACGCTTTGTCAGTCGTCGAAGGGCAAGCTCAGTGCTCTATAGCGACTGTGGAACCAACTTCAAGAGAGCTGATTTCTTTCTCAAGGATCTCTTTCGTCGAAGCTCATCAGAAAACGCTCAGCTTGTCAGCTTATTAGCTCAAGTAGGGACAAGATGGATCTACTCACCTCCCAGTGCTCCTCACTTTGGTGGAAAGTGGGAAGCCGCTGTAAAGTCGGTGAAGACTCACCTAGTAAGGATTTTAAAAACAACCTTACTGACCTATGACGACTTTGCCATTCGACTAGCTCAATTAGAGGCGGTGTTAAATTCTCGACCGCTCTCGCCGCTTACTTATGATCCCGACAATGTACGAGCTCTAACTCCAGCTCACTTTCTTAATGGAACTTCTCAAGGAGTTCTTCCTGAAGCTGCTCCAACTCATCTCCCTGAGTCACGACTTGCTCTATGGGAGTTAATCCAGCAAAAGCTCCAGCACTTTTGGAAGCGGTGGTCAAAAGAGTGCTTACAAAGATATCTCGCAATCTCTAAGTGGAGAAAAGCAGCTCACGACATTGCAGTCGGCTCTCTGGTTCTGCTCATTAAAGATAACTTCCCTCCAGCTCAATGGCCTTTAGCTCGAAGCATTAATGTCTATCCTGGACGAGGTGGACTCATTCGGGTGGTCTCAATCAAGACTTCAAAGACCACCCTTACCACACCGATCACCAAGCTCATTGTTCTACCAGTGGACGAGTACCGCGAGAACGTTACGGTAGACGGGGAGTATGTTGCGAGAGGTTAATCGCAACCTGTCAGTTGGACTCGCTCTCGTCCCAGCTGGTGCTCAGTCGAGCTCACCCGATCCGCTCGCCCTATGCTAGCTATTGTTCCAGCGTTCGGCGAATCCTAGCTCTTCTTCTCCAATCTAGCCAATGACAGTTGCTCTATCATTGTGCTAGGTCAACCGACGCCGGCTACAACGTGTTTGCGTGTGATAAAGTTCAGTTAAGCTCGTAAATTGTTAATAAGTCATTGTTAACGTAAAAAATACTTTATTTTTTAAAAAAAATTATAATTAAGCTCAAGAAAAGTGTCTATTGTATATGTGCAGCTCTCCTGACCACATCCTACGGCGTAGCTCGATCGCTATCGAACTTTTGGCTCTAAATAAATCAACCCAATCAATAATTTTCGGTTCTCGAAATACACCTGGTGATTTAAAAGTTGCTGTAAAACAGTCACATCAGCCAAAGCATCATGAGCTTCTTCTTCGTTAAAATTTTTACGCAAATAATCAGATGCCAGTGACATTTGCGAAAAGCTTTTTTTTTCTTTCCGTCGATCACACAATTTTTGTTTTAGACGTTTAAGAGTATCAGAAAAGCCACTAATGAGAGACTGAAACTCTTGAAACATATAAGCTTTTTCAGCTAATTGTATAATTCTTGGTAAATTGAATGACAGAATATTATAACTAAATAGAACTATCGTATGACCAACTTTCCAAAGGAATTCCAAGAATTTTTTTACAGCAACATCAAATGGAACTGTCTTTTAAACTTTAGATCCTTGATGAAGTTTCCTTCATTGAATTGTGAATTCATTGATACTTGATACTTGCTCTGAAATTTCATAGGTTGGTAAAATGTATATATTAAATTGTAATTCGGTACTAATAGCTGCAATTTGAATAAATTGATCGGTTTTTTTCTAATCCTGTTGTTTTAATTTCAAAAATAACTGTTTGAGTCGTCATTAGCACGTGAGCTTAGAGGTAGATTTGATTCTTCTTCAACATTTATAGCAACATGCATTTTACTATTTAAATGATAAGTAATGCCCTTGCGAGCTTCCAAAAATGAATTTTCTTTTCGACGATTCCAAAAAAGAATACGACGTCGTATTTTAAAGTTCTTTGAATCTTTTTTGTAAGTACACCGTAAGGCACAATTATCATGTTTACCAAAAACATGTGGTATTATTTGCAAAATAGCAGCTCTTGTAGACTCAACATCCTCTTTATGAGCATGAATTGCAGAAACGAAACAATGACAGAAATAATTAACCGCTAGACCAATAACCTTAAAGTATAAATATATCTAAAAAGATCAAAACTTCTATTATTATAGCTGACATTTTATGTTTCTAAATATATGGATTAGTCTAAAAAAATCCAAGTTGATCTTATAATATAGTAAAATAAGACTCAATAACAACTTCGGAAAATTAGTAAATAAATAAAAATGTTTATTAATGATTGACAGCAATTCATTGAAAGGAAAAATCCGTGCGGTCAACTCAAGTCTCAGACAAAAACTGGAGATAAACAAACTCTCACCTCGTTGCTTTAAACAATCTAATCGTCAAGCAATCGTCGTTAACTAACAAACTGTCGTTAATCTAATAGTCATTAGATGGCGACATACAAATATTTTACACTTCTCCCGATCTTCTAAAAATTGCCACCTGGCAATTTCTATTAGTTGGGTAAAAATATTGGATTAGGCTAAAATAAAAAACATGAAGAATCTAAAATTTAATTTCTAATTCGAAATTATGAAAATCAAAATAATAATCATTCAGCCTAGATTCCAATATTGCCGCTTCCCAACTCTGTCTGATTAAAAAATAGATGAAACAAATAATTAGGAGGAAAAAATCAAAATCCTACTCTTTGGGTTCTTTTGGTTCTTCTCAGTGAAGAACCAAAAGAACCCAAAGACGAGGAAATGTCAAGAACTGGAAGATCATGGAATTAAACAAAATAAAAGTTCCTCACAGAATCAAAGTTCTTTAAAAATTTCATTTTTAATCATAAATTTAATGTTCGATCAACAATTAGGTTGAATGGTCACATTTCATGGAGTCAATTCTCCAAATAAATTCCGACTTCGCATCCTTTTTTTAAATAAAAATCCGACTCTCAAATAAATGATTCAATATCATTGAAACAATCAATTCAATTCCACCTTGCGCAAGGAATTTTCAAGAATAAGTTCAATAGCTTCTGCTCACTGTGCAAACAAAATTATTAAAAATTGGGTTCCCAGTTACGCATACTATCCGAACAAAAATATTAGGATACCATGGACATCTAGTACCTCACTTTGCTTCACTTTGGCCAATAAATGAAGAAAAGGATTCCAGTACAATGACTCCAACCGTGTATATCCTACAGTAACTCCACGAGAACGCTCCAGGACAGACATTGTGAATTTAAATCAACAATCAAATGATCAATGAGAGCCAACATTCTCAGACTAGAAGTTACAAAAACCCTGAATTCAACAGAAATTAGGAATCCAGAAAGAGTCAAAATAACTAATCATCTACATAAGGAGCGAGTCTATTCACATGAACAACTTTCAAACGACCATTCGGAATTTTATGAATTCGAAATACAACATCATTAAGTTTGTTTTTGATAATATAAGGACCTTCCCACTCAGATTAAAGTTTTGGACACTTTCCTTTAACTCTTTTAGGGAAAAATAACCAAACCTTTTGACCGACATCAAAAGAAAGAATATTAGATTTCAAATCATACATATACTCAAGTTTTTCAGATTTAATTTGCAACTGATCCCGTACATTATCATGAACAATCTTTAATTGTTCACGAAGATTAAAACAAAATCAGTTATAGAATTATTCTCAAAAGAATTTTTTGAAGGATTAATTCCTCCAAGAAGATCAATAGGCAACCTTAATTCACGACCTAACATCAACAAAGCTGGAGAATACTCAGTAGTTTCATGTCTTGAAGAACGATAAGCCAATAAGAATAAAGAAATCCACTTATCCCAATCTTTTTGATTTTTACTAATAAATTTGGACAAATATTGAAGAATAGTCCTATGCAACCTTTCAACTAAACCATTTGATTGAGGATGAAGAGGTGTGGTTCTTGTCTTCTTAATACCAAAAAGACTCATGACCTCCTTGAAGATTTCAGATTCAAATTCTTGACCCTGATCAGAATGAATTTTGATAGGAACACCATATCTACAAAATATTTAAGTTACTAAAGCCTCAGCAATAGTAGAAGCCTGGTGATTAGGCAGAGGAATCGCCTCAGGCCATCTAGTAAAATAATCTGTAACAACAAGTAAAAATTTATTTCCAGAAGAGGTTTTAGTAAGAGGACCAAGAATATCAATGGCAACCCTTTCAAAAGGAGAACCAACATTATAAATTTGAAGTTGACCGCAAGACTTTTTATGAGGACCCTTTTTAGCGAAACAAACTTTGCATTTTTTACACCAAATCTCAACATCTTGCTCAAGAGTTGCCTAGAAAAATCGTTGACGAATTTTTGGAATCGTTTTATTAATACCAAAATGACCACCAGAAGGAGAATTATGAGCCTCATGAAGTATTTCATTCACTTTAGCTCGAGGAATGACAACCTGAAGAATAACATGAGAAAGATTTGGAGCTTCCCAACGTTTAACTAAAACACCATTTTTTAGTTCTAAAGAATTCCAATAAAGTAAATAAATTTTAAAAGTAGAATCCAAATGTGAAACATCATTAAACTCGGGAACTTTATTTTCCTTTTTGAATTTAATAATTAAACTTAGAATGTTATCATTATTTTGAAATTTAATCCAATCAGAATCATTATTGATTTCACAAATGACACGGAAAATATGCCTATTATCACATTTTTCATCAGAATCTATTTTCAGACATTTTTTATAATCACATGGACGCCGAGAAAGACCATCAGCATTGCCATGTTTATGACCAGGTCTATGTTGAACTTCGAAATGATATTGAAATAAGATTTCAAACCAACGAGCTATTTGATCTTGAGGATTTTTGAAAGAAAGTAACCAAGTGAGAGAGGCATGATCAGTTCTAATAGTGAACCTCTTGCCAAGAAGAAAATGACGAAAATGTTCAACAGAAATAACAACAGCTAATAATTCTTTCCTAATAACACAATAATTACGTTCTCGATCATTTGAAGTCTTACTGAAGTAAGCAATAACTTTTTCTTCACCATTACTATTAACTGGAATCTTTTGAGATAGAACAGCACTAATGCCAACATTTGAAGCATCAGTATCAAGAATAAAAGGATAATTTGGATCAGGATAACCCAAAATTGGAGTAGAAGTCAAAATTTGTTTCAAACGTTTGAAAAGCTGAATCATCCCAAATAAAATCTTTCTTTTCCCGACTAATAAAATATAAAGGTTTCGCTATAGTAGCAAAATCTTTGACGAATTTCCTGTAATAAGTGTTCAAGACCTAGAAAACTTCTAAGTTCAGATTTATTCTGAGGAACAGGCCAATTAATAATAGCAGAAATTTTATCTGGAGAACTTTTCAGTCCTTCACCCGAAACTACATGTCCAAGGAAAATAACTTCTTTTTGGAAAAATATTCATTTCTCAAGATTTATCTCAAGAGAAGCTTGTAAAAGTCTTTCAAAAACATTTTGAAGATGAATAAAATGTTTATCAATACTTTTACTGAAAATAATAATATCGTCCAAATAAACTAAACAAATTTTACCGAGAAGACCTTTTAAAACTACATTCATAAGTTTAACGAAGGTAGCAGGAGCATTACACAAACCAAAAAGAAGAACCTTAAATTGCCAAACCTCATTCCAAATACAAAAAGCAGTTTTAGATCTATCCTCCGGAGCAACTTCAACTTGCCAATATCCACTTTTTCAATCAACGGTAGAAAACCATTGAGCATCAAGAACCATATTCAATATGTCTCCTTGATGAGAAATTGGTGTTGAATCCTTAACTGTGACATCGTTTAATTTACGATAGTCAACACAAAATCTAATTTCATCACCTTTTTTTGGAACAAGAACAACAGGAGAAGCCCAAGGACCATTATATGGTTCTATTGCATTCTGTTGTTTCATTTCCTCCATAACTGAATCAACTTTATCCCTGTAATGTAAAGAAATACGACGAGGAGCCTGTTTGATAGGAAGTGCATTTCCAACATTAATTTTATGTTGTAAAATTTTGCACTTTCCTAAATCAAAAGAATTTTTCGCACAAATATCCAAATTCTTCAATAAAAGTTCTTCAAAACGAAATTTATCATTGACAACCAAAAATTTTGAAGATCTTTCAAACAAATCTAAAACAAATTCTGGAAGTTTATTCAAAGAAGAACTAATTTTATTAATTGGAACAACTTTAATACTTTCTCAGAATTTTTTATCAAGAAGATCTTTGAAATCAGAAAATAAACCAGACTTGATTAAGCAATCGAATCCTAGAATACATTCTTCTTCAATTTGAGCAAAAATAACCTCTAAATTAACCTTAATATTGGAAATCTTTATTTCTACAGTCTCGATAAAATCAAAATCAAATTTATTACCTGGAACTGTAAAAATAGAATAAAAAATAGAAGAATTATTCGAAACAGTTACTATCCCTTTAAACAAAGAAGAATTAACAACCGTAATATCAGCAGCAGAATCAACTGTCATAATACATTTTTTGCCATTAACTTTCCCTCTAAGTAAAAGTTTCGGTTTAGAACCAGAAGAATAAGAAAAATCAATTGAATTAATTATTAGTTTTGACGAAATTTTTTTTTTGATGAACTTTCACCAGTAGACTCATTAGAATTATGAATACTTGATAAACTACTTTGAACAGCTTGAAGAACTTGACAATTCTTCTTAGAATGTCCTGTTTCACGACAAATCCAACATTAGAAAATTTGCGAAGAATTTTGACTTTGGGAATTTGACCTAAAATTTCCTTTAAACGAATTATTTTTATCATCCTTTATAAAATTATGTCCAAAATTATTATTTTTATTGAAATTATAATTATTTTTACTCAAATTATTATTATTCTTATTATTAAATTTATTTTTATTCTGACCTCCAAAGGCCAAATCTTCAATCGATTCAAGCTCTAAAGCTCTCTGAGTTGCTAATTGAAGAGACTCAATTCTCTCTGAACGAAGAGAAAATTGTAACTTTAATTTTTTTAATCCAGAAATAAATTGCAAACTAGCAATTCTATCTCTCTCTTCGGAAGAGACCGAAGGATACGCAAATTTGACAAGTCTATCCAAATCATTTGAAAAATCAGTTAAATCTTCATTTTCAGACTGTTTTCTAGCCTGAAAACGACTAAAATAAGCTCGAGAAAATTGAGCTTCACCAAAACGATCTTCCAAAATTTTCTTTAATTTATCAAAATTCCCTAAATCTTCTAGACTCAAATTTTCTAAAATGACTTGAGCTTTGTCCTTCAAACAGGACACTAAAATCGATGCTTTAACTTCATTTGTCCACTTATGCAGACGAGCGATAGTCTCAAATTGACGGAAATAAGATTTCCACGTCTGAGAACCATCAAATTTTCCCGGTTTTGCAAAAGCTAAAGAACTATTATTAACCGAAAAAGTTGAGACCGATTCAACCAAATTATTATAATTATTTTCTAAATTATAAATTATAAATAAACTCAATGTAATATACGTGCTTGGTGGTATGGTCGAAAAGAGTAATATCCAGCTTATTGTGTTCAATACGTTGGGGCGTAGAGAGCGGGTAATTCCAAAGAATTTTTGCTCTCCCGTTTTCAACGACTGACTCAATTTCACCGGGCACATAGGGCAGCACTGGTGTCTCGTCTATTCCATAAGAGTGCCGAAGGTGGTAATACAGCACTCTTAGGGCGGCGTTATGCCGGTGAATGTAGGCTGAGCGCGTTAATATCGGACAAGCCGATAATACACGAAACAGCGTCTCATCTACATCACCGTGGCAAACTCGGCATCTTGTGTCCTCGAGTTGCTCGTGCATAACATCACGCCGATAGGCGAGGGTGGAAAATACACCATCTTGGCAGGCCATAATGAATCCTTCGGTCTCAGAGAACAAGCCAGCTGACTTAAGGTATTGGAAAGTCAGCTGGTGTGACAAGTCCTGTGTTTCGAGATGACGATAAAACACACCATGTAAGGACTTTGCCACATGTTCGTCGAGCAGTTTTAACTGCTCGGTTGTTTTTATATCGACCTTTCGCTGCCCTCTGGTCAATTGCAAAAGCCTTAGACCATCAGGGCTGCTAGGGTCGAAAACTGAGCCAAGGTTCTGCGCTGCCTGATATGCTGCTCTATATAGGAACGCATCCCTTCCCAATAGTTCAAAGCTGTTCACGAACTTGAGAAGAGGATCAGAGCTCTCATAGATGTCATAAGCCAGGCTTATGACTAACCTTTCATGTAGACACTCCAAACTTAGTAGTCCACGCCCTCCCAGATCACGGAGAAAGTATAGGCGTTGGACAGAAGATCGCGGGTGATGACTTCGATATAATGTCATCACTTTCCTTGTGATAATGTCCAGGTATTTAAGCTCTTTTCGGAGCCATTTGAGAACTACGAATGAGTATAGCAAGACTGGGACAGCGAGCATGTTCGTGGCTTTGACTTTGTTAGGGCCTGATAATTCAGAGCCCCATATTCTCTTAAGTCGCCACTTGTACTCACTGCGGAGAGTATCTTTGATGACAGACACGTCCTGTAAAGGAGATTGTGTCTGTTCAAGATATCGGTATGACTCTACAGCATCCAGATGTTTTATGATGCTCCCGTCTATAAGCTCGACATTATCACTCCAGTTCAGCGATCTTTCTTTTACTAAGTGGGCAACTGCGCACTTGTCCAACCCCAACTCCATGCCAATTGCACTGGTATACTCGGAAACAGCCTTTAGGGCTGTTCGGAGTCTCTCAGGACTTGCCGCGTACACTTTCAAGTCATCCATATAAAATAGATGTGTGACTTTGTGTACGCGGTTGGAGACTCGTCCGGCTTTATATCCAGGCGTTCGGCGTAGAGTGACAGATAATGGCAGCAGTGAGATGCAAAATAGAAGAGGACTCAGGGTATCTCCCTGGTATACGCCTCTCCTAAATGGCACTGCTCTGGTAGACACTCTTGTTTCACCAGATGTTACGGTGAAACGTGTCCTCCAGAGCGGCATCAGATGTTCGATGCATCTCACTATTTGTGGGGGTACTGAAAGGCATTCGAGCAAGTAGAGGAGAAGCTCGTGTGATGTTGTATCAAATGCCTCTCTGTAATCCACCCAGGCCATTGACAAGTTGCGCTAAAATGAACTAAAATTTCAATTCAATATTATTTTAAAAAGAACTAAAACAAATATGGAGAAGGGAAAAATCCTGCGGTGGGTAAAAAAACCTCCAAACAGACCAAAATGATCTAAATTAAACTAATATCGTGATTCTATACAAAAGAAGATTCCTTAGAAACTGATTGTCCGTTAGTCAAATTAAAAATTAAAAATCTAAATTTTCATCTTTTATTTCCTTTCTTTCCTTCTTTCTCATCAGGAGGAACCACTGAGAAAAACCATAAGAACCCAAAGAGTAGGAAGTGCCAAAAACTGGAAGGTCATGGAATTAAAGAAAATAAAAGTTCCTCACAGAATCAAAGTTCTTTAAAAATTTCATTTTCAATCATAAATTCAATGTTCAATTAATAATTAGGTTGAATGGTCACATTTCATGGAGTCAATTCTCCAAATAAATTCACTCTGTTATTGAAATGTATCAGAAATAAATCTCGTGCTACACATGTAATAATTGAAGAAATTAAGTTTGAAATAAATTAAATAAAATAATCCATTAAATTCCATCAAAAATATATTCCATCATCAAAATGTTTTAATTTAGGCTATTAAATGTTGTTAGTACACTAAACCATTAGTACGTGAATGAATAAAACAAATAGTACGTAATAAAATCACGAGGGAAATCGAATTCTACCAATTTTGTACACAGCAACTACACAAAGAAATTAAAGGATTATAATTACCTGGTAAATTATCAAGGACATAAATAAATGCTAATAATTTATAAAACGAAGGATGTCTTTTTTATCAATGAAGACGGTACATTCCATGGTAAAAAGTTAAAAAATAAAAATATTATCTTGTAATTATTCAGATGGTATCGATAATGACTATTTTTTTCTATAATAGTCATCACTATTTTTGTAATTGTTCAATTTATTCTTAATTTGTTTACAATTGTATTACACTGAAAAAAATAGTAAATTCAACTAAAGTTTGTAGTTGATAAAATTTAGCTGATTGAACTAAAATTTGATTCGAATAATAAGAAATATTGTTGTATAACAAAAGCGAATTAGTTGATTCAATTGTAAAATAGAGTTGAAAAAAATCGTTATGTCAACTGAATATTTTATGGATTTAACTAAATTCTATTTCTTTTCAACCAGTATAATTTAATTGATTTAACAACTAAATATCAATTGATCGGATTTATTTTAATTTAATTATTACTTTTATGCGCATACTCTAACTCGTGGGCCTACATTTAAACGTTGCTTGGTACCGATTAGTGTATCTGAATATATATGTATATATACGAGAAAAGTATTGACAACAATACTGTGTGTATGATATTATCGCAAGAATGTGTTATTGTACTGTTAAACTGTATCAAAAAATTTAGAATTACAAGAAAATTACAGAGTGAGTTCTTTTCTAATATATGCATATTAGTTATGGATAGAATTAAGTATTGATGAAAAATCGAATTTTGAAATCGTAACGTTCATTGTTAGTCGAAGAATGGCAATAAAAAAACTTTAAAATATTTCATCACATGAATTGCAAATATGTTTTAATTAGATTAGATTAGAAAAATAACCACTATTTCTCAAGAGTCACTAAAGAAATTAAAGGCACAAGATTTAGAAGCAACGTGCTCGATTACGTCAGACTCATCATAGACAGAATAGGCCAGTGAAGAGACCGAACCTGTACAATTAATTAGTAATCCTCTTACAAGAAGTAATGCATTCTCTTTCAAAGAAGAATATGTTTTACGACTGGAAGAATTACAACAAATTTCTATTTTAAATATTTTAAGTCGGAAGTTAATATCATAGGACTTCCTGAATTTTCGGTCTCAATTGACATTCCAGAATGCAAAAATATCGGAATTACCGGTCGTTTTTGGTATAGAAAATCTTTATGTATAGAACATTTTTCCACCCGATATCATAAATGTGAGTCATAAAATGATTAGATTGGTCACTGTGCTCGTAAATATAATAACCGTATGGAAGAGTAAATGGTATTTATTAAATTAATAGATAAACTTTCCATGATTAATCATCCCGGCCTGCATTGTTCTCTAACAATGTTACATTCCATATGAAAATGTTTCTTTCTTTTTTTTTTTAAACAGTTTGCTCATTGTTTATATATGTATTCTCCCCGGCATGCGAAAACAGGTATCTACTTTTCTTTTTCTACTCTTTCAATTGCAGTCAGTCTTTCCTAGAAATAAGCGATAGAATTTTTATGCATTGGATTTTGATTATTTATAAGCATAGTGAATATTGATAAATTACAACAATTAAACGTGTACTAATATGCATTTCTCATGATTTTTTATGTAGATTGATATCTATTTGCTTCTCATCTTGCTCTAAAATGTGGTTATGTACAGGGGGGTATTCCATTCCTGAAGAAGGGGCATTGTCACAAAAAAATACGTGTCTTTTAAAATTTTGACGTAAAATAACATATATGAGTCACTAAAAAATCAGAGGTGACACGTCGGGATACCTTTCCTGTTAGTGGAATTAGAGGGTGTTTAGTTGTAGATCAATTTTTCAGTCAATATTCATTTGAAGTTCATGGAAAAATGGATTTTAGTAATAATGAGCAAGCAGCAGAATTCATTTCAAATTGTATCTCTGCAATGGTCAAGTCGAAAGGACAGCCAAGCCGGCCGATCTGGTATAGTTAAAAATTGTCTTTGCTCATGTGCATCTAAGTAATAAGGCTAACGAACTAAGAGAACTATTCCCCCTCTGCGCAGAAAAATATGCTGAATTAGAAATTTATATCAAGGGATACGGTATTTTCTTTATTCTAATAGAATGATGGACCGATATCAAGAATTTTCAAGGAAAAAAAATGATTGCTTTTGATTATGCATACTATTGAGTATCATTGTTGCTTCATTTATAATATACTGTTAAGAAAATCTCAACTTGTGAATTTAACCTAACCGTTTAAAGATAGTGATGGAACAGAGCAAACGGAAGTCAGGTTTTAAAAAAAATAAAGTATCTTTGTCTCAAGCACTAACAGGTACACTAAATACACTGACAACTTTGTGTTATTAACTAGGAAGACTGAATGTCGCTCAAAATCACTGAATGTCTATTTTAATTATTGAATCTGAATTGAATGTCCAAAAAATACTCAACTTGGTGTGTTCGGTATTATTGACCTCCCACACGAGCTCAGCACGCTTCTCAAGTTGAGCAAGAATGTGATTGTGCACGTGGCGTTAGCCTATCAATGCAATGCAAAATGAACCTTGATAAAATGTCTTGAATTACAATGAAATGTTTTGAAATATTATTTGATTCTAGTTTTAGGATGAAGCTTGAATGGCTCTCATAATTTACAATAGCACTAGTACTGATGATTGACTTAAAACTTTCAGATTTGTTAAGAATGAATGTGAATGGCGTGTACACGTGAACGAGAACAGTGAAAGAATGGCGACAGGAACTTCATCAGTCAAAAGGGACACTGAAAATTAGTCAAATGAGTGACTAGATTGAGAATTATTGATTATTTGGTCAATTGGTTATCGACCCAGTCCCAAGATGGCCGCTGAAGTCCCTGTCAGCTGGCAAATTCAAACTGAGAATTAATTAATCCTCAACATATACGAAATTAAATAAATTTCGTGGCGGAAAAATTAAGTTCAATGAGAGTTTTTTCATTGAGCTATAATTCGTTTTTTTTTATCAAGTAAGTGATCAGAGTTTTTGATTGACATTAAGATTCCTCACTAACAGATTGTAAAATGAGTGAAAAGTTATTTTTTCTCGAGCGCGAATATTCGAATGATTCAAGTATTTTCAAGAGAAGTTTTTTTTTATATTTATAATATTTATCTAAAATTTCATCGTTTTTGGAATGTTTTCTACTAAATAAAGATAAAAAGTCACTAAGTGGATAATTAATAGATATAGCATGCAAAAACATGATACAATATTGGCTGCACACTTGAGAATCTTCCTGTTGTAGATGTTTGACGGAGTGGCGGTAGTATCGGCAATTCTCTCTAAGTCTTCTAAGGTGTTCTGGAATAATTGGTGGTAGTCCATAGCTGTCAAAGTAGCAGTCGATGTCATATCGATTGACCACCGACCAAAGCGGATAAAACTGGTACTACGGAAGACCGAAATCCAAGCCCGTATCTGGGGCTGCAAAGTCCAAAAACGACATGTAGGAACCGGGTGCTTTCGGTCAATTGAGGTTGGACTTGTAGTGGTATGTTGCAAGGCCTTGGGCTAGCTGCGTGTATCCTCGTGCCCTTCTAAAGGTGCGAGAATATTACGTCCCAAGTAACGCCGTCACTAGAAGTAGAGCCATTCTCAGAGTTAGGCCCTATAAGGCGAGGTACCTAAATAAAATGTCCTTCTCAGGACAGGAAAACAAGGATTTGCTGGATATACGCCATTGTATGAGCCAAGATGTACTGAAAAGCTTCTATAATTTGCAGGGTATTTATAACATGCTTTGCAGTTATTATCGTCGCAATTTTAATTTGGCTTGGCTGTTAGAGCGGACGTAGATTTAATGTACTTTGATAAATTATTTCGTAGCCAACTACCGTTATTATAAGCAGCTGACGTTGAACAGCGGCCTGTCAACACGTACGTCGGAGCAGAGTGATATGAACAAACGATCTCTACGGTTGACGGGGCAGTTAATGACAGTTTATCAAACATGTCGTCGATATTGATAATTTTTTTACACACAACCGTTTCTGATCGATGTTTTTGCACGAAGCCGCATGTAAAAATAATGCTTACTACTTGAAACGTGTTACACACCAGACGGTCAGCTCGATACTAAGCTCTTCGTTGAACAACATGGCTCTACTTTATTAAAAATATACGTAGTCAGCAAAATCCACAATAATTTGCCGCGATGAATCAATTTCAAGTATATTTTTATATTTAGCATAAATAATACAATTTATAGTTGAAGCTAAGGCGTCACCAAAGCGTACTTCTAGACGTACACTGCCATGTCTCATCAAATTTCAGTGTGTACTGCTATTTGCAGAAAGATCAGGTGTCAAATCAAAAGCAAATCAGCAGTAGCCATTTGGATAGTAGCCGTTTCCGTCATTAAGAAAATGTATGCCTGTTCCAGAGAACAGCGTGTGATAACAATTAACATACAACGAATTCTAAGTAGAATCTGGTTGGAGAAGTTTAGAAGGAATTTGACGGCCATCGACATATAATGACCGATAATTTATTTTATGATGAAGATTGAAAGGATTCAATTTCAGATCGTCGTTAAAATCTTTGTTATTAACATCAACTTGATTGAGCATAGAATGCATAACATTATTCATAGGTCCAGCATTAATATCTAACGTCCTCTTTGGATCAGCCTGTAAAGCCTTACGAGCTATAATTTTGACTTTTAAATTTAACATAGTATAAGCAAGGTCATTGTATTCATGATCTTGCCCTTGTACAATAAATTCAATAGGTAAATTCTCTGTTAATGAAATTGATTTATAAAATACAGGGAACGTTGAAAATACAATTTTTCCCGATAATACAGGGAATTTTATCCTAAGTCAATTCTAAGAACATTTTTTCGACTAAATTCGTCTTGTTGCCAGTTCGGATGGGATCCACCTTTTTTTCAAAGTTGGAATAAAATAAATAAAATAAACCGTATAAATATTTTTATAATGCTTGGGTGTTTAAGAAGAACTTATTGAATTTTAATAGAAGCATCTACTCGTATTAAATGGAAGGTAAAAGCTGTAATGACACAAATTGATAATTCACAAAACTTTTTTTAACGTTAACAGGTAAACACAAATAGATGGATGAAAAATTGTGACCACCTCAGTTCCAGGACCAAAAAAGCCTCTAAGTCGTTATTCATTCAAGAATTGAATATTAAATGAATAGTCATGTTAAGATGATTATCAAAACAAGTTCAATTTTAAATCGATAGATGAATTAGTTTTATTCATAAAAGTATCCCAAATATGTACTCTAGTACTTATGGCGACGGTTCCTATGAGTACTATAGAATAAGTGCATTCTCTTTAGCGAATCGTCTCTTATCAAGCATCATGTTATGCAAGTTCGAGTCATATTGCGAAATACTTTTATATGCAAGAGGCCATATAAGTTTCAAATTATCATGCCTGTAGATGTCAGCTTAAAACGCCGATTATCGACCGGTGATAAAAGCATAATACACTTAAAATTCTAATCACTTAAATACTCGAAAGAGGGATTTTAGTCGGAATACGATATAATAGGGATAATTGACATCTATAGAAAATTTATAATCTCATTCTATTGTACTCGCGTTCATTAACACTTATCGCCATTTTTATGTTTGCTCATTATTAATTTATCGCTATGGATGATGAAAATTTCATCGACTCAACACCTCCAGATCTACGTAAATGTGCAAAAAATGCCATCGATGATTTATTGCCGAAAAAATCCAAAAAAATATATGAACAAACTTACAACAACTTCGTAAAATGGCCGAAGATAGAAAAAACCATATCAGCATCGGAACGAGTGCTTTTAGCTTATTCCATAGAACTGAATAAAAAATATAAACCATCAAGTCTTTGGGCATTCTACTCCACGTTAAAACGCACATTGAATATGAAAGAAAATATTGATTTAAATAAATATAAATGATTAACAAGTTTTTTTGAGTAAACAACCTCGTGGATTCAAGAGCAAAAAAACTAGAGTTTGTTTATCGATGAGTTTATAACTAAAGCACCTGATCATCAGTATCTAGCAATAAAAGTAAGTCAATTTATACGAATACTTACAATTAAAATTAATCTGATAATAAAATATTTACAAATTTTTTATTTACAACAATTATTCGAGGTCTTTTGCTTAAATTTTATTTATATTTTGAATGGTTATAGGCCGCCTTTTTTGGTATAATGGGAGCTTGTCGAAGTCGAGAATTGAAGAACTGTGAAATTGGTGATGTTATCAGTCACAAGGGATTGTTTATAGTCTATCTTCCTAATACTAAAACAAACAAACCAAGGACATTCACGATCACACAAAATTATACTGAGATCATTCAAAAATACCTTAATCAACGGAATAGTAGTACACTAACAAGTAGTTTTTTTCTAAGATTTGACACAGGTCAATGTACAACACAAGCTATGGGCAAAAAATCATTGGCAAAAATGCCACATATAATTGGAAAATTGGTAATCATTTTCATAGTGCAAATGCTATAAATTAACCTAGCTGTATAGTCTGTTACGTTATTGTTGTGTTGTTTAAATACATTTAGACGTGATTTTGTTTTCACCGTATATCTCATTACGTGAACAAATTTGTAGTTTTATTGAAAAATATAAAAGATTTAATTTTTTCCAAAACTTAAAAAACATAATTTATTGTGTCAGATCCTCTTATTAAAATAAAAAATACACACATATATATAATTTACAGTCCAATATCGACAGTAGAAAAAAATACGAAAACACGGAAGTTTCATTTACATGTTCCTTTTCTCCATTCTCTTCAACAGGCAAGGATTTTTCATTGAACAAAGAAGTAGAAAATGATTCTCTTTGAAGTTTCGAAGATATATTTATTGTTCTAATATAAACGTGTATTACTTTTTTTACACTGATCAATCAATGACAAGAATAATAGTAATTTTACTGTAAAGTCATCAAGTACTTCTGGGATCAATAACGTTGAAGAAGAATCTGATAATACAAATAAAGAAGCATCACTAGATAACACAGCCATAAATAATTTTATAGCACCAACTTTTGATGACAAAATGATTGATGACACTAAAACAGATGACATCCAATGATGATGTTATTATGGATGAATCAGAATATAAAAATTCTAGTGATACAGGTGAATAATAATAAGTATTTTGAATTGATCCATATTTTGATTACTATGCTTTGTCTGATGAATTACCATGTAGAAAAAAATAAAATTACTGTTAGGAGGATAGTATTCATTGTTTGACATTAATTGCTTATTATTGAAAATTGATAAGTTGATTCATTCGATTTTCAAAATCCAAGTCTATATGAAATTTACAAACGTTGTACCTTTTCTCTTACTTTTATGATCCGAAATATACCAATGTTAACGAGGTCTTTTGATCTTAATCTATATTTTAAATCTAAAGAAGATCTATCTGCTGCCCTTTTACAAAGGGAACTGAAGTGATATTCTAGTTGTAAATTTGGAGACAAATGTGTTCATGAAGATAATAATTTTCAGTCATGGATATTTAATATTTCATCTTTTTTCATAGATTTAACTCTTTCAATTTTTTAATCTTTTATTTTAAAATTATTATTTCCATGTCAGAATCTGATAATACAAATGAAGAAGAATCACTAGATAACACAGCAGAAAATAATTTTACTGCAGCTACTTCTGATAATACTATGATTGATGAAATTAATGCTGTTCTTGATGCCAATGCGGGTATGGATGATACGTAGAATCCTACTCTTAGTCATATTTTAGATTTTTAGATCTATTGAGGTAATTATGTAGGAGATATAAATTTTTTCTCTCTCAAATAATTGATTTCTCTACCTGTTTTTATTTTTTCATAATTTAAGTGGATGACTTCCGGTCATCATGAACGTGCGAAAATTGGCATACATGCTCTCAGAGGTGTATAGAACATGTATGTACAGTTTTAGCTTAATTGAGGTAATTATGCGGGAAATTTTTTCTCTCCCACATAATTTTTTTTTGCGTTAAAAAATAGTGTCTTTGTCACACTTACGGTTGGAGTGTGCATTTCATTCGCATTTATGCTTTACAATACTCGGCGCGTGCGCAGAAGTTATGTGTAAGTGCGAGTGAAACAGAGAGATATTTATTGCTCTCTGTCGCACCCAACGGCGCCAGAAGAAGAAAAGCGCGCTCGGGCCCTCAAATATTAAAACCTGTCTAACTTTTGACAGGTGGAAGATAGAGCAGAATTTTGCAGAGATATATTGTTCAATTTTTAATTCCGCACATTTTGAGCCCAAAATCGGGCTGATCGGTGCATTTTCATGAAAATTAGAAAATAAAAATAAAAATATCAGTGCTCTGCAGTGGTCCGGGTGCGACCCGAACGGTCAACACGACCAACTTCCCAGTGGAAAAAATAAAAAAACAATTTAAATAGAACCCGTTTCCATTTTTTATAACAAATGGAATTGTTATAAACGAAATGAGTCTGTTTTTATTCATTTGATATGGTTAGTTACTTTATTTCAGTAAAAAAAAAAATTGTGCGTTAGAAGAATTCGAATGTACCTCATAGATCCTTTTTTTCATTATTTACAACGAATTTCATTGTTATACACGAAAAAAGTATGTTTTCATTTATGGCATACGGTTGGTAACATTTTTTAAGTAAACAAAAAAATTATGCGTTAAAAGTACTCATATATATAGAAAGGGTCCCTATTTTTATCTATGAAATACTGTCATCATATTTCTGTACAATTATTCTAAACATTTGATATTCATATTTTTCAAAAGATCTCAAGATAATCGAGGCGAAAAAAAAATTCCGAACGTACGTACGCACATACGCACAAACGCACATACGTACATACACACACACAGACGTCCACGTAAAAACTGTCGATTCATTCTAGAATAGGCTTTCGAATTCATCGATTATTAACTTTTTTTTAGCAAAAGAAAAAATTACGCGTTAAAAGAATTCAAAAATATTGCATAGATCTCTATTTTTATTGTTTATAACAGATTTAATTGTTATAAACAAAAAAAATGAGTTTCCATTCATGTCGTACGGTTGGTTACTTTTTTTTAGCAAAAGAATAAATTACGCGTTAGAAGAATCCAAATATATTGTATAGATCTCTATTTTTATTGTTTATAACAATTAAAAAATTTTTTATTCAAATATTATTATGATCGATAATCATTTGTTATTAGCAATGTTCAATCGTTATGAACACAATTTCTTATTATTAACAATAATCATTGACTATTTTATTATCCTCAACGCCATTTCTCCATCGGAACACAAGTTTAAAATTTCTTCATTGCTGATTTCGTTTTTTAAAAATTTTTTTTTCTATGAAATCCTCTCATCATATTTCTGTACAATTATTCTAAACATTTGATATTCATATTTTTCAAAAGATCTCGAAATTCCGTCTAAAAAATAGTATAATTTATAAATTGCAGAATTTAGGTAGTTCACTATTTTTTCAGTTTTTGGATTCTGCATAAAAAATGGCTAGACCGATTTTGCTGAAAATATAATCAGTTCTAAGTTACGTAATTACGCGTTGAATGCAATTAGTCCCACATCGATATCATTCTTTGTTCTCGAGATAATCGAGGCGAAAAATAATTCCGAACGCACGTACGAACATACGAACATACGCACATACGTTCATACACACACACAGACGTCCACGTAAAAACTATCGTATTCAACTCTGGGGACCTTAAAACGTGGAGATACGTCAAAATTAGTGATTCGCAAAATCGGACCCATTACTATAACTTCCCACTGGGAAGTTAATAAATAATTCAGTATTAATAAAAATAATGAAAAAATTAATTAAGAATAAATATTTTTTCTCTGAGAATGTAGTTCGATATCTCATGTTTTAAGAAAAATATTAATTTTCTTAGACGCGACTGGAGCTTTCGTCAATAGTGAAGCTTCAGTCGTGAATAACTTTTTATCTATCATAGATATGAAGAAAAGTAATCAGTATTTTTTTCTATTAAAATTACATTCTGAACAACTTTTCTTCAAAACATTTTTTTATATCTATGATAGAAATCGAGAAATTCGGGATGGGGGGCGGTTTTTCGCGATTTACTCCCCCCCCCCTGCGTGCCAAACATTTTTGACCTACACCATCGTGTTCCTCGCAAAATTTCCGTTCTAGTCATCTATAAATCATCACTTTGGCCGCAGCAAACCAAAATTATCCCATTTCCTCATTTGACTGGACTATATGTAAAACATACAAACACTGCACTTATTCTTTTACTTTCTCAGTTTTTCGTTATAATTTATATTTCGAACCAAAAAAAAAACCATTTCAATGTAAACTGTAAATGATATTATATTTACAAATTTGAAGATAAACTTGTTTATATTACATGTAAGAGTTTCTTTTACATCTTCTATTGAAGATCAAATAGTTATTAAACAATTTTTCAAAAGTTTTACCAGTCATTATCATATCAGACTCATTAGTTCTGATTTTTCTGATAATATCAATGAATTTAAAAATAAATAATATAAAATATATTTCATGCTTTCAGTTGATTTCTTACCAACTTGTACCAAATTTTACATGATAATAGTGATATTTTGATAACTGTTTTCTTCTTATCGGGTCAAAATTAAATTTATCTTAAATGATTAGCAGTGTATGGTTTTTTTTTTTAAAAATAAGTAGGTAACTTATCTAATGAGTAAACAATTAAAAGAAAAGCTTTGAAACAAATCTTCTTCAAGAAACATAAAAACTGTTTGTGTATTACTCTTGTTGTTCATGAATCTGCTATTTTTAATCTTTACGTACGATATTTTTTGGATTTTATAAATTTCAATCAATATTTATGCTCGTTTAGAAAAACTTAGATGCGCTAATATTCCACTGGCATATGATGATGAAGATAATCATGATCTCAGTCTTACCGATAGAGGTATTCAATTGTTCATTTATTATATAATTTTATTCTATGCAAACTTCGTTAATTTTTGGAACTACTAAATATCACTTCTTGTTTTTTTTAGAAAAGTAATTTTTCAAAAATATTGAATGTTCGTTGTACAATGATTCAGATGAATCAAATGACGAAATAGGTTCAGATGACGAAATAGATCCAAATGATCAAAATGATTCACTGGAAAAAGAAGAATTTATCTGTTGAAATCGGAAATTTCACGTTTCTTACAAACTTGAATAACAATAGTCAAATATAAAAATATGCATCATTTGAAGTTAGAAATTCACCACATATTTATTCAGATATTGCAGATATTAATAGTACAAGAAAGTGTAAGCCTTATGGTAATGAAAATCGTCACGTACTTAAAATTGTTAGTATTAATAAGATTGATCTATCAATTCATCGTTCTGACGAACATTCAAATTTAGTTAACGATAATAATTATACAAAAAATGTAGAAAATGAATCTGAGATTCCGAGCTCAAGTTCTGTAGAAGTCTTTATTACAAATGCCACTACTCCAAATTCAATATCAACTGCAAAAAGAGGAGATTTAAACAGTAATCCTGTACATAATGAAAAACAAGATTATTATTGTGCATGGTGTGATAAATATATTAATAAATATAGTCGTCACATCAAAACAGTTCACAAGGACTAAGATGGAGTGAAAAACATATTAAATACAAATTCTCCTAAGAAGCATGAGCAACTTATATCGGATATTAGAAATGAACACATGTTTACTCATAACTGTAAGCTACAAGATCGTCAAAAATTTTTAGTTCGTCGTCGTCTGAATAATAATACATTAATAAAATGTCCTGAAGATTATATAGCGTGTGATAAATGCAAAATGGTCTTGTTGAAAGCTACATTACACCGTCATTATAAGGTATGTGAAGATAAAGACTCTAATTCCAATCGGGGTCGTCTAGTAAAGTCGAGATTGCTAGTTACCAAGGTACATGAAGTCGCCAACCCAGTTGTAAAAGATCGTATATTGCCTTACATAAAAGACGATAAATTTAAACAAAAAATTATCAGAATTAAGCTTGTTATTTTTTATGCCAATAACTTAACTGAAAAATATTCTCTTGAAGAAGATCATTCTCATATACCTACTGATGAAAGCATATATGCTTATGGAACAGTATACAGATGAATGTGGAGCAAAGAACCAAAAACAATTAGAGGTACGACTATACGAAAGCACATTGCTACAAAATGTGCAGATGAAAATCTCACTGATGAACAAGTCGCAGATTTAGCACGATTTTCAGGTCATGCTACACAAATCCATAAATCACACTATCGTCAGCCAGCAACGAGAGATATTATTCATGTATCTCAACACTTAGAAGCAGCAAGTAATTCTAAAAAACAGTCAAAAACTGCAAATGACAATGTTAGCTTCAACAATCTTAATGACTCTGATCGTTCCACTCGAGAGAAAAACAATTCATCAGGACAAGATGATAGTTTCTCAGATCTACCAGATATACCGAGAAAGAACAATAACACAAAGAGAATTTCAAAAAATACTAGCAGTGAAGATAAATATTTGCCAGTTAAACAGTCACGTATAATGCGCACAAGATGGACACAGCAAGAAATAGATAAGATCATGAAAACAAAGTCATATCCTTCAAAACGTGGAATAGACAAACTAGTGAAGGAATATCCTAATATTTTTGAAGGTAGAACAAGCAAAAAATTAATGGCATGGTCTTCAAAATATTATCGTTCAAAAAATGATTGATTAAAGGTTAATGTTTGTTTTTTAGATATTTACATTTTTTTTTAAAACAAGAGTTTGAATATTATCATTTTTTTTACTAATTTAAAGCTTATTTAACTTTGTTCTCGACAATTTTCTTATTACGCTATTCTGCATTGATATTTCATCATACCCATATTTTTCTATAAGTTACTTTATATCTACAGCATTACAATGTACTGCAATGTACAATCGGAGCTAGTCTGTACCGAGTATCATATTAGAATAAGCTCTTCGATTGATAAAAATATTTATCCAGACATAAGGATTATAGAATATTATTTTCTAGTTTATTTAAATATAACATTTCAATGTAATTTATTAAAAAATAGTTTATATTGAGAAATAAAAATTAAGAGTTTGTTTTTTTTTTAAATATCATAGATCATATGATTAAAATAGAAAAGGTGTTTAAATAAAATTGAATGCTTGCATTTTGTATTTTAAAAGATGTTTTTTTTTATTCTCCTTCTATCCCAGTACATCAGAAATTTTTTAAAAGACATCGCATTAGTGACTAAAAGTTGAGTCCTACAATGTTATAATTTAACTCAATTTAGTGTTATTCTATAAGATTTATAAGAACAATCTTCGTTACTGCGGGAATATATATGTTGATTGTATACTTAACATCTTGGAAAGAACCCTGTTTTCACAAAACGATTCAAAAACAAAGAATTCAGTATCTTGTATGCGACGGACTTGAATATGCGAGAGGACGTTAAGGATTTCTTGCTGTCATGCTTTCGTGTAATGGCTTTTAAAAAATAATTTTTTGACTGCAAGTTGATAAAAATATATATATATAAATGGCCATCTAATGTATTATTTGGGGACAGGGGACTGGTATCCTCCTCTCAATTTTCAAAATTCCTAACCTCTTAGTACTTAATCTAAAAGTCGATTTCTGAATTTATTATTGATGATTGAATTTAGGTCATAAGAGGGACGGCGGAGGTTATAAAAAACAATAACCCTGCAAGTACAGCGTATGCAATTACAATGTACCTTTGCCCTGATTTATCTTTTTTTTTCAAATAATAAAAAAAATTTATGACAACGTGGCAACGTCGTGCCCTCAAATAATACCTTGTATATAGACCAGTGGCCCGCATAATACGTTGGATACGTGATTTTTTTTGGGGACTGTCCCCAAACTATACAAATGTCCTCAAATAATACTGTCACGTCATGTGGCACTACGCGCCCATACGTTTTAAATTTAAAAATATATATTTAAGAAATAGACTTAAAAGATATTATAAATAATTATTAAAAATTTAAAGAAATATTTCTTATGAATTTTTATTGCGTTTAACAATGCTTCAGATGTAATTTAATATGCAAGAAATATAAATCGTTGTCAGAAGCATTGTTCGCAAAGATATTCAATTACAAACTAAAAGAAAATAAAAAGAAATTATTATTGATTTAATTGTAACCAATCAAAATTAATTATTCAATTAAAAATGTAAAAGAAGGGATGTTGCTACCTGCTAGCAACAACCGAAAATGTCCTTTAAGTGACACTTTAGTTTTATCAATCAAAATATTAAGACTTAATATATATAATAATTAATTGTTTATAATAAAAGTTATTTGAATAATTAATTGTGATCATTATTTAATTGAAAGAATACAAATTAGATTTAAAATTATAATTTGGATTTAAATATCAAAAGTAAGTCTTCATATTTATTTTTATTTAAAATTTAAAAGAAAGTGCAATCTCGTTTAAGAAATTATTATTTATATGAATTCAAAATTATAATTTGATTATTAATTTAATAAATTATTAATTGGCTTTTAAATTAATTTGTTAATTAAATAAATATCCCTATTAATTCTATCCCATTTATTAACTTATTAAAACTAAAAGAATATTTAATTATTATTATTAAATCCTAATGCAACAACCTCTTACTCCATCCCAGCTATTGCACTAGGTGTAGGCTAAAAAGGAGTAATCTTTAAGATGTCCTTTTAATAAATTATGACATCACAATACCTTGTATTCAAGAAATGTCCCCAAATGACACTCGGATTAGATTTATTTATTTTTTTTTAACTCTCAAAAAAATGACGTTTCGCGATAGAAAAATAGGTTTATAATTATTAGCAGTTGATTCAGATAGTTTTCAGAAATATCAGAGGATCTGTGATTCATGTCATCGATAATGTGTATACTATAAAGCATATCTAACTTAGAATCAAATAACATACTCAATTTAAGGACAATAAATTTGATAATTAGAAAAGTTCACAGAGGAGTCAAGTTGGTACCCAAGCCGTAGCATAGAGGAAATAGAGAGTAAAGGAGATGCTGCGGGAGCCTATTTTCTGCCTTACCCTTCACTAGCACGTTGAATGGCGACTTGATCTCGAATAAGACTTTTTGGCGGAAATATACTATGTACTTCGTACTCGTCAGCGTTCTACGCATAACTCTCTTTTGGGTGGCAACATGCTGAAGTTCTTTAGCGTCAGCGCCCTAGTAGATAAGCAGGGCCCATTCTGAATCACTCTGCAATACCGGCCGAGTCAAAAAAGTGGGTTCTGATCCGCACTAATTACCGACCGCGATAACTTTGACGATAAGTTACCGACCGTGATAAGTTATCGACACTGATAAATTATCGGTAGCGATTTTTTTTACCAATCCTGATTGGAGATAAATTATCTTCAGTGATAATATTATAATTATCAGCTAAAAAAAATAACCGTAGAAAAAAAAAATGCCGGTGATGTGTCTCAAGGATGTTAGATGATTGGGAAAAGGCTTTAGAGTGAAAACAATTTCGCTTTCAAGTTAATTTTTTTCATTAAAAAAAATTATAATATATTTTTTTCTTTTTTATAAAAAAATAATGATCCCTTGAATGATGGTTCCCAAGTAGCATTAATCTACCTGTCGTCATCGAATTTATTTCCTTTAATAACTTTTTTCACATAAGTAAAACTAGAAAAACTAATTATAAAACAAGACTTCCAGTATCATAACCATCATCATAGTCAGTGGAATCATCATCATAATTATCATCGTCATCAATTGTTGGAGGTGAAGGAGGTAGAAATTCTACCTCACTATTCTCCGATGACACAGTCGCTGGAGAAGGAGGTAGAACTTCTACCTCACTATCATTGTCTTCGACAGTGATGATTTCCTGGCTTAGAGGTGGTGGTACGACGGAGATGTCTCCTTCTAACCGGAACCATATGACGTTACCGGGGAACGTTAGGCAGGTAGCCGTTACGCCACAAAGTGTAAAGGTAGCACATTCTATCCCTCCCGTCTCTTCCCAATGATCTTCAAGAGTCATTAGAATAATAATTTCTAGGAGGGTGATCGGTAGGTCGAACCAGGCCTCCGGGAAAATGAAAGTGCACATCTTTTTCTAAAAAGTAATAACGATTATGATAGATTGTTTTCAAACTTAAAAAAAGAAAAATTCTCCCACTTGATAAATTATCATTTAACAATTCATAAAATTCACAATTACACTCAATAAATAATCATATTAATGCAAAAAAATTAAAAAAGAACACACTTTTATACTTGAATGAAGCAAAAGTCACTACTTATTTAGTATGGTTTGATCAGTTTGACTGTCGAAAATGAACTAAATATTTTGTCCTATGCATCATACACCATGGCTAAATGTTTATATTTTTCAAAGAGGCCAATGGTGAAAAAATCATTGATCGATATTGATTTAAATCTATATAGAGAGGCCTTGATCACATCAGTCAGCATCAAATTACTGATAAAGAAAAGAATTTGACAACAAGAAAAAATTCTTACTAAAAAAAATTTATAAATGACATTTTTTTTTCTTTTTAATTATTAAAATAGTTTGTAAACGATCTCTACTATGGATAAATAATATTAGACACATATTTTTTCGATTGGATTTTTAATTAAACGTGTTTTCTTTGTCGCTCATGCCTCTGCTATCTTCTTTTCCTGGCTCTGCCACCGCTTTCTTACTTTGTCTATACTATTATTCTCCGCTAAAAAGCTGTGATTCATGCAAGAGTTGAAAGGGCCATGTGTCGAAAAATAATCGACTTATTTTATTTCATTTAGAAACGTTCACGTTTGACTCAGTCGGTCGACTGCATCATATTTTCCTCACCCTTATCTCTTTTTCACTTTGTTTATGCTCTCATTCTCTGTTACTTATTGAAGTAAGACAGAATACATATTGTGAATAATCAATTGAAATATTTCATTTACTGTATAAGTAATCATAACTAAACGTATTTTAAATGTAAAAAAATTATTGAAACGAAAAATTATTATCTTTTTTCATTTTATATTTTCTGAACTATGATTTATAATTATTTACGTTAAATGACTTCTTTAACAATAATAATAAGATTTTTATCTTGAGAAAGAATTTTTATTTAAGAAATAATAAATTATACATTTTCATTTTATGTATTTGAATGAATGAATTTTTCTTTTTTACAATCAATACAATTAATTCTCAATGTTCTTGTATGATCTAATGACATGTAATGTTTGTAACATTTACGATGCAATAAGATATCTCTATCGAGTTGTAAATGTTCCGGTAATTTATCCCAAATATCGTCGATGTATTCTGGAACAATCTTCAAGAAAAAATACTTTGGAAGACAAGCAATATCTTCACTTGACATTTTTGTTATATTTTTCAATAAACAATACAATTTGAATGACTTCTCAAATGGGGTTTTTTCATGAAAATTCACCATATACCATGCTTTTAGAATTTTTACATTCTTTTCTGCACATTTTTTATTTTCTCCATTATGCACCCCACAATCTCTTAGATGATTCATATCCAGAACATGTAGCGAAGGAGATCCAAGCTCATCCAAATTTATTACACGGAGAAAACTGGCACTCGACATTATATAAAAAATTACAATAATATCGTACACAGTGCAATACACAATTAAAAAAATACTAGAACTTGTAAGTAGCCACGCAACTATATGGTAATTTCAAGCAAAGAGGATGGTAAATTCTCTAATATCAGAATTATCATAATAAAGTTATTAAAAAATATTTATTATAATTAATTTTTTACTTTGCGTTTAGTAAAATTTTCGGAATGTATAGTAGAATTTCGTATCAATGATTTTCTAATTTTTACAATGTAAAACGACAGAATTTTTACAATAATTAGAATGAACTTATATACGTGATATAGATCACGTAATTTTTACTAAAAAGCATGGTCTTTTACAAGTAGCTTATATTTTACGTTATATTTAGTAAATTTTTTAAAACGATTCACATTATTTTCCAATTCAATTAACGAAAAAACAGCGGATGAATTTTTTTGGAATTTATAAACTTTTGTATGTTAGATTTTACTACCTAATTATCAATATTATTCAATGTTGATTCTTTTTTACTAAACGTGATCGAAAAATTACTCCATGCTGAAGAAAAATTCATTTCTACAATCGTTGAAACAAAGAATATCTTTCTAAGGAATTTGCTTTTTTAGAAATTGGCAATAACATCATCAACTTGATCACAAATTTTACTATACTTTGAGTAATTCTTGTTGTCATGTGGATCGGGCTGGTTAAGTTTTCTTCAGTTGAGCTAAGAATATCACGTAGTAAAGTAGTGAGTGTTTTTTTAATTTCTAGTGTTGTGATTCTTCTTTGTTTTAAGAAACATGGATACATCAGAAAAACTACCAGATCTAACACAGTTTTTCATGGCGTTCCAAGGTACGTAAATAATATAAAAATTTCAATTTAATGAATAATAATTCGACTATTAATTCTTTTTTATTGTGGAATTGATGAATTGATCTTGTTTAGCATAATCATGTCGTAAAAAGAACTTGGGTATCTAATTTTTGATGGAATGAATTAAATTTTTAGTCGTTTCGAAAGTAATAAAAATAGGTTTTTATCAATTATTCTTTAAAATTCGAATAAAGATTGTATTTTTTGATACTATTATTTATGAATATTTAGAAATAGCAAAGAGATAAGTTTCTTTTTTTAATAGTAAAATGAATATTATACATTAATAAGATGAGTCAAAAGTTCATTCATATATATATACATATTTGTACGTTTCTTCTTCTCCTTACCTAGGCTAGATTATATTACATAACTTTTTTTTCAAAAAAAAAATCATGAATAGAAAAAATTATTTTTTGAATTTTATTGGTTTTATAACAAAGGCTCCTAGTGTAAGCGAAATTGCTATAATGCCTCATGCTCCATATGAACAAAGTGAAGAAGTAATTTATACTAATCTAAGCTCTCGAAATATAAACACAGCAGCAGAAACGTTTCAAATAAATACTCAAATCGAGAATCCCTCAATGACTCAGATACGTGAAAAATGCGATACGATTTTGTTGTCCACATCAGGTTTGTTTTTACTGTACACTTCGTTCATTAAAAATAATTATAAATGTAAAATTATTTTCTCATTATTTCATTTTATTTTTTTTTTAATGAAAAATACTTCATATTGTTTAAGCTCATTTATATTTTTATACTCAATTTCTTAGATGTAAATTATATTTTCCTATTCATGTAGATATACCTGCTCCTACACACATTTATGAAACTCCAACAACTCATGATATAAATAATATTTTCACTAATAATTGTACAAACGTTCACAATAATGCCAATGACACTAATTTTAATAATATCGCTTGTGGTGAACAATTATCAATTGTCACATCAAATAACCCTCAACTAATACAAAATTTACCATACATTGACAACGAAGATGGAGGCGAGATAATAACGGATGACGAAGTCGACTCACTTGTACGGATTTGTTGAATAATTTCATTTTTCATATTTTTATTTTACCTTATTTCTTTCTATTAAATATTTACTATCATGCTTCTATAATAATTTGTTATTTTCTGTATGTTCAAAGAATCATTTTTTTCCTTTCATTATTTAGAATTTGAGAGATTTTTTGAACTCTACTTCTAACGGTCGTGCGGTTTTAATAGGAGAGCAAGATGGGAAACTAAATTATGCATTAAGAAATAGACTTACTAGAGAAGTCATAGGACGCGAATTCCAAAATTCCATAGAAAAATATGGATGTGATTTGACAGTATCACAGTTTATGTAGACATTTTTTCAAAATTTTTTACTGATGGAAAAATTGATTTCATATTTAACTTACAATCAATAATAATAATTATTTCATAATAATGTTCTCGATATCAAATAATCAATTTTTGTTATTTATGAGTTACATGTCTATTTATTAATTATAAATTAATCAGTTGATAATTAATTATGTAATTCATAACTAACTTTTTTTAATAATTTTAGCATAATAAAAAATATTTGTCTATGAAGTTACAATTTTTCGATCAGTATCGTAAAACTATAAATAAAAATTTTTTGTTACATGCAATTTTTCTATTAACAGAATAACTCCAAAACGGTTCTTCACGATAACAAAAGCGATAAGGAAGCTTTTCAAATTAGAACCTCGTAGGGTATATTATAAACCATATGAGTCAAAAGCAAATACTCCAAAATATTTACCAACTGGAAAATTATATGATCATTATCGTTACTTACAACGTAAATGTCGGAAAGATAACGTTTTGAAAGATCAAACAGAGGTTCAAACTGGAAGTCAAGATCTTACTTCTGTTGAAGAGTCAGTTGGAAATCCTTTAACTACTGAAGGTATTAATATGATAGTAATTTAAAATATATTTTGACTTGTAAAACTATGTTAGTATTTTTTTTATTCAGCTATTGAAAAGCATTTGAAAATACTCGAAGACAATAAAAAAGAAATAAACGTCATATGTCTTTCGTGGTTTTATACATTTACTAAACGCCAGAAAATCTTAAAAGAAGAACATCTATCAATTTACAACTATTTACAACGATTTCCTTGTTTACGAAGTGAAATAGGATATCAGTTGGTATGGTTTACAAGTGTAGCATTATATTTAGTACTTTTTACTGTTGGACAATGTATCTATGCGTTGCAAAATTTTTTACAGTTGGAAAATGACTTTAAACAAATGTTCCCTGATAATAAGCTGCAAATTGACTGGCCATTAATTAAATTAAAACTTATTCAAGTTTTGACAGAAAGTACAAAAAAATCAAATTTAAGAGATTCAGCTCTTCTTCAGGGATTACATCGCAGTGACCCATGTACGTATTGAACTTGATATTTAAACGACCGAGAAGTATGCTCCGTGAACATAAATTAGTACAATATCAATTAACAATTAGTAAAAATAATTCACTCATTTATTTTTAATAAAGTTTTGCTTTTTAATAAAAAAATTAAATATGATTTTTTTCTGATATTAACTTTAAATTGTCTTCAACAGTGAGTCAAGACGCTACGATTTTACACCTTCTAACAACTTTGATGTCCATTGCTCAGGTAAATATTCCAGAAAATCAGCAAAAACTTAGCAAAGGCACAAAAAGACCACGATTAATAACACATTGACCAGCTTCTCTGCAAGAAGCGAGAGAAGGATTATTCCTAATTGTACCTGTAAGTAATTTTTTGATATTATTGATGGTAATTAAATAAAAATTCATTCGTGCCATGTTTATTTCTTATGAATTTATAAAATAATTAACTTGCTGATGAATTGTTCTTGCTCGATATACCTTCATTATAGGTACAATAAAATTTGTTTATTTTTTCAGAATGTGGCAAACTTGGATATTATTGTACAGCAAAAAAGATCTGAATAAAAGACTTTAGGTTGATCTGTACAACCATTGCCTATTTTTGTTGGAGAAGTAGATAATATTCAAGATGCTTATGTCATCATAGATGATATCATTTATCGAGCTAAAGAACCTATGCGAGCAATTGAAATTGCATTTGCGATTTGTATGGCCGTCGATGGTAAATATTCAGCTCCAGTTTTACATTCATGGTTATTTATACAGCAAGTTTGCTTCAATATATTCTTGAAGACTGACAAAATTACGACTTCAATGACAGCTTTGTTTGATGCAGTTGGAGTATAAATTATCTCATTTAAATATCTAATTAAGTTTCTTTATTATTTATTAAAAGTTTTTCTAACGAAGTTAACGTATAAGTAATTTCGTTTTTTTTTATTCATTATGTTTGTATGTTTTGAGTGTAAAGACAGCTTAATTAGCAATCAAAAATTATTACAACATATTCGAACAGTACAT
Source organism: Chelonus insularis (assembly GCF_013357705.1). Lineage (NCBI taxonomy): Eukaryota > Metazoa > Arthropoda > Insecta > Hymenoptera > Braconidae > Chelonus > Chelonus insularis. The sequence goes on from NW_023276482.1 coordinate 88,548, forward strand.
ATTTTTTTGAAAGTCTACAGATGTAGTGAAATTGAATGTCGATGAAGTTTTTCGTCATATTATAGTTTTTGGCGACATCGCAATCGTGAGCATGATTCTAGCACTACTTTTAAATCGTTTACTGAATGTGTTTCAAATCCGATATGTAATCAAAATGAACCTTTTCATAACAAATCTGATCTAGCGTTATTACTCAAGCCGTGTAATATTGATAATAATAAAGTGAGTACTTTCAATGTAGAGACAAATGCAGTCAATGAATCATTACCTATTGATGTAAGTGATTTAGAAGATAAAATTATAGAAACAATTGAAATGCCTAATTTTAAAAATGTAAACATTAATTTTGAGGATTTTGAAAGTAATTTAAATAATATAACTTCTCGTATGATAGCAAAGTGGTATAGTTTAAATGATTTACGAAGAAAAAGAGTACAAATGATACTAAATAATATTACTACTTTTTTATATGAAAAAGCAATGACTTTTTTACAAAATAAAGTTTTAAGTAGATTAGAATATTTTCATGATACACCTCAAAATATATGTGAAATTCGTCAAGTGTTTGATTACTTGAGAAATCCATTTAAAAATTTAAACACTGAATATAACCAATTCAAATATTTTGTCGAAAAAGGTACGTTAATTTTGCCTGTTCAACATACTATAGGATATTACGACAAATATTGCGATGAAAAAGGGAAAACTGTTATTAAGAAGGCTCCGATAACAATACAATATATTCCTATGTATAAAGTGTTTACAAAATTTTTTAGTATGCCTAACGTGTATTCTAAGGTCACAAAATATGTTGATTTTTCTATATAATAATTCTAGCATTTTGTTGAATATAATTCAAACTGATCTATGGAAAGAAAAAAGAGCTACATTTGGTGATAAACCTGTACTGCCTTTATTGATGTATTTTGACGAATATGAAACGAACAACCCTTTAGGGAGTCACAAGGGAGTCAAGAAATGTAGTGCTTTATATTTAAAAATGCCCTGTCTTCCTCCAATATATCAATCGAAATTATCAAATGTTTTTTTATTTGGCTTATTTAATGCTACAGATATAGATAATCCAAAGTCTTTTAGTCCGGCAGTAGACCAATTAAATGATTTAGAAAATAATGGAATTACAATACTGTAAAATAAGTCTCAATAACAACTTCGGAAAATTAGAAAATAAATAAAAATGTTTATTAATGATTGACAGCAATTAATAAAAAGAAAGAATCCGTGCGGTCAACTCAAGTCACAGTCAAAAACTGGAGATAAACAAACTCTCCCCTCGTTGCTATAAACAATCTAATCGTCAAGCAATCGTCGTTAACTAACAAACTGTCGTTAGTCTAATAGTCATTAGATGGCGACATACAAATATTTTACACTTCTCCCGATCTTCTAAAAATTGCCACCTGGCAATTCCTATTAGTTGGGTAAAAATATTGGATTAGGCTGAAATAAATAAACATGTAAAATCTAAAATTACATTTCTAATTCGAAATTATGAAAATCAAATTAATAATCATTCAAAATTATAAAGATGAATCAAGTTATTATTCAGCCTTAATACCAATATTGCCGCTTCCCAACTCTGTCTGCTTTAAAAATAAATAAAACAAATAATTAGGAGGGAAAAATCCTGCGGCGGGTAAAAACCTCCAAACAGACCAAAATGATTTAAATTAAACTAAAAACGTGATTCTATACAATAAAAGATTTCTTAAAAACTAATCGTCCGTTAGTCAAATTAAAAATTAAAAATTAAAATTTCCATCTTCAATTCCCTTTCCATCCTTCTTTTTCATCAGGAGGAACCACTAGAAAGAACCAAAAGAACCCAAAGAGTAGGAAATGCCAAGAACTGGAAGGTCATGGAACTAAACAAAGTAAAAGTTCCTCACAGAATCAAAGTTCTTTAAAAATTTTATTTTATCATAAATTCAATGTTCAATTAATAATTAGGTTGAATGGTCACATTTCATGGAGTCAATTCTCCAAATAAATTCCGACTTCGCATCCTTTTTTAAAATAAATCCGACTCTCAAATAAATGATTCAATATCATTAAAACAATCAATTCAATTCTACCTTGCGCAAGGAATTTTCAAGAATAAGTTCAATAGCTTCTGCTCACTGTGCAAACAAAATTATTAAAAATTGGGCTCACAGTTACGCATACTATCCGAACAAAAATATCAGGATACCATGGACATCTAGTACCTCACTTTGCTTCACTTTGGCCAATAAATGAAGAAAAGGATTCCAGTACAATGACTCCAACCGTGTATATCCTACAGTAACTCCACGAGAACGCTCCAGGACAGACATTGTGAATTCAAATCAACAATCGAATGATCAATGAGAGCCAACATTCTCAGACTAGAAGTTACAAAAACCCTGAATTCAACAGAAATTAGGAATCCAGAAAGAGTCAAAATAACTAATCATCTTCATAAGGAGCGAGTCTATTCACATGAACAACTTTCAAACGACCATTCGGAATTTTATGAATTCGAAATACAACATCATTAAGTTTGTTTTTGATAATATAAGGACCTTCCCACTCAGATTGAAGTTTTGGACACTTTCCTTTAACTCTTTTAGGGAAAAATAACCAAACCTTTTGACCGACATCAAAAGAAAGAATATTAGATTTCAAATCATACATATACTCAAGTTTTTCAGATTTAATTTGCAACTTATCCCGTACATTATCATGAACAATCTTTAATTGTTCACGAAGATTAAAAACAAAATCAGTTGTAGAATTATCCTCAAAGAATTATCTGAAGGATTAATTCCTCTAAGAAGATCAATAGGCAACCTTAATTCACGACCTAACATCAATAAAGCTGGAGAATACTCAGTAGTTTCATGTTTTGAAGAACGATAAGCCAACAAAAATAAAGAAATCCACTTATCCCTATCTTTTTGATTCTTACTAATAAATTTGGACAGATATTGAAGAATAGTCCTATACAACCTTTCAACTAAACCATTTGATTGAGGATGAAGACGTGTGGTTCTTGTCTTCTTAATACCAAAAAGACTCATGACTTCCTTGAAGATTTCAGATTCAAATTCTCGACCCTGATCAGAATGAATTCTGATAGGAACACCATATCTACAAAATTTTTGAGTTACTAAAGCCTCAGCAATAGTAGAAGCCTGATGATTAGGCAGAGGAATCGCCTCAGGCCATCTAGTAAAATAATCTGTAACAACAAGTAAAAATTTATTTCCAGAAGAGGTTTTAGTAAGAGGACCAAGAATATCAATGGCAACCCTTTCAAAAGGAGAACCAACATTATAAATTTGAAGTTGACCACAAGACTTTTTATGGGGACCCTTTTTAGCGAAACAAACTTTGCATTTTTTACACCAAATCTCAACATCTTGCTTAAGAGTTGCCCAGAAAAATCGTTGACGAATTTTTGGAATCGTTTTATTAATACCAAAATGACCACCAGAAGGAGAATTATGAGCCTCATGAAGTATTTCATTCACTTTAGCTCGAGGAATGACAACCTGAAAAACAACATGAGAAAGATTTGGAGCTTCCCAACGTTTAACTAAAACACCATTTTTCAATTCTAAAGAATTCCAATAAAGTAAATAAATTTTAAAAGTAGAATCCAAATGTGAAACATCATTAAACTCGGGAACTTTATTTTCCTTTTTGAATTTAATAATTAAACTCAAAATGTTATCATCATTTTGAAATTTGATCCAATCAGAATCATTATTAATTTCACAAATGACACGGAAAATATGCCTACTATCACATTTTTCATCAGAATCTATTTTCAGACATTTTTTACAATCACATGGACGCCGAGAAAGACCATCAGCATTGCCATGTTTATGACCAGGTCTATGTTGAACTTCGAAATCATATTGAAATAAGATTTCAAACCAACGAGCTATTTGATCTTGAGGATTTTTGAAAGAAAGTAACCAAGTGAGAGAGGCATGATCAGTTCTAATAGTGAACCTCTTGCCAAGAAGAAAATGACGAAAATGTTCAACAGAAATAACAACAGCTAATAATTCTTTCCTAGTAACACAATAGTTACGTTCACGATTATTTAAAGTCTTACTAAAGTAAGCAATAACTTTTTCTTCATAAACAGTCTCACCATTATTATTAACTGGAATCTTTTGAGATAACACAGCACCAATGCCAACATTTGAAGCATCAGTATCAAGAATAAAAGGATAATTTGGATCAGGATAACTCAAAATTGGAGTAGAAGTCAAAATTTGTTTCAATTTTTGAAACGTTTGAAAAGCTAATCATCCCAAATAAAATCTTTCTTTTCCTGACTAATAAGATATAAAGGTTTTGCAATAGTAGCAAAATCTTTGACGAATTTCCTGTAATAAGAACAAAGACCTAGAAAACTTCTAAGTTCAGATTTATTCTTAGGAACAGGCCAATTAATAATAGCAGAAATTTTATCTGGATAACTTTTCAGTCCTTCACCAGAAACTACATGTCCAAGGAAAATAACTTCTTTCGGAAAAATATACATTTCTTAAGATTTATCTCAAGAGAAGCTTGTAAAAGTCTTTCAAAAACATTTTGAAGATGAATAAAATGTTTATCAATACTTTTACTGAAAATAATAATATCGTCCAAATAAACTAAACAAATTTTACCGAGAAGACCTTTTAAAACTACATTCATAAGTTTAACGGAGGTAGCAGGAGCATTACACAAACCAAAAAGAAGAACCTTAAATTGCCAAACCTCATTCCGAATACAAAAAGCAGTTTTAGATCTATCCTCCGGAGCAACTTCAACTTGCCAATATCCACTTTTAAATCAACGGTAGAAAACCATTGAGCACCAAGAACCATATTCAATATGTCTCCTTGATGAGGAATTGGTGTTGAATCCTTAACTGTGACATCGTTTAATTTACGATAGTCAACACAAAATCTAATTTCATCACCTTTTTTTGGAACAAGAACAACAGGAGAAGCCCAAGGACAATTACATGGTTCTATTGCATTCTGTTGTTTCATTTCCTCCATAACTGAATCAACTTTATCCCTGTAATGTAAAGGAATACGACGGGGAGCCTGTTTAATAGGAAGTGCATTTCCAACATTAATTTTATGTTGTAAAATTTTGCACTTTCCTAAATCAAAAGAATTTTTCGCACAAATATCCAAATTCTTCAATAAAAGTTCTTCAAAACGAAATTTATCATTGACAACCAAAAATTTTGAAGATCTTTCAAACAAATCTAAAACAAATTCTGGAAGTTTATTCAAAGAAGAACTAATTTTATTAATTGGAACAACTTTAATACTTTCTCAGAATTTTTTATCAAGAAGATCTTTGAAATCAGAAAATAAAACCAGACTTGATTAAGCAATCGAATCCTAGAATACATTCTTCTTCAATTTGAGCAAAAATAACCTCTAAATTAACCTTAATATTGGAAATCTTTATTTCTACAGTCTCGATAAAATCAAAATCAAATTTATTACCTGGAACTGTAAAAATAGAATAAAAAATAGAAGAATTATTCGAAACAGTTCCCACCCCTTTAAACAAAGAAGAATTAACAACCGTAATATCAGCAGCAGAATCAACTGTCATAATACATTTTTTGCCATTAACTTTCCCTCTAAGTAAAAGTTTCGGTTTAGAACCAGAAGAATAAGAAAAATCAATTGAATTAATTTTTAGTTCTGACGAAATTTTTTTTTGATGAACTTTCACCAGTAGACTCATTAGAATTATGAATACTTGATAAACTACTTTGAACAGCTTGAAGAACTTGACAATTCTTCTTAGAATGTCCTGTTTCACCACAAATCCAACATTGGAAAATTTGCGAAGAATTTTGACTTTGGGAATTTGACCTAAAATTTCCTTTAAACGAATTATTTTTATCATCCTTTTTAAAATTATTTCCAAAATTATTATTTTTATTGAAATTATAATTATTTTTACTCAAATTATTATTATTCTTATTATTAAATTTATTTTATTCTGACCTCCAAAGGTCAAATCTTCAATCGATTCAAGCTCTAAAGCTCTCTGAGTTGCTAATTGAAGAGACTCAATTCTCTCTGAACGAAGAGAAAATTGTAACTTTAATTTTTTTAATCCAGAAATGAATTGCAAACCAGCAATTCTATCTCTCTCTTCGGAAGAGACCGAAGGATACGCAAATTTGACAAGCCTATCCAAATCATTTGAAAAATCAGTTAAATTTTCTTTTTCAGACTGTTTTCTAGCTTAAAAACGACTAAAATAAGCTCGAGAAAATTAAGCTTCACCAAAACGATCTTCCAAAATTTTCTTTAATTTATCAAGATTCCCTAAATCTTCTAAACTTAAATTTTCTAAAATGACTTGAGCTTTGTCCTTCAAACAGGACACTAAAATCGATGCTTTAACTTCATTTGTCCACTTATGCAGACGAGCGATAGTCTCAAATTGACGGAAATAAGATTCCCACGTCTGAGAACCATCAAATTTCCCCGGTTTTGCAAAAGCTAAAGAACTATTATTAACCGAAGAAGTTGAGACCGATTCAACCAAATTATTAGAATTATTTTCTAAATTATGAATTTCCAAATTATTATTATTATTATTGTTATTATTATTATCAATTAAATTTCTTATCTCTAGAAGTAAATTCTGAGTCTCTCTTCGACCTTCCTCGAAACGTTCCTCCAAACGAATCTGATCTCGATTTAGTCTTTCTTCCAAACGATTTAATCTCATCTCTAAAGCTAGAAGTCCTCCATTAGTACCGTCTTCGACACAATCGGCATATTGAGTTCTCCTTCCAGCTCGAGTTTGTCTCCGACTTGGACTCTTTGCATGATTTTAAAAATATTCTTCCAAAAATCACCAACAAAAATATTCACGGCACGCGAAACGAACCACTTTCTGACACCAATGTAAAATAAGTCTCAACAACAACTTCGGAAAATTAGAAAATAAATAAAAATGTTTATTAATGATTGACAGCAATTAATAAAAAGAAAGAATCCGTGCGGTCAACTCAAGTCACAGTCAAAAACTGGAGATAAACAAACTCTCCCCTCGTTGCTATAAACAATCTAATCGTCAAGCAATCGTCGTTAACTAACAAACTGTCGTTAGTCTAATAGTCATTAGATGGCGACATACAAATATTTTACAATACATATTGATAATCAACCTCGTGAAATTTATTTCAAGTTAATAAGTATTATAGGAGACAATTTAGCTCTTCATCAAAGGTTCGGTTTAGTTCAAAGTTTTAATACCAAATTTTTCTGTAGATTTTGTTTGATAAAAAATGAAGATATAAATAGTGTTTTTGACGACAGTCAATGTACATTACGTACAAAAGATAATTATGAAAGCCATTTAAAGTTAAATAATTATAAGTTAACTGGAATTGTAAAACCAACCGTATTTCAAGATTTGTTAGACTATCATTTCACACAAAATTTAGTAGTAGACATGATGCATGATATATTAGAGGGAGTCAGTCAGTATGACTCAGGAAATATTCTATATTATTATATAAAAGAAAAAACATATTTTAACTCTAGACGACTTCAATTTACTTGTGCGAGGTTTTCATTTCAATTACAATGATAAACAAAATAAGCCCTCTGACTTGACAGAAAATCATTTTAAAAAAAAGTGCTTTACAATGACTGCAAGCGAAATGCTTAATTCAATTCGTAATTTGCCAATGATTATAGGTCATTTAATTCCTGAAGAATGTGAATACTGGAATTTAATATTAACATTACAAAAAATCATATTTTGTGTAACAGAAAAATACTGTCCATTTGAGCATTATTATTTATTAGAAAGTTATATAAGTGATTATTTAGGTACTCTCCAAGAATTGTTTCCTAACTCTTTTAAGCCAAAACATCATTTTTTAACGCATTATGGAAGAGTTATGAAATTAGTTGGTCCTTTGTGGCACATTGCTTGTATGAGTTTCGAAAGAAAGCATAGACCAAGTAAAGTTACGGCTCGTGTTTCTATGAGTCGTCGGAATATTTGCTATACTTTAGCTTTAAAAGAACAACTAGTACTTAATAATTACTTTTTAACAGCACATGATGAAGAATATGAGTTTATATCAGGTGCGAAAAATGAAGTTTTGATACATGAACTTAATAACTACAAATATTTTTATAATACTTTACTATCGATAGCTTCAGAAAATAAAGTATCTGTTACTGATTGGATTTGTTATGATGGTTTGACATTAAAACCAGAAATGATAGTGATGGTCCCGTCTGAAAATGGGCCAAATTTCTTTTTTATTCATTATTTAGTTTTATGTGAATCACATAAATTAATCGCTCTTACACAAAAGTTAATTGCATATTATAATCATCATTTTCAAGCGTACGAGATTGAAAAAAATGTTTACTCATTTATACCATTATATTGGATTGATATACGTTATAATATAATAACTTATAAAATTTTACTTGGTGATGGTAAAGAATACGTTGCAAAAAGATGGATTTGAGTAATCTATAATGATTCACGTTTATAAACTAAATCTTACTCAAGAGTATTGTAAGCTGCTAGTGTATTACATGATTATAAAACATATATAATAAAACATTTAAAAGATAAATTTGTTTATAAGAATTATTATTAACAATTCGTGAGCTTTTGTAATTTTTCTTTTTTTACGTATTTTTACTTTAAATTTTATAATAAAAATGTATGTAAGAGAAGAGAAATTACAAAAGCTTGAAATATATTTTTTTATATATGTACAGAAAAAATTACATTGTAAGAATATAATTTTCCTCATGAAATTGATGATCTTTATCATTTAAAATGGTAATATATCCCAAGGTTACTGTAGAAAATGACCTTACAAATAAGGATCATTTTCAATTCAACATCGAAAAAATTACGAACAACTGTAAAGTTATTAATTATGTATATAATATAAATTTTTCCTAAGGAATGCAATTTTTATTATAAAATTTAGTAAAATGTGTTTTTTATAGTAATAATTTTTCTTTTCAACATTTTATAAAATTTTAATTATATAAAATAAAAATTAAATTAAAACATAGAAAATTTTCTACTACTTTTGAATAACTTTAATAATAAAATTTATGTAAAAATAATTCTAAGTAATATCAATAATTTCAAACAGCATTCAGTAGTAATTAACAAAAAATTCTGTGGGTTTTGGAAAACAATAAAAATTTAGTAATTCTTCTATACATTTTTATATAAAATTTATTAAAAATTGAGCTTCTCCGTGTACAACTTTTGAGTTGTCAATTAAACTTTCTAACCATTTTTTCTTTTCATCTCCTTTCACGTAAATACGGTCTCGATCTTTAACAAGTACACGAAGAAAATATGGAAGTTCATCATATGGTATTGTTCCAGATTTCCATGGAATGCCATGATAATTACGTATCAACCACGTATTTATGCATTCATATTTTTCAGGTAAATATTCCCACTGATATGGCGGTTTAAAAATTATCACTGAACTGTCTTCCATACCATCACTATTATCTTGGACTGTAATAGTCGCCAATTCTTTCACTAAAAACTGATTACTTGACTGCTTGAAACCTTGAACATCCAATATCATTTCCATGATGCGCTCAAAAATTTGTACACATGCCAAAATGTAAAACCCTACTGAATAGTTTTACGGTAAATCATCTATTTATATGTTTATCCACACTTTGAAATTATAACATCTAATTTTATTGTTTGATCACTACAACGATTGTCTATAAAATTGTATTTTTTTTCATTACATGTAATTTTCGATAGTCTGAAACGTTCAACGAGAATGATGATGAAACATCATGCATTCGATTTTTCTTGGAGAATCAAGCAAAAAATTCACATGATCTTAGGGCTGATTTATAGCCTTGACATGTTCTGGAAGTTTTCAGCGGGGGATGATGATGAAACATTATGCATGTTTTAATTTATGATTGCATCAAAAATTGAAACGTTCTGAAATCTTTGTTTTGGAGGGGATGAATTGTATTTATACCCATGCAACTCATGTTTAAAATCACTGATCAATTGAAAATGTGAAAAATACATTGATATACATAATTCAAACGGTAAAAGTAGATCTATCAAGAGTAAATAAAATTGCCAAGTATGAGACGTACTTACCAACCAAAAAGATGGATACATTAAAACTGTCTAAAACGTATAAAATTACTGGTTTAAAAGAACTTGAAACTGTGTATGAAAAAAAAGTTGTAGCAACAGTTAAAAATAGCTACATGATATTTTTACCTCCAAGAACGGTGAAAATTTTGGAAAATCATAAAGAATTTGAAAAATTGGTTGAGTTGGCCGCTAACAACAGATTATCATTGTTGTACTATGGTAGAGCTAACAATTCTTTTGAATTCATAGTTGATGATAAAATGTAATCTAAAATTTTACATGTCAAAAAAAAAATATAATGGATACAATTGATGAAATGTAAATCTTACGATAATCAATGTAATCTAAAAAAAAATTTTCATGTTACAAAAATAGTGAATACAATAAATAAAAAAAATAGAAAAAAAAATTGAAATTATTGTTCTTTTGATTCAAATATTTCCCCTCTCTTAACATTTTAAGAAAATCGTTATTTAATAAAAGTTGAATTTGGTAATTGATATTCTCGAACTTTCAAGAAATTTTTTTGGATTATGGTACTCATTACAAGGTCATCCAAAATCCTATATAAATCTTTTCAAACACGCTTTTTCATTATTGTAATTCTGAAGTTTGTCTAGTATAGTTGGAAAAAATGAGTGCATTTAACTATTATTCTGATTTAATTAAAATGATGGAGGAGGCTTATACTCTTTTACCATCTTTGGATCATGAATCTAGTGAAATCATTGATAAGTGGGTGCGAATTAGTAGTGACAATATTACTACATTAAACAGACATTTGCAATCGAGTGGTTTATCGGTTGGTGAAAAACAACGAATTCAATCGATAATTGTCGCACTCGCAACATTACATGAAAAGTTTATAAATCATTCAATCGTTGGAGGAAGCCTTTAATCAACAGAACAATTGATTCGATGGAAAGATTTAGGAAATATTTTCCAAAATCGAATTCGCACTGGTGTTGTCATTAACTTGCAACATTTAAATTTACGAGACTTCTTATTGGACGCTGAAAAGCTGATTACCGAAAAAATGACAGATATAGTAACAAGTGATGGGAATTGAAAAGTGAACTTTGTCCATTCTCATGTGATAGATGTTTGAATCACTTTAAGATAGAAAAATCATATAAAAATCATCAAAAAGATTGTATCAATATAAACGATACGCAAATTTCGCTTCCGGAAAAAGGTGATAAAATAAAATTTAAAAATTTTCATTTTGGAGAGCCTGTGCCATTTGCTACCTATGCCGATCTTGAGAGTATTCTTGAACCTGATAATGAAGGTAATCAAAAGCATATTACATGTAGTGTAGCCTATTATATGCACTCCACATATGACAATTCAAAATGTCGATTTAATCTTAAACGTGACGTTAATTGTATAAACTGGTTCATGACTGAGTTGAAAAAAATAGCTGAAACTGTCAAAACTTACCTAGAAAACGTAGTACCAATGAAACCATTAACATCCCAACAGTTAAACGATTTTCGTAATGCAAAAATCTGTCACATTTGTAATAAATCATTTTTACATGATGAAACGAAAGTATATGACCACTCTCGCTCTACAGGTAATTATCGAGGTGCTGGTTATGTTTATTGTAATTTAAATTATCAAAATTCATGCATAATTCTAATTATTTTTCATAACCTCTCAGAATATGACTCACATTTTTTTATTAAAACATTGGCTACATCATTTAAAGATTATATGGAATTATTACCAGTCAATAACAAAGAATACATAGCATTGACAAAAACAGTTGAACAGAAAATTTCCCGGGAAAAAAAGAAATAGTTGTTAAATTACGATTTATCGATTCTTTCCGATTCATGAGCAATAGTATTGAGAAACTTGCATCATTTTTGGATAATAACGCAAAATCAATTACCAAAAGTTTCTATCCCGAGCCAGATAAATTTCAGTTAGTAACTCGTAAAGGTGTTTTCCCATATGAATGTATTGACAGTTGGGAAAAACTTGACGAACGACAACTACCTGACAAAACTAAATTCTATTCGAAACTCAACGATTCGGACATTTCCGATGACGATTACCAACATGCACGCCACGTTTGGAATCAATTTCAACTAAACACCCTCCGTGAATATTCAGATTTATATTTAAAAACAGACGTTCTTCTGTGAGCAGACATTTTTCAAAATTTTAGACAAAGTTGTATCTCTACTTCTGAGCTTGATCTGTTACATTACTACACTGCACCTGGATTAGCTTTTGATGCTATGTTGAAATATACGGAAATTGAACTTGAACTCTTGGACAATGTGGAAATGCTTAATTTCGTAGAAAAAGGTATTGGAGAAGGAGTGGCACAGTGTTTAAATAGATATGCAAAAGCAAATAACCCGTATATGTGTAATGATTATAACCCGAATGAAAATATATCATATCTCATGTATTTTGATGTAAATAATTTGTATGGAGCAGCAATAAGTGAGTACCTACCGACTGAATCATTTAAATGGGTGAAAGATGACATCAATATTTCTAATATCTGTGAAAGAATTAAAAATATCTCCATTGATTCTCTAGTTGGTTACATTTTTGAGGTTGATTTAGAGTATCCAAAAATCTTACACGAGCACCATAAAGATTTGCCATTGTGTCCTGAACACCGTAAACCTCCAAACAGCAATAGCAGCAAACTTATGATGACATTATTACCTAAACTTGAATATGTGATTCACTACAGAAATTTAAAACAATGTCTCGATTTAGGAATGATTGTAACCAAAATACATGGGATCCTTAAATTTAATCAATCACCATGGATGAAGGAGTATGTAGATCTGAATACAGATTCTCGAAAAAAATCTAAAAATGATTTTGAAAAGAATTTCTATGAATTGATAAATAATGCAGTTCACGGAAAAACAATGGAAAACGTTCGGGCGTATAAAGATGTAAAGTTTGTAACACAGTGGGAAGGTCGGTATGGTGCAAAAAATCTCATTGCCTCTCCAAAATTCCACAATAGTATAATTTTTGGTATACGTTGGTTTGATATACGTAGGATTTGTAGTTTTAGTTGCTCTAGTTTAATATGTTGCTCTACTTGAACATTAATGATTTTGATTCTTTTTCTATTTTCTTCAACAATTCTTCTTAAATTTGCTACAGTTTTGCGTCACAGACGTAATTCTATTTTAATAAATTTTTTAAAATTGTAATCTTTTTTTCAATTACTCCTAATGATGTTGCATCATTCAAATCTACCGGTTCAGCGAGATTACACAATCTCTTATTATCCATGTCAAACGGTTGATCCACAGTTAATTTGAATCCTTCACCAGGAGGCCCACGAACAGCACTTTTTACAATATCTTTCGCTAATTGTCGTCCAAAAACGTCAACACTCATTTTTAAACCTCTCACTTCGAAAGTTCTTCAAAGAATGAGTAGCTGTGTAGAATACATCAGATTAATAAATGATTTCAGCTTCACGCAATTTCTCTAAAATTGATAAAATTTCGTTAGTATGACTGAAATTTCCAGCAGTTTGAGATGCAATAAGTAAACGAAGTCGATCTACAAGTTCATTGGGATCATCCCAATAAATATAATCGGTAAGATGATTTTGTTTATGTTTAATCATATTGTGGTAAACTTTCTCCACTTTTTGGTATATATTAACTGATTATGTGGGTGAATTTTTTTAAATTCTTATCTACTCTGATACTTCTGTCAGGAAGATAATGCTTTCGATAGGCGTTTGTCATACTGATAATTCTGCCATAAGTGTTTTTATCTTCTTTTGTTATTTTTGATTGATCAGGTGAATTCATAAATATTAATTCCAACGGACCCGAAGTAGTATTGTATTTTTTATCACCAATATAAATCAAATTATTGTCGAACCTGACTTCAGAATCACCCATCATCAGTCGATTACCTTTTAACTTTCGTATGCTATACTTTGTATCTAATTTTTTGGACAAGAGCTTAGAATCAAACATCTTCAAATACCTTACTACACGTATGTCTTTAATAGAAGTACTTCGATGGGTAATTGTTGCTGTTGTATAAGAATCATCATCAGTTATTTTATAGTCAGGTGTAAGGCTTTCTTGTTTGCTTTTAACTTCTTCTTTAGGCTCTTCTTTAGGTTCTTCTTTTTTTATTTTTATTTCTTGAGGTTCCTCTTTAATAAGTGTTTTATCAGCTAATTGTTTAAGAGGAGTCACCATAGGTTTAAATATTTCACTCATGGTTTGTTGAGTCATATCTCTTCCAAGTTTAATCAACTCATGCTTTTGGCGTATTGCATCACTAGCTTTTGCTATTTGATGCAATATTTTTTTTTCTTGTTGCCGCTTCGTAGTTTTCATGTTGACACTTTGACAATCACATTAAATGTACAATTTAATATATTCACGGTGAATTTATACTTATGAAGCAATCAAATCCTCTTCTATATTGCCCATTTTTAAGATCACTGTCTTTATCAATTACCAAGAAGCCATATTTATCATTATTCCAGCAAATTGAACATATATGTCGAAAATGAGAAAAAGTCATGTCAGTATTTACATGATCATCGTAAATGTCTTTTAGATTCCAAATGTTTAGGAATTCATGCATAAGTTTAACAAAGATAGAAGCAGTCAATATCTCTATGTCGTCCCATACAAAAATAGGTTCGCATATTATTTTGTTTTTCGCATGCTACGTCATCGAAAATCATAATTGAGTTGGGTTTTGCTTCATCCGGTTTTACCACTTCCTCATGGTCATTAAAAGCATAAAATTTAATACCTTCAATTGGTTCAATTATTTTTTTTCAAAACTGATATTTAGGTTGGTTGAATGATTTTGAATACAAATAAATATTTTCAAATCGTAGGCCATTTGGATGTACAATAAGTGCTAAAAGAGTATTTGTCTTTCCACAATTTGATGGACCACAAATAACACCACGGACACTATTTGGTAAAAGTTGTCCGTGACGTTTGATATTTGTGTCTCGTGATAGGTCAAAGTTAATTACAGGCAACTTAATGTCTTGTTGATTGAACTTCATCTTGATGTAGAATGACATTCTAGCTATAAATTTACATCTTTTATAGGTGTCGAGTGAGTCGTTCTTGAACAATGATAGTGCGAAGACGGATCAAAAAACGAGGTGCTGGTATTGTTAACACACTTATAAAAAAATTTCCATTTGAACTTCATATACCAGGAAATCATTATTGTGGTCCAGGAACTAAATTGAAGGAGAGATTAGCAAGTGGAGATCCAGGAACTGATTCATTGGACGCTGCTTGTAAAGTACACGATATACGTGTTTTTGCGAAAGACGTAGATATTCCTGAACAAATTGCTGCTTTAGGAATTTCCAACGTCATGAAAGTTAAATCAAAATTGGGAATGAGTTTGAAAGAAAAAAACAAAAAGGACAAGGGAGTTAAACATTTGCGAAAAGTTGTTAATTCAGCAAAGCTTATGTTAAATTCCAGTTCAGATCCTATTAAATCTGCATTAGCTGCTGCACGAAAGACTGTTCGCGATGCTGGTGGAAAGAAAAAAATCAAAGTCCCACGTATTATACCAATGCCGCCAAAAGTGGGAGGTATTTCACCTCTTATACCTCTATTTGCAGGTTTAAGTGCAGTTGGTGCTGTAGCAGGTGGCGCTGCTGGCATTGCAAAAGCAATTAATGATGCTAGAGACGCCAAACGTCAATTAGAAGAAGCTAAACGACATAACAAGAAAATGGAAGCAATAGCTTTGGGTAAAGGTCTATGACTAAAACCGCACAAGAGAGGATTAGGATTTTATTTGAAACCGGTAAAAAAAAACTTACCCCATCGTGCACTGACTGATATTGAACTTCAAAAATATGCAAAAATCATGAAAATACCTTTTTTTCGTGGTGTTTTTATGCGAAATGATCTTCCAAAATCTTCACCGTGGAAAAATGAATCAGCAATTATTAATCTCGATGATACAACTGGACCTGGAACTCATTGGGTGGCATATAAAAAACGTGGTAATAAAGTTATATTTTATAACAGTTTTGACAATTTGCAGCCACCACATGAGCTTATGGAGTATCTTAATGTTGATAAAATACTGTACAATCATGAAAAACATCACGATTACAGTACAGATAACCGCGGACACTTGTGTCTAAAATTTTTATGCAGAAAAGTATAAAAGTAATATGCACTTTCCCATAAGTATCAGTTATGGATGATTCACTTACGTTAACATTGTCTGGACGAACGTCCATTCTAGAAGCGTTTTATTTTTCACCAATTGAATTATCATCATCCAAAAAATATACGTAGAACTTGTGGAATTGTTAATCTTTAATTTCATTCTAAATATTGATAACGGTGACAATAAATTTTATTATGCACTTAATAGTGAAGATAAAAGTATTAAAATACCCACAGAAAGCTATAAAATTGAAGACATTGAAAATTATTTGAAGAAAGCTGATACTCAATTTTCAATTTCTCTTAAGCCCAATAACAATGAAGTACACAGTGAAGTTTACAGTGAAAATGCAACAAAAAATTTCAAACTGCATGATTCTATTGGTAGTTTGTTGGGCTTTAGTCCACGAGTTATTTTTCCAAAATTGACTCACACATCAGATTTACCAGTATCTATCTTGAGAATTAATGCATTAAGGATCGAATGTAATATTACGACAGGAGCATACATGAATGATCAGTTTGTACATGCGATTCACGAATTTTTCCCATCAGTCCCCCCAGGATATAAGATCATTGAAGTTCCATCAAACGTCATTTATCTACCAATCACCGTACAGACAATACATAATTTATAACTGCGCATTGTTGATTAAGACGGTCAATTGGTTAATTTACGTGGTGAAACTGTAACAATACGTTTACATTTGGAATCAGTCACGTGATGGGGATTGTTTATGAACCAATAGTAGGGGGAAGCTATAAAACTAACATATCATGCCTGAATCCCATCAGTCATCGAAGAAAATTCAACGATTAACTTATCAAAATCGATTATTCCTACAAAGTCTAGAACTAAAAATACGCAAAAGTACAACAAAATTAAAGTGAAAGTGTGCTGTCTTGTATGTCTTTTACGATGGAAGAAGAAAAATTAGCAATAAGCAAAGGTTTCATATTTGATGAGTCTATTGCACACATTGAGGTGCATGCTCATCAACCATATGCATCTACAATATACAATAATAATGATGAGATACATATCTCAGTTCAACATCAAGATTTATGTCTATTGCCAAGCAAAAGTTCCCTTCATATTACGGGGAAATTCACAAAATGCAGTAGCAGCGACATCAAGATTCGTTAATATAGCCGTATGCTATTTATTTGAAGAAATACGATATGAATTGAATGGTGTTGGGATTGATCGAAATACAAATGTTGGTCTTACAAGTCTCATGAGGGGATATCTATCTCTTCGTCCAGGTCAAGAAAATTATTTAGGTAATGCAGGTTGGGTAACTGATAATGAAAGATTATTCAATGATAATGGATACTTTGATGTTTCGATACCGTTACATATGCTATTGGGATTTGCTGCAGATTATCATCGCATAATTGTTAATGCCAAACATAAATTAATACTTACTCGTTCAAATACCGATCTTAATGCAATTGTACAAGCTGCAGCGGAACCTGAAGAGACGATTACGCTCATAAAAATTGAATGGATCATTCCTTATGTTACTGTTGCAGACATAAAAAAAATTGAATTGTTAAATTACATTGCAAAAGACCCACCGATTCCAGTGAGTTTCAGATCATGGGAATTGTATGAATATCCAATGCTGCCGAACACAACCAAACACGTATGGGTCGTAAAAACATCAACTCAATTGGAAAAGCCCCGCTATGTTATATTAGGATTCCAAACTGCACGCAAAAATGATGCTACAAAAGATGCAAGTCATTTCGATCATTGTGATATAAGGGATGTAAAACTTTTCCTCAATTCACAATGCTATCTATATGGCAACATGAATCTTGACAGTAAGTAACAGTCAATTTGCCTTATTATATGATATGTAGAAAGATTTTCAAACATCATATTATGATGAAGAAGCAGAACCTCTAGTCACGAAAAAAAAATTTATAGATATAGCACTACTCATTGTAATTGATTGTTTTGAACAAAATAAATCCTTGAAATCAGGACCAGCTGATGTTCAACTGGAATTTGAATGATCGAAAGCTTTTCCTGCTAACACATCAGCCTATTGTTTGATCTTACATGATCGAATAATAGAGTATAAACCTTTAAGTGCGCAAATGAGAAAACTAACATAAAATATTGTAAAAAATATATACATTATATAGTTATGATTATATAATTCATGTATTAATCAAATTTTTTTTTGCTATAAATAAATTGTGTACTCTAGGATTATTGTTTTCATTCATTTATTTCCAGAAAAAACTCGATAGTCGGTAGCGCAAATTTAAGAGAATATACATTGACAAAACTTTGAAAATCAGTTATTATTGCTGATAGTGACATTTTAATCATGGTTCGTGAAAAATCGGTATTATCATTAAAGATAATTTATCGAGGTCGGTAAACAAAAAAAATCAGAATCAATCGCTGCCGATAATTTATCGCCACAAACTTATCGCAATCGGTATTATCGCTAAAGGTAACTTATCGAGTATTATCGCTGCCGATAATTTATCAGTGTCGATAACTTATCACGGTCAGTAAGTAGGTAATTTACCATCAAAGTTATCGCGGTCGGTAATTAGCGCGGAATCAGAACCCACTTTTTGACTCGGCCGGTATCGCAGAGTGATCCAGAACCGGCCCTGCTTATCTACTAGCCTTCTTCATGCGTTCATGCTGGCTGGGTCATATATCAGGTTAAAAACATGGCCCCTATATTATCAACCTTGGAGTGTATGTCGTCCGTTGGCACATCGGTGATCCTTTGCTTCAACAGTCGGCCATTTCTTCTGGATACATAGGTATTAATACGCTATTCTGGTGCTACAGAGGTCACTCCCCTTCCTCGAAAGGACATGAGTAGCTATTTGACGTGTGACAATGCCCTCTATTTTTTTAAAAATTTCTAAGTACTAAACAGGTTTTTAATTGTAGTTAAAAAGTTTATTGGTGTATTGTTTTATTAGATGTAGGAAAAAGGAATAAAAAAATAATTGACCACAAGCATTTAAGACAATTTAAGTCTGTATCATTGAGAAATATGTATCCGAGTGCGAAGAAATTTTTAAGAAATCAGAATAGGGTAACTTTGGCAGACCCTACTCCTATCTTTACCACAAAGTGGTAATGAATTTGCGTCTACCGGAGCCTACTCAAGAGGAGTGAGTTGTCTCGTTGTGTATAACTATAGCTATTATTACTTTTTATATCTAGTACTAGAAATGTAAAATAGCGCGCCGTGCACGCGCTGTTCAAACGTTGAATAAAAAATATATGAATGTGAATAATGATTTGCAAAGTAAATTTATTGAATAAAAATCAAAAATAATCCAAAAAAACAGAAGTGAAATTTGAAATATTTTTTATTAAAAGGTAACTATTATACAGAATCTAGTATAAATTATTGAAAATTAATGAGTTAAATTTTTTTCATAACATTAATATTAATAAGTCTTTTAACATCTTACTATATTTATTATATAGATCCATGAAAAAATATTTATCGTATCTAAATATCAAAGAACACATTTTTTTTTAATCACAAAGTACATTATATATGTAAAAGCTTTTTTTATGCTTAAGGTAGTCGGGTGATAACACTTGTTCCAAGATGAAATGATGAAAATTTTTATTTAAGTAAAGAAGCCTATGATGCGTTAGTTGTCGAAAGGAAAATTTTCACTGCGGTCTAGATACAGAGATATTAATTTTAAAAAAAATTTTTTTTCCCATTTACGAACATTGACAGTGTAGAAGAATTCTCTGCTGTCAAAAGTTTTTGATTTTTTTTATCAAGGATTCCCAATATTATAAGATAAAAAACTAGTTTCTAGGTTCACAAAACGATTTTGAACGCATCTACATGTTCGAACAAGAGCCGCATCGTTGAAATAACGAAGAAAATATAAAAATTTAACGTGTAAAACACCTTCGAGTTCTTAAAAATGGCTGATGTAGCAAATAGAAAAATATGATGCGCGTGATATGGCAACGTTGCACACCCGCGAAACTTGAATTAGTCCACATGAGTGGATTTTTATAAGTTAAATTATTGTAGGTTAGATTAAAAAGAAAATAAAAAACTTTATATTAGGTTTGTTAAAAATAATGTTAGAATTTTTTTTTTCATTTTATCTTATTTATTTCTTATTTAATAATACAAATTTTTTGTAATCTCATTACAATGGCATCAATAATTCTTCCTGTTGTTGTCACTCGTGCTTGACTTCCAACATTTTGTCCAAGTAGTAATTTTATTCCTTCTTTCCCAGAATTAATAAAAGTTTCTTTTAAATGTTCTATGGTAATTCCTGCCTGTACCATCTTAGAAATCATACCTGCAGAAACTCCTTCGGTTTTTGACAATTTTCCGTTTTCATCTTTTTCCGCTAAAATAACTTTTTTTAATGGAGCTTCTTTCATTTTGGACGCATCACGTATAATCTTCCGATTTAATAAATAATTAACAGTAACTCCTGTTTCAAAAAGCTTGTCATCAGGAATATTTATCAGTGGGTGGTGAATCAAATCAAACAAAATACGAACATCAGTTAAACCGTTATGAAGTCTACCAATATTTTCTGGTTCTAAAAAATCTTGTGCAAGAATTTCTAATTTGAATCTTTTTTTAGCTTTAGTTCGATCTTTCAAATGCTTCTTCATCACAGGTAATGTATCAGTAAAACCTTTCACGATTAATGAAAATTCATCTATTACATCTACTTCTTGCATGAATTGTAAAATCATCGGTCCATCAAATGTAAAACAGTTGTGTGCGGCTAATATAATATTTTCACCAAAATTTTTTAAATATGATAAAAACTCATTGGCTGCTTGTCGAGGTGAGAGAGTTAAAACTGGTGAAGAATCTACTACCAATGTCCCGTTGTATAATTTGATGCCAGTCAAGTCTGTGATGTGAGGAAGATTATTTTTTGATGGCATAATATATGCGCTAAATTCATCACTGTTATATTTAGCTGCGATTTGAATTATTCCACTTCCTACAAATCCTGTACTCTCAATATCTAAATACACGAGTTGGGACTTCTCTGTAATTATTAATTTGTTTTCTAAAACCATAGGTTTATCAATAAAGTTTACACCAATATCTACTCCACAATTGGACTGGTAGGAAATACCTTCCTTCCTTTCAATGACATTATTTTTTTTACGACGTTCTTCAAATAATGCACGTCTCCGTTTTTTTCCAACAGTACTTTGAGAAGTGATTGCATGATTTTTCCTTCGTTCATCAAGTGAGCTTCTATATTTTTTTGCTCTTGTTGTCGAAGGAGAATATGAAAGCTCTTTTTTAACCACATCAACATAAGTAGTTCCAATATTTTTCTGAGAAATAGCAGCGCCAATGCGAGCATGAATTGAAGATGATGCTCCATAAAATTTATTTTTTGGATGATGTCTTGCAATCATTTGATTAAGAGATTCATTCGCTTGCGTTAATGCACCGGGTGCTAATTCTTCGGCTTTTGCAGCTTGTCGTTTAAAAAGAGAAGTCAGCGATGCCTTCAATTGTTCACCAGTCAAAGGTTTGCCCTTAGGGAGTCTATTATGTTGATATTTCTCAGGATTATCTTTATATTTACACCATGCTCCACACTCCAGATGCTCTCCAAAAGAATGAGGAACTATAGTTAAGATAGCTTTTCGAGTTACTTCCACGTCACCATTATTGTTTTCAATGGCACATTTGAAAAGATATTTTAAATAATCGATGACCATAGTTGGTAATTTAAGCCCATAAAGAGCTGACGTAACTTTAGTGATAGCATGATTTTTATCACATAATTTAGTAATAGGATGATTTGATTTCCTCCTCAAACATCCTATAGTAGACGAATCATCATCTCCAATAAAAATAGTAGTTTTTACACCCTCGACTTGAAAATCAAGATTTTCAATTAGCATTCTTTCAGCCATCGCTGGTTCCATTGATTTGGCACTTCCGGAATGATTAATCCGGCAGTCATGCTGATCTCTAGAAACACCACGTGCACATAGTCGGCATTCGGTTGTACAAACGTCATAACTAACACATAAATTGGAATTACGACCAATAGCAGTGCAATGACCTGTAAATGAATCATTATCACTAATAAATACATGATAAAAATATTAACTTAATACCTGTGCGACTATTATGGGCACGCCCGCTTTTCTGCCAACCTGCATCCAAACCAAAAGCACAGCCAACTTCTCCATTTGTAGCAAGCGTATTTACATCTAACCTATTCAAAAAATGACAAGTATGTTTAGACAACCGGAAAAAATGAAATGATAACGTAAAAAAATATAAACTTACATTTCAAGAGCCTTGCGAGTATCGCGAGTTTTTGGTAAATCAAATAATTCTATTTTTGATTTTAATTTTGATTCTTTCAGTTCTACGTTTTTCTTTAAAACTCTCCACTGTTTCAATTTTTGCTTCTTCTCTTCACTCTTATTTTTTCTTCTGCCTTCAGATATTTCACTAAAAGAGATAATGTCAGGATTTACATATTTTCTGTTTTTTTTATTATTAATAATATCGCTGTTATTACTGTTGATTTGTTCGTTATTAATAATTATTTTGTTATTGTTAATTTCTTCGATATCAATTATTTCTTTGTTATTGTTTATTTCCATATTAAATGTTATTTTATTGTTATTTTTGAATTTATTATTTATCTCGTCGTTATTGTTAATTTCTGTATTATAAGTTATTTTATTATTATTTTTAATATCATCGCTTATCTCCTTATCATTGTTAATGTCAATGATACAATTAGTGTCTTCGTCATTAGTTCTTCCACCATCCAAGTCAATAATTAGTGTTGATTCCTCATGATTTAATCTACAATAAATATTATTATGTATATTCTGTCATTTTAGATATATTTCGATGTCTTTACTGTTACCAGTGATACTTACGGAATCAAACTTTAGTACAAATTCTAGATGCTGAATCGAAAAAATCTATTTATAAAAAGCCTTAATAAATCATTTTCATTTTTCTATTGATGATTATTTCTGCTCAGAAAAGTATGAATATGATTAAAATGCTATTCATAAAGAGATTTTTTGATATCTCAATTGATGAATCTCGAAACTACAATATTTTAAACATCTATGCAAAAATTGTATTCTACACTACAATTTTCATTAATTGCAATTAATTTGTTGTAATGGATTCACCACACCATTTTGTTAGTCACATCAAGCTTAGTATTAATTTCTACAGCGTTAGGGTTAATCAACAATTTATTAATTTAAACACACAGTAATTGCTATTTTTAAATAAATATTTAGAACCTGTCTTGTATTGTCATGGCCTTTTCTAATTTCAAAGCTTCAATACAACTTGCTTTTGCTACTTTCTCTATGGCTATTCCAACTCTCCTCTCATTTCGTTTTAATAGTTGTTGATGAACTGGTGGAATATTTAAAATAGTTAAAATTTTATTTATTTCAGCTAATCCAATACCAGCATCGTAAATTGCTAAAAAAAAAAAAATAATTTATTGGCTCCAAAATCATATGGTTCATTCAGTAAACAGAATTGTCATTGTAAACTCAAATGACAAGTATAAAACAATCATTACGGCTGTATGGAACTTTAAAGTTTCGATGCCAATAACGATTATTATTAAAACAATAATTCAACCTACCTAAAGCGAGCAATCCGTTTATGTGATAGGTACCATCATCACTGTCTTGTTTTGAAGTTTTCACTGAATAAATTATGTCACATTTGAAACATTTTATTCTAAAGACACTAGCTAATCCTCTTAAACATTCTTCTTTAATGAATTGCATCGAAAGAGGAATATTACACGCATTGCACCACATGTCTTCACCTAACCTAACAATGTCAATCACTCTTCTTCCTTCAAAATATTTTTTATTCATTTTTTGACGCTTAGAATTTGCTGCTGCAATATTTTCTCTCCATTTTCTTTTATTACTTTTGCAAAAACGACCATCTTTATCTCGATAATTATTCTCACACATAATCAGATAATCACTCTTAATAATTGTAGAGATTTATGTGTAATCCGCTGACCATCGAGAATTATGCAACGTTGCCAAACATTTTTCACAATATTTTAATACGTTACTCAAGTAACGAATATAAAATATTCTACCATAATATAATCAATAAAAATCAATAATTGAACACGATAAATGTTAATATAAATAGAAAATTTTATTTTTAAAAATAATAATATGGATGACTAATCAAAAAAATTCTAAACATTCAACAAATCACGTAGCTGTCACCCGACTTCCTTAATGAATTATTTGTACTATTCCATTTTTAAAAATAATGATTAGCTTTAAATACTGCATGAAGTTTCTATCAGTTTAAAAGTATTTAGGTTCTGCTTAATTATATAAAAATACTTTTTTTTCTTTTCAAAAGAAAAAAATTAGAATGTTTTAATTTTGAAAACCATAGAAGGGTATTTTATCAGTACGATACTTTGAATTGTTCAATTTTCAAATTATTGAAAGCATAATATTCTATCATAATTCAAATTAAAGTTATGGACTGAACTAAAAAAAACCTTTTCCATTTATATAAAATAAAAATGAATTGTAATCATGTGACTGATTAAAAAAACGTTAAAAAAAATGATTAATTTTTTCTAGAATGTATGATAAATCCAAAACTTCGATTCAAATTACGATATACTATCCATATCAATTAATAAGTGATTTTGAAATTTGAAAATTAGTAAAATGAGAGACAAATTTTATAAATTCAGCATGATTTCAAGTAAAGGTTTGAATCAATCTATGGAGGACTTACTCCATAGATCTCGCTTTTGAGTGCTTCCAAGGTTAGAGTCATCTTCTAATGATTGTTTTGGTGTTAAAATTCCATTTTGAAGATCTCTTGCAGAAGCTTCGGGTTCATCCAATAATACAATGTCATCAGAACTCTGAACTTGTAAATAGACGTTGTTAGCTGCGAAAAGATATATATATTTATATAACGAACAGTTAATAAAAAGGTTAGGAAAGACCATGAAAAAGTGTGTACATACCAAAATCCAACTTTTTCTCCTCTAATTCGCACACTGCTGCCAATATGAATAGTGTCATCTCTTGAAAAATGAGTAACGTTAGCTCGTAATCTAAATCGTCCATTCACAATTAAGCCAGAACCGCATGTGGCAACTTTCGTTTCGATAAGGTAAAAAGGAATTTTTACATAACTACGTATTTCTATAAAAATGGATACATAAATAAATAATAAAAATCGAAAAAAAAGAATTTTATAAATTAATAAATTTATTTTTACTTACCAACATGATTTCTAACTTTGGGGATTTTCTCGATCGTTGTTATCTCGTAGGTTTCTGGACTTGTACCATCATTCAGTAGAGGACCAAGAGTAATGGTAGTAAATTGCATAATAGATAATTCTATGAGTGCAGGATTCTCTTCTGGTATTGAATAAGTAGTATTAAGGCGGGAAGAACGGGTACACATGATTTCAATCATTTAACCAAAAACCAGAACGATGTTAAATTTGAAGTGAATGTTTTTCTTTAAATAGATCTTTCAAATTTTATGTTAATATTTATTGAAAAAATTAAATACTTTTCGACAAATTAGTTTTGGATTATACTTATCAGCTCAGTTGTTCCAGAACAAAATTCTCACTCAGGGACCTTGACCGTTGTTGACGATAATCTTCAGAAGTTTTTTTTGTGGTGGTTGCCCAACATTCCTTATTCCTCGAATTGTATCGATAAATTCTTTAAAGATCCTATAAAATGGAAATTTTATAAGAAATTAACGCGTTGATTCATGCTGCTGCCATTTTCATCTCAATGAGCACACGAGTTTCAAGTACTTCAATTTCTTATACAAAAATGTCATTAAAACTTCGCAGAATAAGAAAATACTTACATACTATTATCGGATTCGATCCAATTGTCAATCTCATCATTCGACGTGAAGCTGGATAACTCTGGTTCGTTAGCCATTTTCAGATTTTTTATAAAAAAATAAAAATTTGCGCGATTATTGTTAAAATGGCAGCCACAATGATAAAGAATGAGGAAAACGCAAGATACTGAAAATCGACTTGTCGCGCATGTGCAGAATTATTCGTAGGTGGCGCCATAATCAGTTTTATTTGAATGCAGCCCTCTTGTCGGTTAATTTAAAACAAAACGGTTATTGCGCGAAAGTGAAATAAAAAATGATTTAAGAAAGATCAATGGAGAAATTGACTATTTGATGAATATCTTTTTTAGATCTCTTTTATATATTCTAAAAAAGGATATTTTATAGATGTTGGTCAGAGATCGATGCTCTGTTGATATTTAATTGGAATGAACCGTATCCAATAGTGTAGAATTTGAATGTTGAAAATAGAAATTATAGTAATCATTGTAACAAACGTTCGATTATATTAAACAGAAAAATAAATTACTCATAATTCTTGTATAAAATGTATGAGGATCTATCGATATAATTTCTGATAGACATAATTCTCTAGAACATTTTCATCTCTTTGATTACCGATATAAATTTTTAATGTTTCCCATGAACAAACTCTTGACAATGCAACGTAAAGTTGACCATGAGTAAAAAGGTCTTTTGTTAAACCAACACCGATTTTTTGAAATGTTTGACCCTGGGCCTTATTAATAGTCATTGCAAATGCCAATGTTATTGAAAATTGTGGAAGACCTAAATTATCAGTTAAATCATTCAGAATCCCATCTCGTACGTTTAATAATAATTTCGCAAATTCAATTTCGTTTTGTAACGCACGCATATTTTGTGTAAGAGAAAATATCTTGAAAAATTGCCATAGGGAACTAAATTAAAGCGATAAATTTACTGATTCGCTCCGGGTCGCATTTTTTAATACTGGAAGCAACTGTCAAAAATCACCGCCTGAAATCATTATTTTTCCTCCAAAAGGTGTATCATTAATCATTATATCACGCATAAGTGGATCTGCTACTTCTAAAGCATATCTAGGGGCCATTGGAGCTTTACCAGTGTAAGCTGTATCGCAAATATTATCATGTTCAGCCCTAAGTAAATGGTATAAAGTTATGTGAATAAAAATTTTGCCCGATCCTCCGGGTCCATCTATGTAGATATAATTACAAATGTTATCATTATTATTTTGATTAACAATTTCGGCTAAAACAAAAACAACAATTTCTCTTTGTTTTTCGTTCAATTTATCATACATTTCAGTACAATCATTGATTGTCATCATTGAGATGTATCATTAATAACTTCGACATCAGAGTTTTCTGTATAAGTGATGGGTAACATATTAGGAATTAAAAAAACTCAAGAGCCTTCTTTGCTGAAATCTACATTAATGAATACAAATGCCTTCCTAATTTCATCTATTTCACCGAATCTACGTATATAATCCTCTGAAATTGCTTTCTTGAATTGTTCCTAAAGTTGTGTGGATGTAATGGACTACAATAGTAGATAAGTGTGGCCGGTTCTAGATCACTCTGCAATACCGGCCGAGTCAAGAAGTGGGTTCTGATTCCGCACTAATTACCGACCGCGATAACTTTGATGGTAAATTACCGACTTACTGACCGTGATAAGTGATCGACAGTGATGATACCGATCTCAATTGATAATAAATCATCTTCAGCGATAATATTATAATTATCAGCAAAAAAATAACCTTAGAAAAAAAAAAATTGCGGTGATGTGTCTCAAGGATGTTAGATGATGGAAAAAGGTTTTAAGGTAAAAACAATTTCTCTCTCAAGTTTAATGTATTTTTATATTATAATATATTTTCCTTTTCATAAAAAAAATAATGATCCCTTGAATGATGGTACCCAAGTAGCATTAATCTACCTGTAAGAATCAAAATTATTTTCTTTAATCACTTTTTTCATGTAAGTAAAGCGAGAAAAACTAATCATAAAACAAGACTTACAGCATCATAACCATCATCATAGTCAATGAAATCATCATCATAACCATCGTCGTCATCAATTGTTGGAGGTGAAGGAGGTAGAAATTCCACCTCACTATCCTCCGATGACACAGTCGCTGGAGAAGGAGGTAGAACTTCTAACAGTGATGATTCCCTGGCTTGGAGGTGGTGGCACGACGGAGATGTCTTCTTCTATCCGGAACCATATGACGTTACCGGGGAACGTTAGGCATGTAGCCGTCACGCTACGAAGTGTGAGGGTAGCGCCTTCTATCCCTCCCGTCTCTTCCCAATGATCTTCAAGTGCCATTAGAATTATAATTGCTACGAGGGTGATCGGTAGGTCAAACCAGGCCTCCGGGAAAATGAAAGTGCACATCTTTTTCTAAAAAGTAATAACGATTATGATAGATTGTTTTCAAACTTAAAAAAAGAAAAATTCTCCCACTTGATAAATTATCATTTAACAATTCATAAAATTCACAATTACACTCAATAAATAATCATATTAATGCATAAAAATTAAAAAAAAAACACACTTTTTATACTTGAATGAAGCAAAAGTCACTACTTACTTTGTATGGTTTGACTGTCGAAAACGAACTAAATATTTTGTCCTATGCATCATACACCATGGCTAAATGTTTATATTTTTTAAATAGGCCAATAGTAGAAAAATAATTGAACGATATTGATTAAAATCTATATAGGGAGGCCTTGATCATATCACTCAGCATCAAATTACAGACAGAGAAAAGAATTTGACAACAAGAAAAAATTCTCACCAAAAAAAATAAATTGTAAATGACATTTTTCTCTTTTCTCATTATTAGAATAGTTTGTAAACGATCTCTACTATCGATAAATAATTTTAGATACATTTTTTTTCGATTGGGTTTTCAATTAAACGTGTTTTCTTTGTCGCTCATACCTCTGCTATCTTATTTTTTCCTCGCTCTGCCACCGCTTCCTCACTTCGTCTATACTTCTATTTCCTGCTAAGAAGCTGTGATTCATGCAAGAGTTAAAAGGGCCATGTGTCGAAAAATGTCTCTCATTCTCTGTTACTTATTGAAGTAAGACATAATATATATTATAAATAATCAATTGAAATATTCCATTTACTGTAGAAGTAATCATAACTAAACGTATTTTAAATGTAAAAAAATTATTGAAACGAAAAATTATTATCTTTTTTCATTTTATATTTTCTGAACTATGATTTATAATTATTCACGTTAAATGACTTCTTTAACAATAATAATAAGATATTTATCTTGAGAAAGAATTTTTATTTAAGAAATAATAAATTATAAATTTTGATTTTATGTATTTAAATGAATGAATTTTTCTTTTTTACAATCAATACAATTAATTCTCAATGTTCTTGTATGATCTAATGACATGTAATGTTTGTAACATTTACGATGCAATAAGATATCTCTATCGAGTTGTAAATGTTCCGGTAATTTATCCCAAATATCGTCGATGTATTCTGGAACAATCTTCAAGAAAAAATACTTTGGAAGACAAGCAATATCTTCACTTGACATTTTTGTTATATTTTTCAATAAACAATACAATTTGAATGACTTCTCAAATGGGTTTCTTTTATGAAAATTCACCATATACCATGCTTTTAGAATTTTTACATTCTTTTCTGCATATTGTTTATTTTCTCCATTATGTACCCCACAATCTTTTAGATAATTCATATTCAGAGCATAAAGCGAAGGACATTCAAGCTTACCCAAATTGATTACAACTTTTGAGCTGCCAATTATACTTTCTAACCATTTTTTCTTTTCATCTCCTTCTACGTAAATACGGTTTCGATCTTTGACAAGTACACGAAGATATATGAAAGTTCCTTATATAGTATTGTTCCAAATTTCCATGTAATGCCATGATAATTACGTATCAGCCACGAATTTATGAGTTCACGTTTTTCAGGTTAATATTCCCACTGATATGGCGGTTTGAAAATTAATACTGAAATGTCTTTCATACCATCACTTTTATTTTGGATTGTGATAGTCGCCAATTTCTTCACTAAAAACCGATTTTTTGGTTGCTTGAAACCTTGAACATCCAATATCATTTCCATGATGCACGAAAAATTTGTACACATGCTGAAAATGTAAAACCCTACTAAATAGTTTTACGGTAATCATCTGTTTATATGTTCAGCCCTACCTATTGAAATTATAGCATCTAATTTTATTGTTTGATCACTACAACGATTGGCCATAATATTGTATTTTGTAGGATTTTTTTTTTTACATTACATGTAATTTTTGTTAGTCTGAAATGTTCAGCAAGAATGATAAAACATCATGCCTCCCCTCCTCAAGATATTTTTTGGAAAATCGGGCAAGAATTTACGTAATCTTAGGGCTGATTCACAGCCTTGCCATGTTCTGAAAATTTTCAGCGAGGGATGATGAAACATCATGTAAACGTTTTATACGCATGTTTTAATGTATGATTGCATCAAAAATTGGAACGTTCTGAAATCTTTGTTTGGAAGGGATGAATTGTATTTATACCCATTCAAGTCATGTTTACAATCACTGATAAAGTAAAACTGTAAGAAATACGTTGTGATACATAATTCAAACAGTAAGAATGGATTTATCAAGAGTCAATAAAATTGCCAAGTGTGAGACATACTTACCAACCAAGAAGATGGATACATTAAAATCCTCTAAAACGTACAAAATTACTGGTCTAAAAGAACTTGAAACTGTGTATCGAACAAAAGTTGTGGCAACAGTTAAAAATAGCTAGATGATATTTCTACCTCCAAGAACGGTGCAAATTTTGGAAAATCATAAAGAATTTTAAAAATTGGTTGAGTTGGCCGCTGACAACAGATTATCATTGTTGTATCATGGTGGAGCTAACAATACTTTTGAATTCATAGTCGATGATGAAATCTAATCTAAAATTTTACATATCGATATAGTGGATACAATCGATTAAATGTAAATCTTACGATAATCACAAAAATAATGAATATAATGAATAAAAAAAAAAATTTGAAATTATTGTTCTTATGATTAAAATATTTCCACTCTCTACATTTCAAGAAAATCGTTATTTAATATAAGTTATATTTGGTAATTGATATTCTCGAACTTTCAAAAAATTTTTTTGGATTATGGCACTCATTACAAGGTCATCCAATTCCTATATAAATCTTTTTAAACACGCTTCTCTATCATTCGTAATTCTGAAGTTTATCTAGTATAGTCAAAAATGAGTGCACCGAACTATTATTCTGATTTAATTAAAATGATGAAGGAGGCTTATGCTTGCAACATAACATGAAAAATTCGTAAATCATTTGGTCGTTGGAGGAAGCCGTCAATCAACAGAACAATTGATTCGGTGGGAAGATTTAGAAAATGTTTTCAGGAATCGAATTCGCACTAGTGTTGTCATTAACTGGCAACATTTAGAGTTACGAGACTTTTTATTCGACGCTGAAAAGCTGATTACCGAAAAGTTGACAAATATAGTGACAAGGGAGGGAAATTTAAAAGTGAATTTTGTCCTTGCTTGTAAATCTAGTAATCAAACAAATAATAGAACAGCTGTAGAAATTAAGTACTTTAATTTAAAAAATGAAGCAATTTTGCCGTCAACAGACATAAAAAAACATTGTCTAAAAAATGTTGTTGACAAACTACTAACAAAAGTCAAGGATTTTCAAGAACGAGATTCTGGTTGGTCACTTGTAGAAATCGAATATCTGCAAGTCAATATTAATCGTTATTAACCTCTATCAGCTGGACAATCTACATTTATACCTCTACCAAAATTTATACAACAAAAAAAAGCAGTACTAAATATTAAAAACAACGATCAATGTTGTTTCTTTTGGGCTGTTACTGCAGCTCTTTATTCTGTTTTTGTAAATTCAACAAGAACAACAAGTTCATATCCTGATTACAAAAGTGTACTAAAATGTAAGGGTATCAACTGTCCCACAACCTTACATGATGTTCCAAAATTTGAAAAACTCAACGATTTAGCAATAAATGTGTATGGTTTAGATGACTGTACGTATGGTTTAGATAATAATTGTGAAATTATTCCGTTATATTTAAGTAAATATTATAAAGTAGATGAGCCATGTATTCACCTGTTAATGGTACAAAGGAGAGTAGAAGTGGGTGATAAAAATAATAATATTAATCCAGTTTTTCATTTTTGTCTGATAAAGGATCTTTCAAGATTAGTTGGAAATCAAATTTCTAAAAATGCACACAAACTATTCTCATGTGATAGATGTTTAAATTACTTTAAGATAGAAAAATCATATAAAAATCATCAAAAAGATTGTATCAATATGAATGATACGCGAATTTTACTTCTGGAAAAATGTGTTAAAATAAAATTTAGAAATTTTCATTTTAAAGAGCCTGTGCCATTTGCTATCTATGCCGATCTTGAGAGTATTCTTGAACCTGATAATGAAGGTAATCAAAAGCATATTACATGTAGTGTAGCCTATTATATGCACTGTACATATGACAATTCAAAATGTCGATTTAATCTTAAACGTGACGTTAATTGTATAAACTGGTTCATGACTGAGTTGAAAAAAATAGCTGAAACTGTCAAAACTTACCCAGAAAACGTAGTCGGGTAGGGCGGGGCTAGTTGAGCATAGAAGCAAGTTGGGCAATTAAAATATCTCTTAAACTATTCACCGTATGCATAAACATCTTATAGCGAAGTCGTGGGAGGGGTAATAATCAAGCCATCGCTAGTGGCAGCTGGATGAGCGAGTAAAGCGCCTGTGCGTTTTGTTTATTTTGTGACCAAAAAGTAAACACGTCGCTTATCGCAAGATTTCATCTGAATCAGTCTATTGTTATTTGTTTTCAACCAGGTAAATGTTATTCTTCCGGAGAACTATTGTAGTTTTGATATGTGGAGTTATTTTGGGTATAAGTCTTACAATTTTTTTATAACCTCGCTTTTGTTTTAAAATTCCGGGTTGGGGTTAGTTGCTGTTACGTCCTGACGAACTTCACTTAGATTTAAGTAAAGAAAATAAAAATACTATTACATCTACAACTTTAAACAGATAGGTTACAACCACCACCAAGTCCAACGCACATGTACGTGCAGCAGGCGAAAGCTAATGCGCACGCGCTTGGACTTAGTGTCTAGCAATTTAATCTTATAATTTTAAGTATAATCAAATTGATTCCCTGACAACCCAGGGATCTTTTTAGTAAAAATTAATCATGCCATTAAGGTAGAATTTATTGTTTTTATAAAATTTTTACGCAATTTGTAGTTTTCAAATAAAATAGGATTAAGGTTGCCGAGCGGCAAGGTCACCCGTCACCGCTAGCGCGGCGGGATGGACGGGGGCCTTGAGGCCGGCAGAGTGGGGCGCACGGCTAACAATACCTTCTCGCGTTTATGCTCTCCTAATACCTCATGAAGAGGAGAGCGACTTTAATTATTAAACAAATCCATAAATATTAAATATTTACCTGCCGATTTTTGGCAGGTATGTTCCTCATAAGCGTCCGTATCACATAGGACCCCAAAAATCCCCTAATTTTTACATTTTTTTTATTTTCACATAGGAATACGTAAATGAAGTGTGTGTATGTCAACACACACACACGTCCACCAACCGATGCGCGTTCCCACGCAGCGTCAGGCAAAAGTTTAAACAAAGTGAGATGTGGATTTGTTAACCGGACGTTCCCAAGACTATATTCTAAGTAATTAGTGATAAGCAGTATTAATGTAACAAACTAATATTTTGTTACAAATAATTAAAAACGCAAAGAACCGCGTTATTTTCGGCGTTAAAAATGCTAATAGTTAAGAAACCTCATAAAATAAGTCAGGTAGCCGCGGCAGCACACCTGTATCTGTACCACAGCTCCTGAAAATTCATGAACACCTGAAAATAATGTATCATAAAGAAAACAATTTGATCTTCAAGAAAAATATCAAATGTGCGGGAAGAAAGCCGACGTCAGCGATAAGGCCCAGAAGGCTCGACGTTGTCAAATCTGCCCGAAAAGTCCTGACGTTGCACCTGTATCACCATGGATACAGCAACGTCGAGCACGGAGCTCCCGAGCCGCCGTCGTCGCTGACGTGATCTTTCTCCTCAGTTGATCTGCAAATCTCAAAGAGTGAACTTGTCACTCCTTGTGAGGTATATAAATTCATTATAATAAAACCCTCAAAACTATCTGTCAGTCTTTTTCTTTACTACTCCCTATACTCTACCTCCTCTACACCCACATGATTGAGGCGCAGTTTGTATAACCCGTGCAGTCATGCCTACATTTCTACACGCTACGTTTCTGAGTTTGTTGTTCTGAGGCGCAGTTTGTATAACGCGTGCAAACAACATTCCAGAGCGGAGACGTTCCTTTTTTCCCCCATTTCCCTAGACTCGATTTGTTTGAATTTATTTATTTCACAAGTGCGCGAATTTTTACCTTTCGACGTTTTGTTTGAATTGGATCCTCTAGAATAGTTCGAGCGAACACTATTTGTAGTCAAGTGAACCCTCAGGTTGGATATTTTTGGATTACTGTTGTGAAATTTTAAGTTAAAGTGAACTGTGAGAACCATGTGTGCATGCCCTCATGGCTAAATCCAGAAGGCGAGGCATCAGAGCGGGCTGGAGGGTGCAGATGAGGAGGATCATTAAGGACCACCACAGGGGACGCACCCATCTATCCTCGATTTTCCAGGAGGAGACACCAAAGCCCACTTTACCCACCGGCAGAGGAATCACCATCCTGAGTGACGAGGTGTTGCTGGATTTTAAAGTGATTCTGGTGATCCCTAAAAACTTCCAATAACTACCCAGCCATTTATCCCCAGTGACATTTTTGCGGGGTGGACCGACTAATTTCGTTGACCTTTTCTTTTTGGAGTTTTTTTTGTGTTGTTTGTGTGTACATCATTTTCTCAACCATGAGTAATCCAGCAGCCCCAACGGTGAGTATTTAATTTCTTTCCCTTTTCTTTTCGTTTTTTTTTTCCTTTTTTTTATTATATTTTCCATTCGTTTATCTATTCATCTAATATTCCCCACTCGGGTAAATTTTTCGGTTTCCCCTATTTAAATTTTCGCGGTTCTCAACGCGTTAAGGTGAGAGCGCTGTATTATCGGCAGCTTCACAACCGTTAAGCGTGTTTACATGGGAATTAATTTGATAAACTGACTCCCTGTTTACCTATCGTTTGTAAAAGCTCCCTAAACTTGGAAATGTCATTTAATTTCAGGATAATTAGTCAGGACGTAACAGTTGCTATAGTTGCTCAACTTACCCCACGATTCAAACAACTAAAGTAATGAATGTTTTATTTTTTGTCCGGATGCGGATTTACAAGAGTAAGACTACAAGATGTTCTTATGCTACTGAAGATTTAAAAAATGCTGCGAGGGCTGTAAACGATGGAGGAAAAAGTGTTAATGCCGCTGCTAACCAATTCGGTATCAAACGGATGACTTTGACAAGATTTTTGAAGAAATTAAATGAAGGTGGTGATTTATCCATGGGCTATGCAACACTGAGGCAAGTATTTTCTTCTACACAGGAAGACTCACTGAAAAAATACTTGCTACAAATGGCATCAATCTTTTATGGATATTCTCCAAAAGACGTCCGTCGCCTTGCCTATGAATGTGCTGCTAAATTTGGCATTAAAATTCCACCCAGCTGGGCTGCAAATAAGATGGCCGGAAAAGAATGGCTTACGATGTTTTTAAAACGTAACCCCGAGCTATCCATACGAAAACCAGAACCCACTAGCCTTGGTAGGTCAACATCATTTAATGCGCATCATGTTAAAGTTTTTTTTTGAGAAATTAGCGGAAGTAATAGATAGATATGGATTTACTGAGGCAGACATTTGGAATGTAGATGAGACAGGTGTATCCACTGTGCTGAAGCCAAATAAAATTGTAGCAGCCAAAGGTAAGCGCAACGTCGGCGCAAGGACTTCTGGATAACGAAGGACTAACGTTACAGTAGTAACTGCTGTATCTGCTTTTGGAAATGCTGTACCTCCTATGTTTGGATTTCCAAGAAAACAGTTTAGGACACACTTTCTTAACGGTGGTCGCCCTGAATGTATAGGAGCAGGCAATGCTAGTGGATGGGTTACAGATGAAGAATTCTATCAGTTTATGCAACATCTTATAAAATATGTGAAACCATCCATTGAGCACCCTGTTCTATTAGTGCTGGATAATCACTCCTCTCACTTGAACGTAAAGACCCTAACTTTGGCAAAAAAGAACGGAGTTGTGATGTTGTCCTTTCCACCGCATTGTAGCCACAAATTACAACCGTTAGATGTGTCAGTCTTTGGACCGTTCAAAAAATATTGCGCTGCTGCTCAAGATGTATGGCTACGTAACAACCCGGGGAAAACCATTATAATCTATGATATACCAAAAATAGTGGCTGATTCGTTGCCGTTTGCTCAGACAAATATAAATATTGTTAACGGTTTCCGAAAGACAGGCATCTTCCCGTATAATACAAACATTTTGGGTGAGGATGAGTTTTCACCGTCATTTGTAACCGATCGACCTGAACCAGAAACTATCGAGCCGGAAAAAAATCATCCAAAGCAAGCTATGATGTCCAGCACTGAACCTAATTCCATTCTTTCTGCCTCTACCAGTCAAGCTGAACCCGAACCTGGCCCAAGCAACAAAGAAAACGAGATGTTCAACGTTCGACCAATACAAGTATTTTTCTCGGAAATTGTACGACTCAAAAGGCTGGCCCTAGAAAAGCAGTTGAAATAACAAAAGAAAGAGGAAAGCTGCAATTTTAACATACACTCCCGAAGAAAAACGCTTTAGAAGAACAGCAAAATAAAACCACCAAAAAAAGTTAAGAAGCCAAAGAAGAACATCGATAAGAAAAGGAAGAAGGGTGTCTGTAAAAAAATAATCATCACAGTCAAGTGATGAAAGCGATGATGATAATTGTTCCTGTCTGATTTGTTGCAAAGGCTATGCTGAAAGTTTACCAGGAGAAAATTGGATCCAGTGTCGAGCTTGCAGGGAATGGGCACATACATATTGTGTTCCAAGTGCTGGTCTTATTTTCGTTTGTGTCAATTGCAACAGTGACAACAACGATTAAGATATTCATGTCCGATTTTGAAGAAAAAGACTGAATTCCTGAAGTCAGTCTGAAGATACGCTGATGTTTTGTTTATTATATTTTCAGATAATTACTCAAAGAAAAATACTTTATATTTCGTTGTTCTGTCACTAAGACTATATAAACTTACTTTGACAATGATCATTAAGTTCCAAAGATCTAATTAATATTTTTTTAAGATATAAGCTAAATGAGTGATAATAAAAACATTTAAGTTTGTTTTTAAATATGAAGACTGAATCTAATGGTGAAGTTAATCTTAAGATACGTTAATGTTATGTTGATTTTAATTTTGCTTAACTGTTCAAAGAAAATAACTTGTCTTGTTGTTCCGTCACCAAAAGACGATAAATGAAGAGCTGATTGTCAAACACATATTTTACTTCATATCTAGTCAACATTGAACTCATGGTTTGGTCAGACATTCTTAGTAATCAACTTGCCCCATACCCTTGCTCAGCTTACCTCACCAATGGGGCACATTGAGCATACTTGACTTCCTGTATATAAATAGCTGTAGCTCTTAAATTCGATTTCTTACAGAAAAATTACTACGGACATTTTTGCTAAATTACGATAAGTTACGAATCCATCAAGCCACTTAACAACTCATTGAGACTTATCATTGAGAAGCTATATCCGTTCAAGTGAAAATTTGCTCAACTAGCCCCGCCCTACCCTACTTATGAGCTTGATCTGTTACATTACTACACTGCACCTGGATTAGCTTTTGATGCTATGTTGAAATATACGGAAATTGAACTTGAACTCTTGGACAATGTGGAAATGCTTAATTTCGTAGAAAAAGGTATTAGAGAAGGAGTGGCACAGTGTTTAAATAGATATGCAAAAGCAAATAACCCGTATATGTGTAATGATTATAACCCGAATGAAAATATATCATATCTCATGTATTTTGATGTAAATAATTTGTATGGAGCAGCAATAAGTGAGTACCTACCGACTGAATCATTTAAATGGGTGAAAGATGACATCAATATTTCTAATATCTGTGAAAGAATTAAAAATATCTCCATTGATTCTCTAGTTGGTTACATTTTTGAGGTTGATTTAGAGTATCCAAAAATCTTACACGAGCACCATAAAGATTTGCCATTGTGTCCTGAACACCGTAAACCTCCAAACAGCAATAGCAGCAAACTTATGACGACATTATTACCTAAACTTGAATATGTGATTCACTACAGAAATTTAAAACAATGTCTCGATTTAGGAATGATTGTAACCAAAATACATGGGATCCTTAAATTTAATCAATCACCATGGATGAAGGAGTATGTAGATCTGAATACAGATTCTCGAAAAAAATCTAAAAATGATTTTGAAAAGAATTTCTATGAATTGATAAATAATGCAGTTCACGGAAAAACAATAGAAAACGTTCGGGCGTATAAAGATGTAAAGTTTGTAACACAGTGGGAAGGTTGGTATGGTGCAAAAAATCTCATTGCTTCTCCAAAATTCCACAATAGTATAATTTTTGACAATGACATGGTAATAATAGAAATGGAACGAAAAAATATATATTTCAATAAGCCGATATACGTAGGATTTGTAGTTTTAGATCCTTAAAAAATGTTTATTTATGACTTCCATTACAATTTAATTAAGAGACAATTCACAGACAATCAGGTGAAATTATTATACACAGATACAGATAGTTTAATTTATCAATTCCTTAATGCTGATATTTATGATTGCATCAAAGATAATATACATAAATTTGACACCTCAGACTATCCACCAAATAACCGTTTTTATATTCCATTAGTTAATAAAAAAATTGTAGGCCTTATGAAAGATGAAAATAAAGGTAAAATAATGACGGAATTCATTGGTCTAAAAGCAAAAATGTACACATTTAAAGTTCAAAATAAAAAAGACAAATATAGTAAAGCAAAGGGTGTCAAAACTGCAACAAAAAAATCTATAAAATTTGATGATTACAAAAAATGCTTACTTAATCATGAAAAATTATGTAAAACGGAATATCATACAGTCAGCAAGAAACATGAAGTACATACAATTAGTAGACAAAAATTAGCATTAAGTTGGGAAGACAATAAAAGAGTTCTTTTAACATAAACAACTGATACACTTTCTTGGGGTTATAATTTATATCAAAAAGTGTAAATAAATTATTTTAAATATGAGGTTTATGTTAAAAAAAAAAAAAAATTTGTAAGAAAAAAAATTTATTCAATAAAAAAAGAAATATCATAAATTATTTACATTAGTTTGTATTGAACTCATCTTCTACAAATAATATGACAAAATCATCTTCATTCTTATTGGTCTTATTTTTTTTTAATTTTCTTTTAACATTCGTTTATTAATTTTATCAAGACGTTTAATTCATTTTTTTTTCTCTTTTGATTTGTTGTTGTTCTTCATGAGTTAAAGGTATCCATTGAATATTAGCAGCTTCATCTTTTGTATAACATGATAATTTTTGAGCATCACTATACATATTGTCAGCCATTGTTTCTGGCTCTTCAGCTAAAGACATTTTGGCAGTTATTGTTTCAAACTCATCAGTTAGAGACATTATAAATCTTCTATGTACATCCAGCTATTGTGTGTTTTATCGAATCCTAACCACTTGACAAAAGCTTGATTACCACGTTTTTTCAGAACTTTTTCTATCAAACAAATATCAAGGTATTAAACCTTAGTTAATTCTTCTTGATAAAAACCTCCTTTAATCGGTTGATCTTGATAGTCGACAAGCTTGTAGGTTACTGGATCAGTGTTCAATACTTGACGTACATTAAAGATTTCAGTTATCCAATTAGGGGTGTATCCTTTCTCAAAGACATGCTTATATTTACTTATGCGTACTTTGTCCCTAACCTTAAATTTAGTCTTTTTCATTTTTTGTTGAACTTCAAGTTTATTATTGTAGATAGTATGACGTAATTGTTTTTCATTAGCTGAAGTAACATCAATCAGTTTCATTTTGATGGTTCAATGTTTGCTATTCTTATATGATGTCATCAATTTTGGTAAGATGTTCATCTATTTGCAATTACCTTGCAACGTAAATTGTTTTTACATTTGACTTTTTAACGTGCGATTAAATCGTTCACATATAGATGCCTTAAGATTACTAAATGTGGAATACATTTTGATATTATATTGTTTCATAAGTGCTTCGAATTCTTTATTGTAAAATTCTTTTCCTCTATCAACATGCAAAAATTTTGGCACTTTTTTTATGATAGAATTGATTTCATTGTGTTGAGAAAATCTCAACTTCTGAATTAACCTAACCGTTTAAGAATAGGGATGATTGTGCCGGAACAGAGCAAACGGAAGTCAGGATTTATTAACAAAAGTAAAATATCTTTATTTTCAGCACTAACAGGTACACTAAATACACTGACAAACTTGAGTTGTTCACTAGGAAGACTGAATGTCGCTCAAAATCACTGAATGTCTAATTTTAATTACTGAATGTGAATTGAATGTCTAAAAAATACTCAACTTGGTGTGTTCAGTATTATTGACCTCCCACACGAGCTCAGCACGCTTCTCAAGTTGAGCAAGAATATGATTGTGCACGTGGCGTTAGCCTATCAATGCAATGCAAAATGAATTTAATGAAATGTCTTGAATTTACAATGAAATATCGTGAAATATTACTTGATTATAGATTTAGAGTAAAGCCTGAATTTTTCTGATGATTTACAATAGCACTAGTACTGATGATTGACTCAAACTTGAGATTTGTTAATAATGAATAAGAATGGCGTGTACACGTGAACGAGAACAGTGAAAGAATGGCGACAGGAACTTCATTAGTCAACAGAGACACTCAAAAGTAGCCAAATGGGTGACTAGATAAAGAATGGTTATTAGGTCGATTGGTTATCGACCCAGTCCCAAGATGGCCGCCGAAGTTCCTGTCAGCTGGCAAATTCAAATTGAGAATTAATTAATTCTCAACACATTGCATGAGCTACATCTTCACCATTTTTAGATTTTGTGGGCACAACCCGAGCGTATTGTGAAAAAATATCAATAACAGTCAATAAATACTGATGATCTTTATTATAAGATTTATATGCTGTCATGTCAACTAGATCAGCTTGCCAAGTTTCATCAAGCCCACGTATATCAACATGTCGTCGTTGATAATTTCTTCTAACCGGTCTATGCAGCTCTTCAGTTATTATTTTTTTCTCCTTGTTCATGATGCTGCTGATCAAGATATTTCCGAATATTTTCTTCCAATTGTTTAATACTTTCAGCTTGTTTACGATTTGCTTTTTTCAGTAAACGTAATCGATCTGACTCATGCAGTTCGATTGTTTCATTCAATTTCTCTTTAGACGTTTACGATGTTCTTGTGATGATTCAATATGTTGCTCTACTTGAACATTAATGATTTTGATTCTTTCTCTATTTTTTTCAACAATTCTTCTTGAATTTGCTACAGTTTCGCGTAACAGACGTAATTCTATTTCAATAAATTTTTTTAAAATGGTAATTTTTTTTTCAATTACTTCTAATGATGTTGCATCATTCAAATCTACTGGTTCAGCGAGATTATACAATCTCTTATTATCCATGTCAAACGGTTGATCCACAGTTAATTTGAATCCTTCACCAGGAGGCCCACGAACAGCACTTTTTACAATATCTTTCGCTAATTGTCGTCCAAAAACGTCAACACTCATTTTTAAACCTCTCACTTCAAAAGTTCTTCAAAGAATGAGTAGCTGTGTAGAATATATCAGATTAATAAATGATTTCAGCTTCACGCAATTCCTCTAAAATTGATAAAATTTCGTTAGTATGACTGAAATTTCCAGCAGTTTGAGATGCAATGGAGAGATTAGCACATGGGGATCCAGGAACTGATTCATTGGACGCTGCTTGTAAAGAATACGATATTGCATATTCGCAAAATCGAGATAACATTGAAGCTAGAAACGCAGCTGATAGAATACTTGCTGAAAAATCTATGAAACTTGTTTTTGCGAAAGACGCAGATATTCCTGAACAAATTGCTGCTTTAGGAATTTCCAACGTCATGAAAGTTAAATCATAATTGGGAATGGGTTTGAAAGAAAAAAACAAAAAGGACAAGGGAGTTAAACATTTGCGAAAAGTTGTTAATTCAGCAAAGCTTATGTTAGATTCCAGTTCAGATCCTATTAAATCTGCATTAGCTGCTGCACGAAAGACTGTTCGCGATGCTGGTGAAAAGAAAAAAATCAAAGTCCCACGTATTATACCAATGCCGCCAAAAGTGGGAGGTATTTTACCTTTTATACCTCTATTTGCAGGTTTAAGTGCAGTTGGTGCTGTAGCAGGTAGCGCTGCTGGCATTGCAAAAGCAATTAATGATGCTAGAGACGCCAAACGTCAATTAGAAGAAGCTAAACGACATAACAAGAAAATGGAAGCAATAGCTTTGGGTAAAGGTCTATGACTAAAACCGCACAAGAGAGGATTAGGATTTTATTTGAAACCGG
This sequence comes from Chelonus insularis, assembly GCF_013357705.1. Taxonomy (NCBI): domain Eukaryota; kingdom Metazoa; phylum Arthropoda; class Insecta; order Hymenoptera; family Braconidae; genus Chelonus; species Chelonus insularis. Next base: position 131,552 of record NW_023276482.1, read on the forward strand.
TAAAAAAAAACTTACCCCATCGTGCACTGACTGATATTGAACTTCAAAAATATGCAAAAATCATGAAAATACCTTTTTTTCGTGGTGTTTTTATGCGAAATGATCTTCCAAAATCTTCACCGTGGAAAAATGAATCAGCAATTATTAATCTCGATGATACAACTGGACCTGGAACTCATTGGGTGGCATATAAAAAACGTGGTAATAAAGTTATATTTTATAACAGTTTTGACAATTTGCAGCCACCACATGAGCTTATGGAGTATCTTAATGTTGATAAAATACTGTACAATCATGAAAAACATCACGATTACAGTACAGATAACCGCGGACACTTGTGTCTAAAATTTTTATGCAGAAAAGTATAAAAGTAATATGCACTTTCCAATAAGTAACAGTCATGGATGATTCACTCACGTTAACATTGTCCGGACGAACGTCCATTCTAGAAGCGTTTTATTTTTCACCAATTGAATTATCATCATCCAAAAAATATACCTAGAACTTGTGGAATTGTTAACCTTTAATTCTATTCAAAATATTGATAACGGTAACAATAAATTTTATTATGCACTTAATAGTGAAGATAAAAGTATTAAAATACCCACAGAAAGCTATGAAATTGAAGACATATTGATTATTGAATGTATGAATATTATTCCGAGTAAATATAATTCTACTGTTTCTGCGACGATAATAAGGGTCTCTATCTTTATCCGTTACTGTTTTATCACGAAATGGTTTAGGAAAATTTTTGGAACATTTTCCATCAATTGAACACTAATCACCACATGTTCTATGTAGCATATTTTTAGTAACTTGATCCTAAAGAATTAGATCGTCTGTTTGATTTGGAATTCCAGTACATGTGTATTTATCAACTATTTTAAGAGTAGTTATTTTATAATTGTTTTTTAGTGTTATCAACATATGAACATGAGGTAACCTACGTTTTTGAAATTCAATAATATAAACATATGCTGATTCTTCTTCAAAATGACGGTTTTTAATTATAAGATTAATAAGTTTATCTTTTTTTATGTTCAATACTCTTGCTACAATATCTGGTCTATCTAAAAGACTTCGTCCTGGCAATAAATTGTCTTTAATTTCATGCCAATTAGGATTACACGTCATTGTTACAAAAAAATCTGGTTTTACAAAGTTACGTACAATCGCCATTGCATCTTGATAACGTTGTATCGTATTGCGAGGTGATCCTTCGAATGATGATGGAAGAGTTACTATTTTACCTATATTTCTGTTATTTTGTTCACTCTAATCATTCAAAAAGTCTATCAAACCTTGATATGATTCAGCACGAATTTGATGTTGATTATTTCTAAGAAAATTCATTCTGTCTTTTTCAACTATGACGTAAGCATCAACTAACCATTGTTGAAACAATCGATGACCCATTAAAAAGACATTAAAGTCATTCCGAATATCAATTTGAAATTTGTAATAATCGTTTTGAGTAACGCGACTGTTTTTTATTTGATGACGAATATTTGGATTCCAACCCTGAGTTCCAAAAGGAAAGAATAGTAGATTCTACATTTAGATTCATTGCAGATATGTATTGTAAATCTCGTGCATCTTTATTCACTATTGTAACGTAAGATTCAGATATTTCACCGTTAGCAGTTGTTAAAAAAACAGCAGCCACTTCATTTTCTTTTTGAAGATTATAACGTCTTTTGCCTGTACCAGGTTTTAATGTAGATGTCAATGATAGTTCTGGTTCTACATTATTACTTTTCTTTTTTCAATCTTTAATTGCTACTTTTATCATGATATAGGATTGTGCAAATACAATATGTTGTCTTATAAAAGTATCGAGGTAATTAAGAATTTCAATACCACATTCTTGATTGTTTTGTGATAGAAAAGAAATTGCTTGATCATGAATGTATAGTTGACCAAATGAAGGAAGATTATTTGAACATGGATATAGGGCTGTATTGATTTGATAATAGATTTGTCCTTGTATTTTGGAACAGTAAGGACTGGAACGTTGATTATCGAAATTTATCAAATTTGAATTAAATGAAGCAAAAGAGAAAGAATTATTGAATTCACGAATACATTGGAAGAAATTCGTTGATTTGGGATGACTACCTCCAAATAAGAATTTTTAAAATCCTGGAAAACTTGGCAAAGGTAAAAGTTTAACTTCTCCTTGACGACAACAATCATTAAAAGAAAGACCCTTGCCTTGAACTTTTTCAACGGCGAAATGTTTTGCATTACAATGCATAAAAATAACATTCATATTGCCAATATAATTTTCCTCTATGTTCTTTGTATGGTTAAGATCCGATAAATCACTCGTATTCTGTAAAATATTATCATTTGTTGATGATACATCGATATTTATTACATTCGATAAAGTATTATCATCAATCTTGTTAAATGGTATATCATTAATAGTTACATCAGTATGAATGTTGTTGGTAAATTTTCGAAATTCGATAAAACACGATCACAATCTGATATACAATTATTGATTGAAGAATCATTACTATTGGAAATACTGTTATTCACATTTTCTGATAATATATCATCAATAGTTCTACTAGTATCATTATTATTATTATTATTGTTATCAATTATTGAACTGGTAGACGGTAAATTTGTAGAGTTTAATAAACTATTTTTATGAATACTGTTATTCTTTTTTTGATTTATTATTCGTACGTTTATCACTTGAATGATAATAAGAATGTTGAAACATGATATTTTTTAAAATTGTATTATTTGATTTAGAATAGGAATGATCAACCAATACATTTTCGGAAATTTTATTGTTTTTATAAGGATGAGAATTAGAATTAGTATTATTCAAATCGCTCGAAGCATTTCTCAAATTACGAATTCTTTCAGATTCTCTTTCTTCTTCTGAAGTTAAAATGATCCTTTTACGTGGCATGATATGCAAATTATAAGTCTTGTATAAATAAATAAATAGGAAAAAACTGTAATAAAGTTAGTTGGTAACAGAAAAAGTTTATTATAACTCTTTTTATGTTGTAATACAATCGATAACTCATTTATTTAAGGAATCCGATAACAATAGGAAGTACAAACAATTTATCTACTCGTGTTTATCAATGCATTAATCTATTTTTCAACTATCTATTTATAAATTTACGTGAATATTCTTTTTTTTTAAATTATGGATCTGTTTATATTAGATTTATGAATCAGTTAATTTATAATTTCAAGTCTATAATAAATCTGTAAGTCTTAGATCGGTAAATCCTAAATCTGTATGCCTTGAAGAATTTCCACCTGCAAAAAAAATGTTTATTACTTGTCTATAATAATAAATTCACTTGAATAAAATATGATATGTTTTGAAGTGAAAACGCCGAGCATAAGTCACCGAGCGAGATGAGTACCTTGGATACTAGATCATATGGCACTATTATACACATGTTTTAAGCGGAGGATTCCATTTTTTAACTCTTGCATATACATTAAAATAAAAAATTTATTAAAGGGGTCTTATTACGGATGGCAATATTTTAATTTTAATTTATGTACTTATTCTTCCTCAGTAAATTTACGTTTACAACAAAAACTAATTCATTTTGTATCGTTATTCATTAATTATTTATGATACTATCAATTACATAAATTACATAAGCAAAAATTGAAATATTGTTCTTATATATGATTATTCAACTCACTTTTTCAACTGAAGGTAATTCTGTGAGCTGCTGTTCCGGATCCATAGGTTTTCTAAGCTTTTCATCTGTCATACCATTAACTGCATTTTTATCAACATTAACTGCTTTTGTGTTATCATTGTGATTAGAGAATTTCTCCTGGATATCATCAACTACTTCTGGATCTTCATTGTAATCAGACATTTCCTCTTGATCATCATCAACGACTTTTGAATATTTATCGTAATTAGACGCTTACTCTGGATCATCATCAATTGCTTCCGGTCCTTCATTATGATTAGATGCTTTTTCTTCATCATCATCAAGTGCTTCTAATCCCTCATTAAGGTCATACTTCCTGTTTATTGTTACCATCATCTTCAGAGTCATCAGTAAGAGTTATCTTTCTTCTATTTTTAATTCTTCCCTCCATTATATTCTCTTTATTCTCATCATTCAAGTCTAAACGATATAAAAATTTATGAAACAATTGAAAAAAGTTCAACGCGTTTCAAAAAATATTCGTAAGGTAAAAGACCCAATTTCTATTTGTTGAGAATTGATTAATTTTCAGTTTGAACTTGAAAGTAAACATACAATCAATTTATTTGTGGATGGACTTATCAGTTACATTCATAGATCGATTCAAATGCAGGACGCTAGGGGACCCACTTGGTTAGCTAAAACTCAAGAAAACTGGCCAGTAAATTCACCACCAGCTGACGAGGCTTGCAACTTAGAAGCTCGTCCTGGAATTTCACTCATAGCAGCTATTCAAGATACAATAATTCAATGGGACTTGGTTAACTGATATTCAACACCCAATAGATTATTTAAAATTACTGCCCTAATCATAAAATTCACTTCAAGACTTAGACATTTAACAGTTACCAGTCTTTTAGCATCAATCAACTCTACCTACACTCACAACAATCAGACAACGTTACTGGATAATGGGTGGAAGAGCTCCAATAAAAACATTTATTCTTCGGTGCATCGAATGTGCTCGACAACGAGGCATAAGAGCACAACAACTCATGGGCCAATTGCCACAATCACGTATAACTTTTTCACGGCCATTCTTTCATACTTGCATAGATGATGCTGGGCCATTCACAATTAAAACGTCATCAGGCAGCGGAGTCAAGACAAGAAAAGCTTGGGTCTGTGTATTTGTCTGCATGTCAACTTCTGCAGTTCACTTGAAAGCAGTTAGTGACTATTCATCTGAAGCATTCATTGCTGCCTACAGGAGATTCACCTCTAGACGAGGATTATGCAAGACAATCTATTCTGACTGTGGCAGAAATTTCATAGGAGCTGACATAGAACTCAAGAAACTATTCACACAATTAACCAGAGAACATAAGGTCATCTCTAGATTCATCATCACCAACGGCACTCAATGGTCATTCAACCTACCTGCAGCACCACACATGGGCGGCAAGTGGGAGTCAGTAGTAAAATCACTCAAATTTCATTTGACGAGAACAGTAAGAGAATCGCTCTTCACGTTTGAAGAGATCACCACACTACTGACACAAATAGGAGCCATTCTCAACTCAAGACCTCTAGAGCCAATCAGTGATGACCCAGAAGATTTTCAAGCACTCACTTCTGAACATTTTATTATTGGGCTATCAATCAACACTGTTCCTGAACCTTCAGTCTCAGAACCTGCAAATTCAACTTAAAATCGATGGCGGATGATTCAACGACAATCACAGCAGTTTTGGTACAGGTGGTCACAATCCTATTTACAAAAACTACAAGCAATTTCTGAAGGGTTTATCAGGAACAGAACAATTCAAGTCGGTGCATTAGCCTTGCTGACAGATGAAAGATTTCCCTCCACGAAATGGCCACTCGTGAGGATCATTTAATTACACCCAGGGCAAGACGGGCTTCCACAAGTAGCAACGGTAAAAACACCAACAATGACGTTGGTCAGACCAATCGTCAAACTAGCCATTTTACCAATCAATCCAACTTCAGAAGCCCAGCAGCAGAATTAACCAGTTGCTGATGCCGGGCGGCATGTTAAGAATTAATTAATTCTCAGTTTGAATTTGCCAGCTGACAGGAACGGTGGCCATCTTGGGACTGGGTCGATAACCAATCGACCAAATAATCAATAATTCTTAATCTAGTCACTTATTTGACTAATTTTCTGTGTCCTTTTTGACTAATGAAGTTCCTGTCGCCATTGTTGCACTGTTCCCATTCACGTGTACACGCTATTCTAATTCTTTTCGGCCAATCTTGGAGTTTTGAGTCAATCATTAGTGCTAGTGCTTTTCTGAATCACCAGAAATATTTAAGCTCCATTCTACAATCAAAATCAACTAACATTTCAAGATATTTCATAGTAAATTCACGAAATTACATTAGATTCATTTCGCATTGCATTGATACGCTAACGCCACGTGTACAATCATGTCCTTGCTCAACTTGAGAAGCGTGCTGAGCTCGTGTGGGAAGTCAATAATACCGATCACACCAAGTTGAGTGTTTTTTAGGCATTCAATTAAAATTCAGTAATTACAATTGACATTCAGTGATTTCTAAAGACATTGAATTCTTGTTTTCAGACATAAAAAGACATTAAGTGTATCTTGTGTATTGTTGGTGCCAAAAATCAAGATATTATATTTTTGATAAAACCTGACTTCCGTTTGCTCTGTTCCGGCACGATCATCCCTATCCTTAATCGTTTAGGTTAATTCACAAGTTGAGATTCTCCTAACACTATTTGTTAGAGAAGCTAAAAAATAAATCAATGTGAGTTGTAAAATTATTTCAAAAAGTCTACATTGTTTTAAGCATCTATAATAGTGAAAAATACATATGTAATTAGTGATAATCGATTTTTAGACCTTGATCAAGTATAAGATCTTCTACTTTATATATAGATTACTTATCATACCAATCACTTTTTGTTTCCGAGTTAAAATTTTCTCTGGCCTATTTACATTTTTAAATTGTTCTTCCTTCTCCTATGTTACAAGACGGTGTACCCTTTCTTGTGATACGTTATGACTTAATGATATAATTTTTGAATATATTCGCGGTTTCCAGTAGACGACACAATTAACCTCACAGTGAATTTACAAGGTTCGGGGATTTGATTAGATTTGAATGATTAAATGATTATTACGATTATTTATAAGCATGTTGCATTTATAAAAACAGTGAAAGTATTATAGTAAACATACACGTTTACATTGGAATGCAACTATTCAAATAATCTCTCTCACATTTAAAAATGAGTAATTGTAATAATAAATAAAACGTAGCTACCTGATTAATTGATGAACGAGGCTAGGTACAAAACAAAAATTTTCTTACTTGCTGTTGAGATGTTTTCAATGGCTGCTTCGTAACTGGTGTCTACACTTTCCTAGCAACAGGTTATCGTTTGTCCAGTTTCTGACCAGAACGACGAGTTTCTACGGGTTTCGGTCTAATATTTTTTCCTTTTTTGAGTCGGTTTAATTCTCATTTAAGAAAATTTGTAGTATCTACAATAAAAGTTGAATTATATAGAAAAATAGGTTATTCATTGTATCATATGCACGCTTATTATTTATTTCATTTCAAAGTCCACAACACATGTATTGCAATAGAAAAACAATAAAATGAAACGAAATTTCTCTTTTTTTTTTTCAAAAAGGAACGACGTCTCCTTCATTCAATAGTTGTGTATCATCGTGAATTAATTTTGTTTCATTCACTACAATGTACGAATGATCTTTCTTACAGAATAATAAATAAGTCATTATGCCACAATGAATATTGTAGAATATTTGAAAACAATTTTTGAGCAGTTCCAAATAACAAACTCTCCTTTAGTGATGTATTACTGTGCTCGACGATCATTGAAATGGCGGGATAGAACAAAGAGCACATGGTCACGCTATAGTCACGAAAAGTGAGCTGTCGGTAAGTCCGTGCTGCTGAGGCAAATGATAGTGCATGATTTAGTTGATTAGATGGCGCTTCGGCGTTACAATTTGGATGTATTTATAAAATAATCATCCAAAGCTTACTCTCAGCAGAGAAGAGAAATAACATAAAAGAACCACCGCATGGAGATCCGTTGGACGAATTCTTTAGAATACATAGAACAGTTTAGCATTAGTTTAGCATTATAGACGTCAGTAACGTTTTCTTTACAAAATCCAGCATATCAGCGTTATGCGTGAGTGTAAATAAAACAGTAGCATGTTTTACAGGTAAATTTATTGAAATACTTATTTCTTCTAGAGACACAGCCCACTCGCCTGCTAATTTAAGAGGCTGGAATAACTGCGTAATGAAGTGCGTAGTGGTGTTATCAGGAAAATAAAGCATGCTACTATTACTGAGTAACATTATGTGGTACTCGTCTCCTCGTGAAGCTATTTTTATTTTGGCTGTTGCAATTTTCAACCAACTTCTAATAGTTCTTCAGCATAGAAAATACCATCGATATATTGATGATTAAGATCTTGAAGTATGTAAAGAGGTAATTGACGGAACGTTGATATGCAAATAATTTTGAAAATTTATTTACTCCAACCGCCTATATATTCTTTCGTGAAAGCTGCTTTTGCTTTTGTTATGTCCGACTAATTTTAATTAAATTTTATTTATTTAATGGATGCCGTAAGGTTATGAGTTAATGGGGATACCATAGGAAGGAAAGGGGTGATTGCGGGTAGCGTTTGAAGGGTTGGAGGCGTCGGACATGGACAGGTAGTTTTTCTAAGGGAAAAAAAAACAAACTTCTTTTCCCCTTTTTTTTTTTTCTTAAGAAAATTTTTTAAGGGAACGTTAGAAGAGCCTGCACTCTTCCCCTCTCTTGACAATGACGAGTCTCCGTTCAGAATGGGAGGTTAACGGTAGCACAACACTTCACCCGACGACAGAACATCAGCGATAAAATACCCGCGACAAAATGTCCGCGAGTCAAAATACCCGTGTTAAAACACCCGAGACATAATAACCGTAAATCAAAATACCCGTGACGGAATATCCGCAAAAAAATATCCTGGTGACAAAATATCCGGCTACAGAAAATAATAAATGTTATAAGTTTCAAATTAATATCTTGTACTTGCAGGATTTTTTTTTGTACTTGCACGGGGTAGGGGCGGTGGGGTCCAGAGGCAAAGCCCCAGAATGTACTTGCACGGTTTTTATAAATTAATAATTACCCTCTTGCAGGGTTGGTTTCTTTTCCGGGGTCGAGGGGCGAAGCCCTCGCTCCAGGGGGGTCTAGGAGCGCAGCCCCCAGTATATATGCAATATATATATAATATGTATAATAGTTTTATAACTTGGTTAAAAATCTAAAAGTTTATACCACTATTAGACATTTTGTAACGAGGGTATTTTGTCATGGGTTTTCAATAACCGTAAATCAAAATACCCGCGACAGAATACCTGTGATCGATGGTAATCATTATTATAAATTTCTTATCATATGTCGGTATTCTTTCATTAGCGAAATTTATCAAGTTATAGATAGATTATCGATTGGTTGTCCCGTCCGTCAGTTGTCGCCTGAAGCTGAGAATGACAGGAATGATATGATATGCAAACGATCTTACAAGTGTGCTACATTCGTTATAAATTTTTCATTATACGTCGGAAAATAAGTGTGTTTGAAGATGCCTCTAAAATTTATCATGTCGCAAAAAGGAAAGAAGCTGTTAGTTCATGATGGTTATTGTTATTTACGGAAAACAAATAATAAAAGTAGCATCACGTGGCGATGTGTCGAACATAACCGCTCAAAGGCTTGTTCAGTTATAATCCACACCACGTCTGACGAGGAAAATGGTAGCATTATTTTAATATTAATATTTTGTGATAACTGCTGTTGCTTATTAAGTTGTATTCGTATTAATTTATGTAAAATTATTATTGTTTAAAGGATTCGTTATTGGTGAAGCTCCAAAACATGAACATATTGCGGACGTAGCTGATATAGAGGCCAGAGCAATTCGATCGAAGTTAAAGCGTCATGCAGTTCGTAGTGAAGCAAATCCACTAGGAATTATTGCAGATAATCTCAAAAATGCCGATTTTCCAGTTGTTGCCCGGTTGGGTAAAATGACTTCAATGCAGCGAGTAGTTCAACGTGCTCGTCAACAAGTAATCCCTCAAGTTGAAGGCACACATATTTCGGATTTTGTAATACGAGATGATGTGAAAATGACTGCAAAGAATCAATTATTCTTGCAGTATGATAGTGGAGGGGATAAGAATCGGTTCTTGATTTTTTCCACAGCTTCTAATTCAAATAAATTGGCTACATGTGAAGTTTGGTGTGGTGACGGAACTTTTCAATCCGTTCCGGCAATATTCAAGCAATTATATTCATTTCATGGAGTGATTGACGGACACACATTACCATTAGTGTACGTACTATCGCTACGTAAATCGCAGTCCATTTATTTGAAGATTTTATCTAAAATAAAGGAGTTGTTGCCTAATATTATTAATGTACGCCGGATGTTAACCGATTTTGAAATAGCATTTATTAAAGCATTTAAAACTGTGTTTAGAAACGTTGAAGTCAGTGGATGTTATTTCCATTTTACACAGTGTGTATGGCGTCATATACAGTCTGAGGGTTTACAGAGCTGGTACAACAATAGTATACGTGTTGCTCAGAACATAAAAATGCTGTACGCAATTGCTTTCGTACCTCCAAATGATGTTATTATGGCATACGAAGATTTGCTTAAAAGTCCATTTTATGTTAAAAATGAAGGAAGTATAAGTGGAGTATTGGATTACTATGAATCTACGTGGATTGGGGTCCTGAAACGTAATAAAGATGATCGTTCAGCTCCGTTATTTGCTATTAAAGAGTGGCATTGCTATGAAAGTGTGATGACTGATGAAATTAGATCGAACAATGGAATTGAGGGATGGCACCGTTCGTTTAACGCATTGGTTCGCGTTCATCATGCGAATTTAAGTAAATTCATAAGTAAATTGCGGGATCAACAAACAATCGTAGAGCTAAAATTGACTCAAAAAGAGAACGGTGTACCCCTGCCGAAACGTCGACGCAAATATTGTGACTATAATGCACGAATAAAAAATATTGTGACTGCTTATGATAAAAATAATAAAGTACAATATTTAAAAAACATAGCCAATGTACTGCAATTATAATATTTATGTAACGACTGTGTTCAACCTCTAATGACAGTGTGATTTCAAGAGTTATAAGTCTTATTTGTTATTTTTGATGAGTAACGAAAAAGTAAATACTATTTAATTTAAATTGATTATTTTCTATTAGATGAATTTCGGAGGAATATACCAATGAGTTTTTTTTATTTTATACGAGTAAGGAAGAAGTTAATGTAATGCAAACTAAGTTGACTACTCATTAGATAGATGTAGAAATTTATACTGTTGTGAGCTATTAATAAATGAAATATATTCTGTCTAATTTATAGATTGTATTATTTTATCCATGGGGTGTTTTGATTCGCGGGTATTTTGTCACGGGTTTTTTGTCGGGGATATTTGGAATCATGGGTATTTTGTCGTGGGTTTTATGTCGCGGGTATTTTGTCGGCGGGTCAAATGTTACGAAGCCGAGGTTAACAACGTAAGATGAACTTACCTCACTCCGTACTGCTTGCCAGGAGGACAATTACGCACCAGGTACGGGAACGTTGAGTGGTGAGTTTCGATGGGAGATGTGTTACTCGAGGGGAGTAGGGATTCTCCTGGATCACAAATAACTCACACACAACACCTCTTAGTTGACAAATATTCCTTTATTGTTCTGTTTTGTCTTTTATCACCTACAACACTAATAATAAGATTTTTATTTTCTTTATGGTTTTTCAAGTAACTTTGTAACGTCGGTAGACGGAAACTCTTTATTGAATAGGATTAGCAATGTAACTATGAGAGAGGATATAAGCGTTACTGCGTCGCGGGAGAGATTATTATAATGACTGAAGATAGAATAATCTTTATGTAGTTCAACGCGATGCTAGATACGCGGGCCGTCTTGACGGGTCTATGGTCTTTGACGAAAAGCCCAGATAAGAGCTGTTTGGTCTACGAAGTAGCCGCGTGTAAACAGAGTCGCCGGAAGTAACTCTGCACCGGTTTGAATGTCAGCAGCCGACATAAACAACGATCCAACAAAGTATTGCTTTGTAAGGATTGAGTCGTCAATTTATGTATGCGTGATTTCTGGTGAACTGGAAAGTGTCTCGAGCTGATTAAGCTGGGAAACTCCCAGTCGACAGACTAAAACGGAAAAAAGGTGCACCGTCTGCAGTTTGGGGCCCCGGGCCCCGCCACAAGTCAAAAGGCTTGGGAAAGAGCTGACCATCGTCGACGGAAAAGAAAAATGCTGGTCAGCGGTCTAAATCCCATGCAAAAGATAGAAGGAAAGGGAAAAGGGGGAAACAAAAAAAAAAAAAGAAAAATAAGGGATACGGGATGGACGAAAATTAAGTCGGACATAACACTTTACTGACATAAACGAAATTACCAACACGATATTTAGGCTGTTTGGATAATTTTTTACAGCCCTGATTGTACTCATATTTATGCTTCGTATTCAGAAAAGCTGTTAACTCATTGTTGGAATCAATTTCAACAGTCGTAACTTTTGTAGCACTATGTTTAGTATTATTGTAAGCGGTGACAATTTTTTGTAAAACATCGATGTATTGTTTTGTATATGTGTATATAAAATAACGACACATTCAATCTTTTAAACTATGATGAAATCGTCCAACAACAGCTGCTTTGACATCCGGATTCCTTACGGTTCTAAAAATAATGTCCTTTTCATTCGAAATTTTTTAAAAATCAGAGCCCAAAAATTTTCTACCACGATCTATCTGTAATATGCGCGGTAATCTTTTATTACTACGTCTAAAAATACGCTTCATTGTTTGAGCAACACTGAAACTCGTTTCGTTAAGTAATGACTCAACCCATACAAATTTACTTAAAACATCAATAACAATCAATAAATATTTAATGTTATCATTATAAGTAGCAAAATTACGTAGATCAACTAAATCTGCTTCCTACACATCGTCAACATGTGCAACATTATATGTGTGCCTTGAAAAACGCTACCTTGTTGGAAGGTGTAACGTGTAAGCATCTTAATTTTCTAGCCATTTTTCACATTATCCCTGCGTATGTTCTTAGTATAATTTAGCAATTGGTTTGCACCAGCAAAACCTGCTGGATGTTCAGGATTGTAATATATCTCTTCAAAAGCGGCCATCACTTAAACGAAAATTTTAACCATTTATCTTTACACTTCCCCTTTGAAACTCCTGCAGGCCGGCTTACATTGTTGATCAACCGCAAATAACTTTCCAGTACTTGTGAATAGGCATTCCTCATCTTACGTTCATTTTGAAAAACTATAGAACATAATATATCATTCATTTCTTGATAAAGGCGCGTTAATACGGAATCATAACTTTTATCTAACCTGCCCGTTAATAATATCATATCGGGCTCTTGAAAATTTTTTACGGTCTCCTCAGGTATTGAAACTATTTTTTAGTATGTTCCATTTTGATCAACTTTGATATTAAGCTGCCTAGAATAGGTGACAATAGAATCGGTAAAAAACCACACCCTTTTTGAAAAATGATCTTCTTTTTCCCTTTAGCACTTCCACGCGAAGCTAAGAGCTGTAAGAGGGTAACGTGCCGTTTTAATTCACGTTTTTGATCCGCTGTCAATGACACGGTGCCGTGTAAAATGTTAAGAGCACATTCGCGTATGTATCGCACCAGCTGAGGATCAGCTTTCTTTAATAGAGCCGCTCGTTATTCTTTGTTTAGATAGATTAAGCACTGAGTATTAATGCTTGTTTCTGGCGTGATGCATTGAACGTCAACACTAATTAATAACCGGTAAATTGTGATTATAGGTGCTCTTATTTATAAGTTTGCGTTCTACATAAACGTAATACTTCGGGTCCTCTGAAAAAATTCGCGTGCGGAATCGACAATTATCAGGTGTTGATTGTTTCAAGTCAAGCAATAAGTGACCATGTGGCTGAGCGGTTGCGTCATAATATATTTCTTGATGATTCGCGCATAAGATTGTCAATAATAATCAATTTCGGTGTGCGATCAGCCGTAAAATCGTTGCTAGTTGGTAATCCTTCTTTAAATTCAACAAATAACTTTGGATAATTATTATAATCTTTTTGCCATTCAACAGAATGAAATATTATTTTTGAGAAACGCGTATCACTCATGTGATGTATAGTACGAAGGAATCTTTTTACGAAATCAGTTTTACAGCAACCTGTAGGACCACAAATAATTGGAGTCCACGGATGTTTCCAGCGTGAATTGATAATTATAAATGTCCCCTACTAAAAAGTGACTACTATTTTCATGTTATACAAGTTTCAAGAGATATATACCATTACATGACCCTCAGCATCTTTTTGTTGACGGTCATCATAGGCCTGATCACCATGGTTATATGATCTCTTAGAACAGGCTCTGTACAGCCTTAATTTTTTCTCGATGATAAATTAATGTAAAGAAAGAGCATTCGAAGAAAATACGCTTTCATAAAGTTCAAAGCAATAAAACTGTTATTTAAAAATGTTCTGATTTGTGATAAACAGCTTCATTCTTACATTTATGAGGTACGTCGTGCACTGTATGTGGTTAATACTCGATATTTGATGTGATGAATAAACTATGTTGAAATATCAGTAAAAATTTCATTATCTCTTGGCTGATTAAAAAATTTACGGCAGTGTGAGGCGTTGATTAATCGGGACGTGGAGTGTAATATCCGCAAAAAAATATCCTGGTGATAAAATATCCGGCTACAGAAAATAATAAATGTTATTAGTTTCAAATTAATATCTTGTACTTGCAGGATTTTTTTTTGTACTTGCACGGGGTAGGGGCGGTGGGGTCCAGAGGCAAAGCCCCAGAATGTACTTGCACGGTTTTTATAAATTGATAATTACCCTCTTGCAGGGTTGGTTTCTTTTCCGGGGTCGAGGGGCGAAGCCCTCGCTCCAGGGGGGGTGTAATAACCTAACAAAAAAAGGCCGTTTTTGTGATTATCATGAGAGAATACGTCGATTAATACATGATCACTATCATTTTGTGTGGAACTTTCCGTCTTTTACCTGGAATATTCGAGGTGATGAAGACGGAGCCGATGTTAGAAGGGCTGCAATCGAGTGCGAGCTGGTTATGAGAAAGGTGTACGAACATAAATTTAGATTTAAAGAGGATTATGGCCATGAACAGTGGAAGCTCATGTTAAAACATAAGCTCAATAAACGAGACCTCGTGAGGCGTGACCTGGCGTTAATGTGGAATCGTGTATATTACAACCAAGATGGTCACGACCGTATCGTGCAGAGTCTTTATTTAGATCCTGTGAAGAGGCCCGATGATTTCTATAATGCTCTTAGCTGGGAGCCGCAGGAAAAACATTCAGGAATTAGGTTAAACAAAGAGGCAATCAACACAGACTTTTTTGACTACTACCTATACGGCTGTAGGAGCCCCAAAGATATTGTGGCCAGGCATTATGACCTCTTCACAGACATGTAGTGTTTAAAGAAATTTTTAATCAATTTTCAACAGCTAAATTATTTTTCGAACCTTTAAGGCGTCGTGGTTCGCCTAAATTTCTAATTGTATTTTTATATTCAATTATTTTATGTATATGATATATATTTCATATTACACAATTAATAGAGATGATTTAATAAACTTTATTCAACGATTTTCGTTTTTAATTCATGATATACCTTGTGTTCATAGGCCCTGGCTGGGCAAGATTGAACGCTCGAAACAGCGTTCAGCCGACGTGAGTCAGCCTCAGTCTCACCACGCGCCAGCCTCGAGGAGAATTACATTATAATCAGTAAATAAAAATTAAATACATATTTTCAAAATATCAAACACATTATAATCGTTGAATGACAATTAAAAATTTTTCAAGTAATAATTACAATTAACACCTGTTTTGAATTCTTTATCCTCAACTGCAATCTCACCGCCCCACGCATAATTATTTTATTTTCTCTTTTGTTAAATAATCTTTGAGTTTTACAATATGTAAACTATCAAATTTATGTTCATCATTTATTTTAAATAAATAAAAACTCCACCTTACCTATTATTTAATCTATGAATAACTAGTATTGAATTAATTAAAAAATTATGTAAAAATCGATTGAATTTTTATGTTGAAATAATACTTTTAAAATTTGAATATTGTCAGTTAATATAAATTGTCAGGCATAGCATAAAAATACTTTTAAAAGAAAGAAAATTAAATATGCAATAAGTATTTCGAAAATTGGTTGTAATGTAAATATCAAATGAAGTTACTTATAGACTTATAATACTTACTAGATATTTATTAACAGAAACATACTCATAGAAAAATTCACTTTAATTACATTCACCTCCGTAATATTCCATGAATAGATGTTCTCCTTCACAATCCCTTGAAAGGTTACTCAATTGTTTCTCGTTATTTGCTAATTATATATCAACAGTTCTTCTAGGAAGAAAAACTTCACATTCATGATCTTAAGTTGCAACTGCAGCGTCTTCGAACTAAGTTGAAATTATATTTAAAGCAGACACTTCATATTTTTTTGACAATTCAAGTGCTTTCAACTTTTTCCTTACTATGTTATGTTAGGCTACGTTGTTAAAAGCAGATAGATCTATTGTTGATTATAATATCTCTTTTCGCTTATGTTGAATATAAATTATCGGATAACTGTTCATTTGTGAGTGAGCTTTCTTGTAAAAAAGTACAACTTTTTATGGTGCTTTTTTATCATGATTTCTCTTCCATTTGGAAATTTTTGTTCCTTAGTTTTATCGATTCGGAACAAATTGATTGTTCATTTCAGTTTTTATTTTTTCGTTATCTCAGAACATTATGATTTTTTTTTTTTTTTTTCGATTTTTTGAACCTGTAAATTTCTGAAATCATTGTGTTCTTCATAATCTACTAGTTTGGATATAAAAGAGGGAGTTGAAGAAGGAACATATAAATACAGTGGTAAGAATTGGTTTTTCAGTTAATCAAAAAATAGTATACGATGAATTTCAAACGTATCAATGAGCTATATTATTTTTTTTCTCGGTCAATCAGAATTAATTTGTGATTGTTCAAAAAACTAAAATTAATCTGATCATGAAGAAATTGAACGAAGAGAAAAAAAAGCAGGACAGTTTTTTAACATGCTCTATGTTGAGTTACAAAATAAAACATTACAATTAGCTCAGAAATTAATACTTCCAAGCATAGCTATAACTCTTATGAGTAACACATGTGAGTGAAAAACTTTAAAACCTAATACTACATTATACTTTGGAATATGCATCTGCAAAACAAGAACCCCATATATTCTTTGAACACACATACAATGAGCTTAGAGAAATCAAAAGAGGAAAAGGAAGGAATAACAATTACTCCATCTATATCATCGTCATCATCATCAACAGCTGTACCATCTACGTTGATGATTATTCCATCTACTCTAACGGCTACAGTTACACCATCTACCGTACATCTTTACAAGCTCAGAATATGCAATAGATTGATCTGATAACTGCTTTCAAAAAACGTCTAAGTACTCATGCATTATTAAACTTTAGCTATTGAAATCTAAAAAATTTTCTTGAAGATTGTGAAAAATCAATTAGTAAAAGAGTAAAATCTTATTAATTATCAAAAATAAATTTATTTGTGAATTTTGTTTTAAATTGTACATTTCAAAATGTTAAACAGGATTTGATAGTGCACGATAAAAAGCATTTGAGTACAAAAAAGGAGAAAATATGAGTATCAATAGACTTCTCAGGTATTTCTAACTTCCCAGTGGGAAGTTATAGTAATGGGTCCGATTCTGCGAATCCCAAATTTTGACATAGATCCACGTTGTAAGGTCCCTAGAGTCGAATCTGATCGTTTTCCAGTGGACGTCTGTGTGTGTGTGTGTACGTATGTGCGTTCGGAATTATTTTTCGCCTCGATTATCTCTAGAACAAAAAATGATATCAACGTGGAACCAACTGCATTCGACACGTAATTGCGCAGCTTAGAACTGATTAGGTTTTCAACAAAATTGGTACAGTAGTTTCTTATGCAGAATCAAAAAACTAGAAAAAATGGAAAACGACCTGAATCCGCTCGCACTATCCTAGCTGTCTTTTCAGCACTCACCTAATTACAACAGTCTTCTCCAACATAGCCAATGATAGTTGTCCTACTATTGTGCTAGGACAACCGATGCCGGCTACAACATGTTTGCATCTATTAACGCTCGGGCGACGCTCAAGTACACGTGCTCTGTTAACGCGAATTCTGTTTTTCTAATTATAAATCGTTCCAAGCTCTTTTATCAGCTCTAAATTGATTAAGACATTCCAACTAAGCTCCACTATTGTTAAAAATTCATTTTTTACCGTAAAAATAGTATATTTTTGATAATAGAAAGTGTTTTTTTCTCGAAAAAGGTGTAATCTGTGTATGTGCACCTCTCCTGACCACATCCTACAGCGTAACTAATCAGTTATTGATCGTTTGGCTCGAAATAACTAAATCAAAATCTCAGGCAATTTACTTGTAATAAAAACAGCGGTCCTTCGAGCCAGATGTGCTCAGTAGTGGAGTGAAAAGTGCTCGTGATATAGATATTTCCTATGTTCTGGCGTTCTCGCGCTCGAGCGAAGTATCGCTCTCTCGCTCGCGCTTATCAACTTCATAAGCTCTTTCGCTCGCACTCGTTGGTTGTGAATTTAGTTTAGTGTGTTTCGTGGAAATAACTTTTATTTGGACTTAAGTAAGCACGGTAAACTTGCTTATAATTTTTTTTTGTGCTCTCTTTTGTGCTGGTGAGTGTATAGTGACTCTTTCTTGCTAGTTCTAGAAAAGTTTCAGCTCGTTATTCACAATCATAAATGTATCAGCTCGCTACAACCTTCTCACAGCTCTACCTTAGCTCGTCTTACAAAAAGAAGAAGACTTATCTGATCAGGCTTGAACTTGAGGACCACCAACAACTACGCCATCGCGTGGAACCTGCTTACGTCTCGCTCTGGACCTACTGAAAGCACTTGATGCTGAGGTCGATAAGTGGGATATGCCACTTGTCTGCCACTTAGTCTTATGTCTTAATCCTTCCATTAGGAAACACCGCTAAGCTCGCTTCAGGAGTTTCTGACTTCTCAAGCCATTTCTCTTGAGTGTATTGAGCTCACCTCAGAGAAACCATTAAAGCTTAAGTCAGCATCGAACTTCAGCTATGCTCAACAAAAGAAACCAACAGCTCAGTCACATGCTGCCACTGCTCAAGCTCTATCTTCAGTTTTTGCCGCTCCAGTTCAACCAGATCAAGTTTTAGCTCAACGACGTGGATTCAGTGCGAAGCCACCAGTTCAACGAAGCTCTTCCACCAGGCTCAGACCCTGGATGGCGGGTTATAGAGGCCCGAATGATACTGTTCACATCGCCGACTACTGTGATGGCAAAGATCGTTACATCGCCCGCTATCTAGTATTCAATAAGCTCATTCCAGCTCATAGGTACAGTGTTGCGATGCAGTATCGCCTCTGCAACAACTGCCTGGGTAGAGACGATGTGAAGGCCTGCCAAAGTGAGAAGTTGTGTAACATCTGCGGATTGAAGCACTACACTAAAATCCATCAAGGCGAGGAAGCTCAACCCAGATCAGCTCCAGCTTCTTCAGCTCCCCCAGCTCAGTCAACTGCCAGCTGAACTGATCAAGCTCCAGCTCCACAACCTTCAATCACATCAGGTTGATGAGCTCCTTTAATCTTGATCGTCATGCTTAAGAATTAATTCTCTTTGTTCTTTTGTTGTTAGCTGAATGTGGCTCTCCTTTGCTCGCTCAACAACAAACGCTAAGCTCTTCATCAGCTCGGATAATCAGCTCCAGCTCAGCTCAACTCAATACTCAGCTCTTCACCAGCTCCTGAGTTGTGCTCCAGCTCTTAAGTCATCTCTAAGCTCGACCTCTGGTCCTCTGATAAGCTCTACAGCAGCTCTATTTTGCTCTACTAGATCCTGTGATCCACCAGCTCTTAACCAAGTGCAGTAATTATCTGTTTATCCAACAGCTCTACTTGCTACAGCTCAAGCTTGCTACGCTTAAATTTTTCTTCTCAGACGACCAAATACAAGTTCCTGTTCACGTACTCAGCAAGATAACAGCAGTCTTACCTACCTACCACATCGACAGCTCATCGTGGTCTTATCTCAAAGGCCTGCAGCTTGCAGATCCTCAGTATAGAACGCCATGTAACATTGATGTTTCTCTGGGCACTATACCATTAGCTTAAATCATTCGCTCGGATCTCAGACGAGGTCAAACCTCGGATCCCATAGCTCTCAAGACGATTTCTGGTTGGATGGTCTTTGGTGCAACTAATTCAAGCTCATCATCTCTAACAAATCCAGCTCTCCATGTGAAACAGGATCACGATCTTCATGAACTACTATGCAAGTTTTGGGTTCAAGGAGAGACAACTCATGCTCATTCATCTAATTTCACTCTAGATGAAGAACATTGTGAAGCTCATTTTGTCAAGACTCACTCGAGGGATGCAACCGGAAGATATGTCGTGAGACTTCCAATAGTTCTATCACCATCAGCTCTTGAAGAATCTAAAAACCTAGCTCTCAAGAGTTTTCGATCATTGCTCATGCGAATCTCAAATAATACTGAGCTCAATCAGCTCTGCAGGGATTTTATGGACGAATATCAAGCTCTAGGACATATGAAGCGTGCTCCGAAAGTTTAATCAAGCTCACGAGGAAGTCTAGGTCTTGTATATGGTGATACCCCGAATGAGATGACCGTGACACATGATACTTTAATATCAGGAGGGTTGAGGGTTTTGGTATTGGAGTCATCGGTGCAACTTAATAATCTCTCTTAGTATTATTTGCCGCACTATGGAGTTCTACGAGTTCTACAATAACTAATACAAGATG
Source organism: Chelonus insularis (assembly GCF_013357705.1). NCBI lineage: Eukaryota > Metazoa > Arthropoda > Insecta > Hymenoptera > Braconidae > Chelonus > Chelonus insularis. The sequence continues at coordinate 152,260 of NW_023276482.1, forward strand.
AAGAGATGAAATACCCCCGTGCAATAGCTCATACGACAGAAGGTCGTTACGTCGACGACATTTTTGGTGGCTCAGATACCTTCCAAGAAGCTCAGCTCATAGCTCAAGATCTTATAAAGCTCTGCATGGTGGGGAGCTTTCCTCTAGCAAAGTGGTCAAGCAATAGCCCTGCTTTTCTACAAGCTCTAGCTCTACAAAGTCTCTCCAACTGCTCCTGCTCAAGCTCTAGATAATACAGAGTTGAAAGTGCTTGGATTATCTTGGAGTCCTGCATCTGATCAATTCATCTTTCCACCGAAAAGCTCAACGCCCAAGAGAATAACCAAGCACTCTGTGATCTCTAAAATAGCTCTATCAAAACATACTTTGTTTGTCTATAACAATGAAATTTGTTATGAACAATGCAAAAAGAGATCCATGCGATATATATTCAAATTCTTCCAACGCGAAATTCTTTATTTACTAAAAAAAGCTACCAACCATATAACATAAATAGAGAAATACACTCTTTTTATTTATATCAATAAAATCTGTTATAAACAATTGGAAACGGTTTTTATTCGAGGTGTTTTTTCATTTTTTCCACTAGGAAGTTGGTCGTGTGGACCTTTTGGGTCGCACCCAGACCACTGCAAAGCACTGATATTTAATAATAAAAAGTGTTTTTTGCTCAAAAAAGGTGTTATTCGTGTATGTGCACCTCTCCTGACCACATCCTACAGCGTAGGTCATCAGTTATTGATCTTTTGGCTAAAAATAACTCAATTAAAATCATAGGCAAATTTACTTTCAATAAAAACAGTGTTTAATAAATTGTTAACTGTTACTGATAAATAGTGCCACCGTTCCGAAGCCCCGACTGTTCTAGCATCCAAATATCTACAAAAATATAGTTCACAAAAAAAATCTTGTCTTTTTTGGCATCGAGGAAGGAGAAACAACAACAGAAACGGACCTAGTAGATTACATAGAAGAGTAAAATCAGAATCGAAATGGGAGTACATTTTAAAGTCTTTAAAATAAATAATGTTTACAGAATCAGTGAAGAAGCGCTCGATAAAAACCGCCCCGTTGTAGTCGCACTCACAACTACATAGAAAAAAAATAGATCTAACCTGCTAGAATAAATGAATATTAAAGAGGATTTTCCTGAAGAAATCATAAAAAACGTAAATAACTGCATCCGCAAGTCGAAGAGAAAAAAAAAGGGAATAAAGCGTTCAGTATTCTAATTTGATCATAGAGATAACACATTGAAACGACAGGGGAAAGAAGAAAAGAGAGATTTCAGGATCATCGAAAACACCATTACAAAAGAAAGTCAATGCAGGTGATACCGAAAGTAAATTGACCACCTTGAACAATGCCCCTTCTAAAACTGCAACAAAGGAAATAATCAAACCAAATATACTGAACTATGTAGAGCGTGGAAGATGAGCTTCATTATCAAACCTCTCAAAAAAGTAATATGTGACAACCGGATCTCAACAACAACACTACCAAACACAACAATCATAAATTGCATCCCAAGCCGGCTTGTCACCGTAGGGAAAGAAGACAAACACCCTCTATATAAATCAAAACACTCTAATTCGATGACCACTGAACAAATACATGTCTGTACACTGATTACTCGGACACTAAGAATAGAAGAGAGCCTAAAAGAACTGGGAATAGCCAAATAAAATGGAAAATATTGGGCATCAGCGAAATGAGAAGGCTAGGAAAAGAAATAGAAGAAAATGACGATTATATAATGTTTCATAAAGAAGAACACACTGGTCAAGAAGGAGTTGGTTTTCTTATTAAGTCTCAGCTAAAGAAGAACATTATTGGATTTGAAGGAGTTTCTGATAGAATTGCGGCGGTGCTTTGAAAATTTCCGGGTAACAAGAAAACTAGACCATCTTCCAAATATACGCCCCAACAGAACAAGCGAGTAAATCAGACATAGAATATTATGAGAGCATCTCAGAAGCAATAAAACCTTACTACAACAACAACATTATCACTATAGGCGACTTTAACGCTCAGGTTGGAAAAAGGCAAACTGGAGAAGAATTCTCAATGGCGATACCACCATAGTTAAAAACCTCAACTTCAGCAGAAACCACGGTATGGTTAAAATCTGCGTGAGTTCAAACCAACCCAAAAGATCCAGAAAAAACTTCGCAAATAATGAGAAGCTGCTTCAAATATCTGAACTCCATCATCACAGTCATCTCTGCACAACAGAATCACTCAACGAGATTATTACTTCTGCCGAAGACACTGGAAGTAAATACCAGAGACTACAAATTTAATAGGAAGAGATGTTACTGAATAAACCCAGAAACAAGATAAGCTATATAAGCAAAGAGACAATAGAACTGTTAGACAAAAGAGGAACACTAATATCAAACAGAGATAACAAGGAAAGACGTCAAAAAAATGCAAATCTTAGCAAGAAAATCGGAAGAATATAAGAAAAGAACGTGACCAGAGAAGAAACACAGTTTTAGAAGAAAATATAAAAAAAAACAGGAGGAACAGAAAAGGCTATGAAACAACTGAGTGAACACGAAAAAGAATGGATACCTAAACAAAAGCAATGCGAATCATACCTAACTAATCGACTCTCAATACAGAAACTAACTACGGACTAATACCGCCTATTGTATTCTGACAAATTCGATCCAGGACTGGCCACAATTCTGGAAGTAAAAGAAACAAAAGAAAACACAGTTGACGAAGTGCCACAAATTCTCACCTCAGAGGTTACCAAAGCAATGAATTCCCAAAAACTCAAAAGAGGCCCAGGGCTTGACAAGATACCTGATGAAATGCTCAAGGGAACCACGGAGGAAATCAGTCCAGTGCTGACAAAACTTTTTTACGAAATCTCACAAACAAAGCAAATTCCGGAAGAATGGACCGAGTGTCACATAATTTTATGACATAAAAAATGCCCTAGAGACGACATTGGGAACTATAGGCCCCTTGAATATTTCTTCAATATCTAACATATTGTGAAATATATGTTATATTGTAATATTTTTTTTTTTGAAAAATGCCAAAAACACCTAACCGTCAACCGAAGAGGGAAACAAGAAGGACTTGTTCTGATTGTGTTGAGGAGGAAAATTCGTCAAATGGTAGATTGTTGGCTTTAGCGATGCAAATCAACAGATTAGAGGAACAGTTTTTATAAACAAAATAAAAGATAAGATTTTTGATTAATAATAATAACTTGAACAATAATGAATTAAAGAAAATTTTAGTGGATGTTGGTTGTGTAATAAAATTGGCCACAGAAAAAAAGAGTTTGAAATTTCTTGCAAAAAATAGTTACGGAAAATTAATTTATAATTTTGTTCAGTTAATTTTAGAAATCATATTAAGTAGTTTTTATTTTGATATTAAAAATTTATCAATTAGTATGTTGCTCGGAAAAATCCAAATAAATGTCCAAAAATTTAATTAATTTAGGAAGATCCGTATATTATTCAAAATTTCGAATGGTCAATTTAAGAAAGTTCATATGAATAGACTCGCTCCTTATGATGATAATTAATCGTTGACTCTTACTGAATTCTGTTAAATTTGAAGTTTTTGCAACCTCCAGTTTGAGAATTTTCTCTTGGAGTTACCGTAGGATATACACGGTTGGAGTCTTTGTACTGGAATCCTTTTCTTCATTTATCGGCCAAAGTGAAACAAAGTGAAATGCTAGATGTCCATGGTATCCTACTCTTTTTGTTTGGATAGTATGCGTAACTGTGAGCCCAATTTTTAATAATTTAGTTTACAGAGTGAGCAGAAGCTATTGACCTCATTTTTAGAAATTCCTTGCGCAATGTAGAATTGATTGTTGTAATGATATTGGATCATTTATTTGAGAGTTACATTTGAATTTTGAAAGGATGCATAGGCAGTTATTTATTTGGAAAATTTTTTCCGAGAAGTGAGACCATTCAACTGAAAGAATTTCATTCAACTGAAATTTCATTAAGAACTTAGATGCTGTAATAATCTCTGAATTTGTTTAGCTTCATGACTTGCTAGTTTCTTGGCATTTCCAGCTCTTTTTGGGTTCTGATTGGTACTTTTCAGGCTCGTTCCAATGGAAAAAAAGAAAGAAAAAATCGTAAAGATAATTTAAGAATTAAAATTTTGACTGACGGAGTCTTAGTTTTTGAGATTTTGAATTGTATAGAGTCACGTCAACAATTAGTTTAGATAATTTTGGTCTGTTTCAGAGGTTTGTACCCGCTGCAGAATTTTTCTTTTCAAAAAAATTTGTTTTATTCATTTTTAAGCAGGCAGCATCGGGAAGCATTATTCGATGGATCTGCTTATTTTCATTTAACATTTGGAATGTTTTTCTACTTCAGCCTAATCCAATTTTTTTACCCAACTGTTAGAAATTGCCGGGAGGATATACACTATGCGACATAAATGCTGTCCGAATTTGGTATAATAGAGCATAGAAAATCGAATGGGTAACCTTTAAAAAATTAGACAGCATTTATGTCCTTTCAGTGTAGTATGGAGCAACTTTGGCGGACCCCACTCCTATGTCCACCATAGAAAGGGATAAATTTGAGTCCAGTGGACCTGTGTCGCTGGTGGTGATGGTGGGCGTGTAGCGCGGAGTAGGGGTTTATATTCACATGCATAGAAATAATTATGCTAATAATTACCCTCATTGATTTGAAATTAGCCCTTTTGGAATGTTTATTGAAATTAGCCTTGTTTTGAATTATATGAAGTGTCATGAGTAGTAAAATTACATACAGTATTCTTCATAATTTTTATATTCATATGTTATTGACGCATGCGCATGAAATGGGCATCATATTGCAATTGAAGGCCTGGATGCCATTGGATCAGAGGAGTTTACATCAGATCCAGCATGCTAAACCGCCAAAAAAAAAGTTACTATAAGCATTACACCCATAATTCATGTTGATTCAGACAGATAAACTGAAAAATGGAAGAAATAAAATGCTACGTTTATGATCGTAATAAGTCTTAATTCAATCCAATGACTATATAATCCAATAAATTTTAATGCAACATCATGTTCAATTATGAATATATGGTAATTGCATTCGAAAAACTCAATAAAATGTTCGCCCAAAACTTCTGATCTGAATTACATTTGACCTAAAAATAAAAATGTTGATAAAATGGCGACAGTTGGTATAAAAGTGTGGCAGTAGGTAAAGTAAATTTCATATGATAACTAGCGAAACATGAAAAATATAAAACGGATATGAATTCAAACAAGTCATTGTATATCACGTAATGATAGTATACAATTTATATATTAATTCTTCAGAATTGTATTGAAAATTTCAATAAAGATCAGCAGAAGCTCAAAAATTATGAATCAATTATGTTTCAAATTATGTCATTTTCCAAGAGCGGTCTTCTTGTCGGTCAAAAAAGTCATGCGAAATCAATCTAATTTCGTAACATTTATTTATTTAATGCACAATAATTCTTATTAATATTTGAAAACAACATTTTTTCTTCGAAAAGTACTATTTCCGTATCATAAACTCAACTAATTCAATAAATTTTGAAATATTTAATAGTATACGTTTAGATGTTGTTTTTTACGGAAAAAATTTATAAATATATGAATATTATTATGTAACATTCTTTATTTTTGTACTCACGAAATCATTAATGATATGTTGGTACGATTGTAGAAGGCAAAAATAACTAATTCTGTAAAATCTGCTGTCAGTACTCAAACAGGTGATACATTATAATGAATTAAATGATTTTATAGCTCAACAATCAACTAAATTAATAATTAAGTCGATGTTACAAAATTTATTTGTGAAACAAAAATATTGACAATGTCAATTAGATGGTTCACCTCGAGAGATACCACCTTTTCGTTCCACAAATAATAATGTAACAATCGTACATTACTTGGTTTTCATTTATCTTAACATTAATTATTGTTGCATAACATTCATTAAAATTTTATAATAAATTAATCAACAGTTTTTATTGCTTTATCGATTTTTTGTGTTACTAACAATTGTACGGTTTTGTCTCCTTCTATAGATACGCTTATAATTGTATTAATAAAATCTCTTGAATCACCGTATAGATAAACAGTTTCACTACAAATGTCAAGATAGACTATTTTTATGTTTCGGAGATGTGTATTTAATAAAAAATTTATGTTACCGACTATGTTAGTAAGCGAAAAACTTTCTATTATTTTTATTTAATAATGCTATCAAAAATCAAGCTTACGATCATTTGTCTCATCCGTTGATGATCATTACTTTTTTAAAGATTAGTTATAGTTCTCATATAATTGTTTCGTATGATGTCTGGTTATCATAAAGAACTTAAAAATATCATAAAACCTTACATATTATTGATAAAGATTTTTGAACTAGCTTATGATATTTTCATAAAATATTGTCTGAATAATTTCCGAAATAAATAAATTGTTTGAGGATTCATACAAATCAGGTCACCTCTATGACCTTGATAGTTTTTTTGTCTGTTGGAAATGAAAAAACAGTACATAGTTAGCAACGACAGATTATGATGTATTCGTGAATTTTTCAATTACTCATCAATCATGGGTAGTATGAAATTTACATTATCAATATTAATTTTATTAAATATTTCAGAATATTGGTAAAGTTGTTCGATTTTTCCTAAATTGTGGACTGAAACACAATTTATTCATCATAGTATTTTTATTGTGAAATTTTACAAAAAACTAATAGTATTTATATTATTTACTTTCAGTATATTCTTCATGTTGTACAATAATTTCAGTTGGATGAAAGTGAATAATGATAGTGCTAGCAAATGCTTGAAGAATGTGACTTGCGAATGACAAAAATTGGGAAATGTTTGAATTTACTTGACAATAATGAAAGTAACATCGTTTACGGAATGCTTCAGGATAAATATTATTTATTGCAAGTGAAAATAAAACACATTAGAGATCTTCAACTATAGTGGTGAAGTAAAGGCAATAATTAATACCGTTTACGTTCATACGCTCAAAGATTACAGCATTATTTATTTCATCAGACAATAAAGGCATGTCACAAAATCATGTCAATTGTGATATAATATTGTTATATATCAAAATTCGTTAAGGTTTATGGAATATTTGAAAATCGTGTTCATTATAATTAAACGATTATTAACTCAAAAACATTTTTCACTAAATCTAGTTACAAAAATATTTTGTTTCTGTACTGTTTTATTCTTTGTCACAATTACACTTAAAAACTGGTATTTCAAGTTGCAAAATTATCAGTACTTTAACAATGTTAAAAAATTCGTCAATTCTTTGGCTTCTTATCAAGCAAACTACTCACCAAAGTTTCTTAATCATAAAATAATATTAATTTTCCTAGTAAGTTTTCTTTTTAACATTCATAAATATATTTTTTTAGAATGAAAATAGTGGTTTATGAAAATATTTAGTTTTTTCTGCATTATTAATCGTGTCAGTAGCATTATTATTACTGTTAGTATGGGATTGGATTCCAATCGCACAATTTTCAATATTGATCAAGGAAATGGACAATGCCGATTTGATAGTCTACGTGAGCGCCTTCTTGAATTACAATATAGATAATATAGCTAACTTTTTTCAGTATTAATAACAATGCATATTTATTCTACTTTTCTTAGTTCAGCCAGAATCGTCCAACACACAGGACATCTTAGTATCGTTTGGTTTCTTCTTGCTGAGTCATTCATTCGTTCTAAACATGCTTCACAAATAACAAGATGTTTACAAGGTAAGAATTCAATTTCTACTGTAGCGCCAACGCAACCCAAACACCGGCCGTCACCTGTGACTAAATGACCTTCTACAACATTTATCAGAATCAAATTAATTACATTCATCACTGAAATTTTGCGAAGGTATTTGTCTATAGTAAAAATAACTATTTCAACCTTATATTAATCTGTCTCCTCTGATAAGAAAAGAATCTTCAACGGGTTCATTACGATTTGTTACGTTGTCGTTCATATTGGCGAGTTCTTTAGCTGTAACATGGTAAAAAAAATCAACAATGATATTCCTTTGAATTGGACGAGAATTTTTTTTTTTACTGTTCATTACTTAATGTGAATATATTATCCGTACTTATATCACGATCAAGCATTGAGTAAGCTTGAATGAAGTAATTATGATAGATTTCTGAACAAAAAATGGAACAAGACAATTAATAATAATCATCTATACTTTTGTTAATTAATTTCTCACCGAGATAATTACAAATGGTGTTATTACGACGAAACAGTGAACTGTCAATCATCATCCAATGTGAATCTTGACAATTTAAAAGTGAATCTATGTCTTTGAAAAAACTAAAATTTTCTGGACCAACATTCACTATCCAATTGTCATTATAGTAGCAAAATAATTCAATCATTTCTACAGGCATAGTATTTTCTAATACGTTGACAGTTTCAATAATGGGATCCGAAGGAAGTAAACTCAATGAAATTAATTTCTTAAAAAAATGAGGTTGTCACTGTTCAACTCAATATTTAATGTTACTGCTTTTTCAAGAATTATCTAAGATAAAACGACATCATCAAATAACCTATTTTTCAATGACAGAAAATTTTACTTACTTCATACCAAATTAACATATATTCCAATGTGAATAAAATTTTCCTTTCAACATTGTTTCATCATCGAATACGTTTTTTAAGATCAGGTAGACATTTTCGTTAAAATTGTAATATAATTTGACAGGAGCATAATCTACATGTGTGGTATTTTACACATATTTATGTTACACATAACTCCATCTTTTTTCACAAAATCAAACACATTATCAAACAAAACTAATGGCAAACTTACATAATTTCGATGTTTAACAATTATCGCTAAATTTGGAACAATATTCATCGCGTGTGGAATGTGAGATTGATTTATCGTAATGAAAAGTGGTTCATTATTTGTAGTGATGATTGAAGATAGTTGATTATCTGTGAAAGTTGCTCCAACAATTTCATTCATTATATTTGTCCAAACTATTTGCATTCGTATTCCGCCATTATTATGAACCATCAACTGGCCATATATAGTTTGATTGATTGTTTCATGTAACTGATCGATAGATAAAACAGCCCGGAAATCTCTATTGTTTCGCCATCGTCTCATATGTGGTAAGACTTTTTGAACGAATAAATTAATGCTGCTTCTCGATGTCTACAATAAATTATAACACTTTTTAAATATACAAGGAAAAAACAGAAACATTAAATATGTTATGATAATAGTGAAACGTATTAGATCTTATGCATACCTTAAATGCATACAAATTTAAACCATTCAAACACATTAATAAGCTGTAATAGAACAATAGCCGCTTACATGATTGATAGATAGTTGTAAATCGCTTGTGAACTTTGAAATTGTGTTCTACAAGCGTCTTCGAAATTTATTAGAAAACGGTCTGTTATATTTAAATCTGCATCTGGTGCGTGGTTGTGAATAGTTACAGGTACAAAAATACTATCAACAATTCTACCTCGACCATGACAAAAAAGACTTCTGTAGAACCTGCATCGCAAATATCTGTAGATTATATAAGTAAGAAACAGTACAAATATAAGAACAACTATAAATATAATTTGTTTTTTTATAATTCATAATCGTATTCATACTGATACTAATATAATCTAGAATAATTGGGAATCCATTTACTGTTAAATGTTTGAACTCAATAAGTACTTTTTTTGCTTAAAGATTGACTTCTTCTTCAAGTGGAAGATTTTCAATATATCAATACAAACATCACTATTCGTGTCGAAATATAAAAATAAGTGATAATACGTGTTTATTACTTCCATAGTATTGTTATATCTCCTATGCACTAAATATGAATATCCTTCTTAAAGATTTTCCGTAAAATTCTGATGGTGATTATTCATATTTAACCACTAAATGTAATACACGCTGAATAAAGTCGAATTTCCAACGATAGTCGATCAGGACATGAAAAAAATTAATTATCCTAATAGACAGTTAAATTTATGCATTATTTGCTTCACATTACACCAACATGTGGTTGAATATTAGTTTATAAAGAATTTAATTTTGCTGCCCACTAGAAAAAGTATTAGAATCGGTAGTAAAAGTACGAAAGTTTGACTAGATAGTGCATTTCGTTGAAGCTGTGATAAATAGAAATTTTATATATACGATTATTGTGATTTACAATATACACGTGTATTATTACACATATTATGTGTACATATAGACATTTCAGGTAGTACACTGTTTACGTCATTTTCTTATTTATTCCTAAATGTATAAAAAAATACGAACTTTGAATGAACATAAAATATTCGAATTTAAGGAGGTTCTTCCACGATTGATAGTATCGGGAAAACCTATATTAAAATTTAATTTAAAAATAAATGACAATACTTGATATTGAATAAAACTTGACAATCAGAATTGATTTATTACAAAATTATGAAACTTTTGATCGTTTTGTTTGCAAGGAATCTAAATTCATTTGTGCTATTGTGTTTAGTGTTTAAGAATGTATGACACTTTTATAAATTTCATTTTTCAAGCTTGAATTTGAAATATATGATAAGGTAACTAATACTTTGTTAATTTCCCTCAAAAAAATATATCGTTTCTGATATATTTTATGAAACAATTGAACTTCATGGTCTCATTAAACTACGAGCTATTTGTATCGGAAGTATGTAAAATTGGAAGCAAATTAAAAAATTTGCTATGTTTTATTCATTTTAATGGAAAAAAAATATACTTCTATGAATAGGTGTTACTAGGTTTTTTTTTCTAAAATTAGATAAAAACTTCAGCAAAATGGAATAATGGGTAGTCCAAGATGTTGAATGCTATGCTAATAGTAGTCATATGGAAACTTCTGTTTATAATGAATAATTATAAATCAGTACAATTTTAATGAATACTAAATTATTGTTAGTTAAAATTTAATAATCTTCGAAATAGAACTTATAATAAATGAACTATGCAGGATAGCATCGTCATAAAAACGTTTATAAAGTCATGACAAATAGTTGTGCTGATGTACACGTCGAAAATTATTTTATTAATCGTTAATAAAAAACAAAATAATGTAAAAGAAATAAAAGTTAAAGAATTTTTCTTCAACACTGAATTCTTAATTATAATAAGTTATAATTTTACTCCAGTGCTTCTCGAGTAATAACTATTACCTTATTTGGGTATTTGAAGGTATTACTTACGTGATTATTTTTACTTACGTTTAGCAAAATAATTCTTAGGGCAAAGCGATAAAGTATTTGTATGTTGCAAGTTAAAGATATTGACTTAAGTCGTGATACGATTCATACTATCAGAATACGCAATTATCATTCTGTATGAAAACTACGTTCGGTTTATGAAAAATTATTTGTGAAATATAAATATTGACAATGTCAATTTAATGGTTTACCTCAACAGGTAACACCTTTCTGTTTCACAAATGTAAAGCATCAATTATGCAGATTTTCTTAAGTTACTTTAATTCATTTCAAGTTGACTCACTGTTACAAAATATTAATCATAAGGAGGAAACAAACAGCTTTTGAATAAAAATGATACATCAACAAGAGTTTCAACACTAATTTCTGTACAACCTCTGCCGACTCTCTTATGTTAAATGCTGACGTTTCAAATCACTCATTCGAAACCAAGTATAAATGATAAACAAAACGACATCAAGTTGATGTTTGCAACCACCATTATATAGAAAATGAACGAGTTTTGAATTGCAATCCTAAAAACTTACAATACCAATCGATATTATGTAATGCTAAGATAGTTATTTGTTTTGGTTTTTATGTCAATTTATCTATTAAATCATAACAAATAACAAAATAGAATAGAAGAATAGTCGACGTTTAATTATTTGTATCACTGTTAGAAGAAGTGTGGACGCTACTAAGTATCGTTCTCCCTCCATTTGTATGAAAATGGCTGGCTGATTGTTGCTAAAAAATTCAAGTTATTATAACAAACTATCCGAACGATATTGTAACAATCATGGAGCGAAATTATATTCTTCATAATAACTAAAATAAATTCCATAATAAAATAATTTTACATTGTTTATTAAGCGAAAGCGTAAAAGCCCTTAAATCCAGTATCGTCGAACTGAGAAGAGAGTTCCTCAGATGTTTGGCAGAGCCGGAGACTCCCACTCTCGATCGTCCCCACTACTCAAATTTATATTTGCGCATGCCTATAATTTTTTAAAAGAATTTTTATAATAAAATCATTTGGTTTTTTGAATTAGGGTGAAGCTACTCGACGTCACAGTTCTCTTAAAGAAGCTTCTCATGAGATACGGAGTGGAAGATTTGAAACAAATCACATGAATAACGACTGGGAGATGAATGACCCATTGAAGAGTACAAAAATGATAGGAGTGGTAAGTAATAATGAGCAAAACTCTGATTGAGAAAATAAAAAAAAAGTTCAAGAGCAGAGATCTCAGTTACAAGATAAACCAAACTGAATCATCATGACAGCTCGTAGAAAGGGAGGAAAGGAGGGCGCTAAGCGACATCGTAAAGTGCTTCGTGATCACATCCAAGGAACCACGAAACCTGCCATCCGTCGTCTTGCTCGTCGAGGTGGTGTAAAACGTATCTCTGGATTGATCTACGAAGAAACTCGTGGAGTCTTGAAAGTTTTCCTTGAAAACGTGATCCGCGATGCAGTCACTTATACTGAGTACGCTAAGCGTAAGAGTGTCACGGCTATGGATGTAGTCTACGCATTCAAGTGTCAAGGACGTACACTCTATGGATTTGGTGGTTAATCATCAGCTCTTGAAAACAAATGCCAGATATAAAGCAAGCACATATATCAAGACTTACAATTGATAATAGTGATGAAGAAAAAGATTCAAGATCACAGGACAGATTGAGTGATTCAGAATGTGAACAATCGACAAGAATTTCTCCGGTGCCAGTTATTCCAGCTGAGAAACGAAGATCTCGATTAAGTTTTTCATCAAGAAAAGATGGAAGAACTAATAAAAATAGTGGGTCTGAAGACGATCCTCGTTGGAGAAGAATACCAATAAAGCAAAGTAAGTTTACAGAGTCTCTAACAAAAAAACAAGTTACATCGCCGAATAATTCAGACAGTGACAATAGTCGGACATCAAAACTTCACAAAGAAGATGCTGGAAATTTTCAGGATAAAAAAAATGATACATTGCGAAAGCTATTCTCGACTGCCAAGGGTGGAGTAGAGTGGAAAAAGTGGAGGAAAATGTGGTATGTCATTGGAGTTTTTAGTCTCTTATGTAAACTCGACCTCAACAGAATTCCACACATACTACAAGCCTCTAGGGGTCAGGAATTTGCAATTAATTCACAACAAAGGCAATAATCAATAATACTTCACAACAATAAACTGATTGAATCGTAGGGTCGCGAAGACGAATATTTTTTTCGAATTAATTTAGGCAAAAGGATGTCTGTTCATTAAATTATATCACGTTGATGAAATAAAATTATCTACATTGGGAAGCTTATAAGGTAAATAATAAAAACAGTCGTCATATCAATCGATAAATCTTAAAAAACTTAATTCTACTTAAAAATTGCAAAAATGATTAATAAAACAAAAGAGGAAACAACAAAGGCAAATATGTTAATCTCGGTGATAAATGTGAATAAAAATTGTACTGTTTATATGCTCATCGAAAAAACCTAGAAAGAAAGATGACTACCATGGAGACATGAATGCCGAAATGTTCATGAAGTGGTTAAAAGAGAGGATAATCCTCAACTTAACTCAACCATCTGTCATTATTATGGATAATGCTGCATATCATTCAGTCCAGGTTTGTATTTTGTCTGAAATCCGACACATTTCAGCAATTACATTGTTTGCAAAAAATTGTACTCATTTCTATTCTTCCTATTCTCAAAATATTCTGCTTTAAAATTGACTGAATGAATCGAGATAAAAAAATCAAAAGAATAACAGGCAGTAAGTTGCTCATGCGTACTAAATTGTTTATGCTATCGAATGCAATTCTAGCGAAAAATCCAAGTTATCTTCAATTGTGGGGTGTTAATCAGAGTTCTATTGTTGAGTCAGTAGAGTTTAAAGAAACTTTATCAGCAATGGCTATATCAGATGATAGAACATTTGGTGCCGTTGGAACAATGTTTTCTGAAACTGTTGATATTTTTATTGCATTCAGCCTGCACGTGCTCTTTATGTTCCTGGTGCTTACAGCATGTTTGTAACTGGGTAAGAATTCTTGCCTACTAAATGTTATGAACCTGCTAACACAAGCAACTCAGAAACTGCTGTTGTTAGTATTGTAGTTGATAATAGGATTTGTACTCATAACATACCTTTAAGACGAAAGTTCATTTCGACATGTATTTTATTTATAGTGCTGATAAATTGTTTATGAGTCTTACCAGAGAACATTACATCATGGACATCGTCTTGAAAGCTCATATTGTGTGAGATCTGTTATGAAATAAAATATGCTACTTTTATAAGAATATTTATTGTAGAAAAAATTGATTAAGTTACTTATATTATTTTGGATTTAAATTCTTGTCTATGTATATATGGAATGTACTTATTTAATTTCTCTTTCACTGATTCCTGATTTAATTTGCCATGAAACTTTTATTGCATAAAATTTTCTATCAAAATTAAATAAAATCAAAGCAATGAACTGTACTGGTTATATTTTGTTTTGTACCTATATTTACATTCAATTATTTTATTTCATGTAGAATCATTTAATTTAAAAACAATTTACTTTATGTTCCATTTATGTTGTGTAATTTTCCATTCTAATGCTGCAAGCTCCAACGACCTCTACAACCAATCGGCGCGTAGGAAATACATACCATCCAATCAAAAAGCAGTCCTTCTTCTGGTTTCCAGTAGCTATCGCTACGCTTTTGATTCTCTGTGTGAAAAAAGCTTAAAAAACCTTTCCAAAGCGAGATCCATATTTTATTTTATTTTCTATTAATACTTTCATTATCTAATATATATTACAATACTATTTGCTTGCTTAAATTAACGTTTATTTCAATACTTTTCATTCTAACCCTCTCGGCTGCTATATCAGCATCGCTTTTCTTTTTTTTTTATCTCTCTTTTTTCCTATTTTTTACTTCCTGCTTTTCATTTTATTGCTTAAAAGTAGAAATAACATAGATTGAAATTAATTTTACCTTAGATTTTAAGTGCTTCCATTAATAACCTATTGATAGCTGCTCCAATATTTTATAAGGTTTTGACCATTTTGCACGTCCATTTGCTGCTGCTAATTAATCATTTTTTTGAGTTCTTATCTTAGTAAATATGAATTAGGTAATTATAGATTGTAAGAAGCATCAGAAGAGGACAGCATGGACATCATCAACAGCTTCAGCAAGGATGAAGTTTCAATCGCCAAATGCAGGCTAACATTTTTGCAGTTTATGATTTTATGACTGCAGAATTAAAAAACCATTGACCAATTATCCCAATTCATCGTGTCAGGTAACTTTTACATTTCATTATTGAAATTAATTACTAATTTTTGTATATGTGACTTGTCACTTTTGGTTGGTTTGTTCAACAATTAATAGCAAAAAATTTTTCATAGAGAAAGAGTAGCATGTGCCTTGAAAATCAGCGTGAAATCGGTGGATGAATATGTGGCTACTGGTGAAGCTAATGGAATGTTCGATACACCAGGAAAAGAACGGCCTGAATCAGTGAGCAAGAGAAAAATAAAAAAGGAAGTCCAGGATCAAATCATCAACCTTATCTACACTTTATGTGCTCAACATAAGTTCACGATTTTTCTAATAATATTTCTTATTGATATAATTTAACACAAAACCCACACTGTTCTTTTTTTTGTGAATTTGCTTCATTAAAGACGATGAAGTTAATGTTAATAGATAACTTGTGTGCATACTTGTAAAGTATGTGAGTTGAAATTTTTAAAATACTCTACTTTATTAATCTTGGAATATTTAAAATTGTAATTAGACTACTTTTCAATGAACATATCGATAATTGATGTTTAAATAGAAATTTTTCTTTATTTTATGTAGTTTTACAAACACTTTTAATTATTTTTTTCTTATTTGCAACCAATTTGCCAAGAAATTCAACTCAACGCAATATATAATTATGCATAAATCGTTCAAAATAATGTCAGTAAAATCATCATATCTTATAACATCGCACTACAATTGTTCACAAAACTTAATCATGCTTTTCTTATATGAAGATTATTCTGCTCCTGCTGCATTTGGATGCATTCGGCCTTGCTTGCGTATTTTAGGTCGCACTGTAACTATTGCCTTACTACTTACGGAGATCAGGTGCATAGATTTCTCTTTTATAATTTATATAATTCTATTTGGTAATTGCATCGGTTAATCACTTCATCTTTGATCATCTTGAAAGTTTATTATGTCGTATAGTTGTTATGCTAAAAAAAACATGTATCCATTGACTTATTTCTGTCAACGATATATATAAACGATGAAGACATATATAATCGAGGCAAAATGGTATATTTCATACATATAGTTCCATTACTCTAAAAAATTATTGTATTGATAAATTACTAAAATTAGTGCCACGATTGTCATTTTTACCATAAACCGATTATGTGCTTTCTGCACCCTATATATGCATATTAAATTAAGTAGTATAATCACCTCTACAACATACAAAATTTTCAAAGTTATTAGAGCTGTAGGGCTTCAACGATACAATTACCTTCTTCTTACTTTTTTATTGTATTATTTTATTTCACTGCAACGAAATTATTTCATTGTATTTCGGAAACTCGGAATAAGATGACTTTTTCAAAACAAATCTCCTGTAGCATGATTTTTGCACTCCTTTGTTTCTATGCATTGAACTGTTTTTACCTAAAAAATGGCAACTATAATGACATACACACTGCATTACCACCAATCTATCACAAGGATAGAAATCTCGCTACAGGAGACACGTCACATAGCACACACTTCTAATTCTTTCTTTTTTTGTACCAATTTTTTAAGATCTTAAAATATAAAATTTGACAGAAAATGTGATAATTGAAATTGATCAGTACATCCAAGGTCAATTGTCATCATTACATACCCTTGTCGATGCTCTTTAGACATACATCGAAATATTTGAGCCAGAGCTGGATACCCATGGATTCCTCTTTATGGGAAATGCACAAATAGTTACATTTAAAATGAATGTATCGTCAAATTCTTGTTTCCTTCTCAATTCTCATTGTGTCAATGCCAGCAATTGTTATCCGACTGCGAAAGAAAGAGGTTTTGCTTATTTATTCTACTGCAATACACCAGAAGCTCTCGTCGAATTATTACTTGCTGATCACCCGAGGAATCAAGCATATTAGCAAATATATGCAATCCAAGTGTGGCGTTGAAGAAATGATTATTGTAAAGGAATTCTATGTTGAATTTCAATGTAATTCATTGTGAGTATTTTATATATATAGAATTTTCAGAAGACTTTGTTACATCAAAATCTCATTTCAACCATATATAATACAGATCGAATTACTGCAACTTCATTATTCATGGCACAATGTATACGTACAAAATATGTCAACAAAACAGAAGGTAATTATTTTTACTTAACATTATTTATCCCTAACATTTGGAAGTTTTAAAAATTATAAATTTCAGCCTCTCTCTCACATCGGGTACTGGAAGAAGAGGTATGTGTGAATTATTTATCATCATTGATCCATTTGATAGTTAATCTAAAACATAAATACTGAAATTATTTCATTTTTTTATAACAGTGTTGACTTCTGTCACATCGGCTAATACCGTTCAACTAAAAAAATATACTTTGTCGTCAAGGCTGTAACAATCCATTTATTTACAATTGGATTTTTAAGTAAAGAATTAAAACTGAGAAGTAGAAAGTGGAGATATATTTTTCCCTTGAAATCTCCACCAGACAGCTGCTTTACTAGTTGTTGAATTGACAATTAAATATGTACCTGAAACACCTAGACTGACCACTCTATTGATTGCTGAAAGTGTTAAATAAGTATCGTGTATGGTGAAACTTCAAATCAGTGCACAAGGACTCACACTCTATTCATTAAATTTGTACTAAAGGCTGTATACAGTTATCTATTCTGCAATGTCTGTATGGACATCTGTTTATTGCTCTTCATCATATTATATCATTGTTCTTGAGCTGTTTAAATTCACTCTCTAAAAACGAATGATTCAACAGCTCCATTGTATCGCTTATCATTGCAAATGATAGAACTTAGGTGAAAATAAAGAAAAATTTGATTGCTCCAAAATTTCCTGGTCTAATTATAAATCATTTTTCCAATATAATTGAGTCACATATGGTTAATTATGAAAGGTACGTAACATTACAACATGATTTTTTCAATAAACTGCCTTAATGAATTGATGAAACAGATCTTTGTTCTCGATTGTTTGTAGATATTGTCTGTCATGTCCTCAACCATTCGTTTGGCTCTGGTAACGTGTGCTAGTTCAAGTTCCTGGCTGAAATTGTGATCAAAATTTTATAGCTCTCATCGACATAATTATTTGCGCCACGTTTTTTACTTCAATGCAAGAACCACTATTGAAAATGTCTTCCAAAACCTTTTTCCTGTTTCCAGTATTGAACATACTGTCTAATGATACTTTCGACTGTTGCGATACTTCCTGTATAAATGCTTTTCGAACTTCTTCCTTAGCTCTCTTTCTTGCTGTTCAGGACGCAGAATTTTAGATGCTAACCAAATTGAGTGAATGGGCCTTCTTGAAAGGATTGGTGTATTTCCAGATCTCATTTGCTTAGCTTCTAAAACAATTGCAATTATTTTCAAAAACACCTAGAAGAACGTTTTGGCATCAAAGTGAGACTCATAAAATACTTATTGAAATTCTTTTAATAGAAGCTGAGACAAAAGAATGTCTTTAAAATAAGAATAAATTGTGATTTTGATGTAAAACGAGGCTTCGTTTTCTAAGGCGAACATATAACATTACACATGTAGGTGATGTATGGGAAGCAGATTTAGTTAATCTACGTAATGTTGCTGCTTATAATGACAATATTTAGCATTTATCAGTTTATTAGTAAATTTATATGGATTGAAGCATAACGAGACAAAACAAGCTTAGCTTTTGCTCGAGCAATGCCACGAATTTTTCAAAATAGTGATAGAAGATTGCCGCGCATATTACAATCAGATTGTAGTAAAGAATTTCTGGGCAGCGATTTTTAAAAAGTTTTAAATAAGAAAGAAAATGTTTTCAGAGAAGTGAGGAATCCTGACGTTGAAGCAGCTATTGTTGAACGCTTTAATCGCACGTTAAAAGAGCGAATGTAGCGTTATTTTACGTATGCTCCCCCAAAAAAATCCATTGATGTTCTAAAAAAAATTGTCTCAGCTTACAATAATACTAATCAACGTGCAACGAAATTTATGCCTTCTAAAATTGATACTGAGAATAAATTAGTAGCTTTCCAGAATATGTAACATCGTTATGGTAATAATAGGTGGCATAAAAAAGTATCGAAAATGTCTGAATATAACGTAGGTGATCTAGTCCGCATCAGTAAAGCGAAGGCCGCTCTTATGAAAGGTTATACAAGCGGCTAGAGTGGAAAATTTTTTTTAATAATTCGTGTGTCAAAATTTCGTCGGCCGCTAGTATATATACTTTAAGATTTGAACTATCATAATGTAGAAGGTATTTTTCATGAGGGAGAGCTGTAAAGAGAGGGTCAAAAATCGAGAAAATAAAAATGACACTGCAATAAGACGAGTTTCACATAATTTTACCTGGTATTAGCGGTATGAATTATTTTCTCGAAAATATCACACAATTATCACATTTTCTAAAATATCCTGGGGAGTAGGGCGTATCCTTGGGAGAAATAAGTATTTCTATAAATTTCGAATCAAATAATCAATGAGAGCCAACATTTGTAACTGGGAGTTACAAAAACCCTAAATTCAACAGAAATTAGGAATCCAGAAAGAGTCAAAATAACTAATCATCTTCATAAGGAGCGAGTCTATTCACATGAACAACTTTCAAACGACCATTCGGAAGTCTATGAATTCGAAATACAACATCATTAAGTTTGTTTTTCATAATATATAGACCTTCCCACTCACATTGAAGTTTTGGACACTATCTTTTAACTCTTTTAGGGGAAAATAACCAAATCTTTTGACCGACATCAAAAGAAAGAATATCAGATTTCAAATCATACATACACTTAATTTTTTCTGATTTAATTTGCAACTTATCACGTATATAATCATGAACAATCTCGAATTGTTCATGAAGATTGAAAACGAAATCAGTTGTTGAATTATCCTCAGCAGAGTTATCTGAAGGATTTATTCCTCTAAGAAGATCAATAGGCAACTGTTTAATAATGAGATAAGATGAGTAAAAATGCTGGGTTAACTCAATCATGGATGTACTAGAATTATTCAACACAGATAAACTTCATTAAACAATAGGCAACGGTAATCACAGTTTAAAGTAAATGAGTTTATGAGTTCATGGAAATGATGAGCACGGTAGTTACACTAGTGAATGAATGTTTGAATGTACTACGACGTGGGTTGTAAGTCCGCGCCGTTCACAATGAGTTCAAGAATTATGAATACTAGTATCTATGAGTGTATTGAGCACAAGATGAGTTCAGTGAGCTACCGAAGTTAATTGTTGAGCACTAATGTTGATCTCGATGATTACTTAAGTAGAATGAATGCCCAAAGAAAAATGAGTGCGTGCACGACAGCTACGATCTAGCGCCGGTGAGCGCGGTTCGGCAACAACTCGTCGACAATCGAGTTTTATCGAGAAAATTCGTGAAGCCCGAAAGTCGGCGTCATTGAGGGGTCCTAATTGGTCCGAATGATGAGTGTTCTGATTGGTTACCGGCCAGGTGACCAGATTTGAATTATGGAATTGAGTAAGGTTAGCTCTTCAGTAATTAATTACTGAACAGCAACCTTAACGTACGACCTTACGTCAAAAAAGCTGGAGAATACTTAGTAGTTTCATGTCTTGAAGAACGATAGGCCAATAAAAATAACGAAATCCACTTATCCCAATCATTTTGATTCTTACTAATAAATTTGGACAAATATTGAAGAATAATCCTATGTCACCTTTCAACTAAACCATTTGATTGAGAATGAAGAGGTGTGGTTCTCGTCTTCTTAATACCAATGAGACTCATGATCTCCTTGAAGATTGCAGATTCAAATTCTCGACCCTGATCAGAATGAATTTCAATAGAAACACCATATCTACAGAATATTTGAGTTACTAAAGCCTCAGCAATAGTAGAAGCCTAATGATTAGGCAGAGGAATCGCCTCAGGCCATCTAGTAAAATAATCTGTAACAACAAGTAAAAATTTATTTCCAGAAGAGGTTTTAGTAAGAGGACCAAGAATATCAATGGCAACCCTTTCAAAAGGAGAACCAACATTATAAATTTGAAGTTGATCACAAGACTTTTTATGGGGAACCTTTTTAGCGAAACAAACTTTGCATTTTTTACACCAAATCTCAACATCTTGCTTAAGAGTTGCCCAGAAAAATCGTTGACGAATTTTTGAAATCGTTTTATTAATACCAAAATGACCACCAGAAGGAGAATTATGAGCCTCATGAATTATTTCATTCACTTTAGCTCGAGGAATGACAACCTGAAAAACAACATGAGAAAAATTTGGAGCTTCCCAACGTTCAACTAAAACACCATTTTTTAGTTCTAAAGAATTCCAATAAAGTAAATAAATTTTAAAAGTAGAATCCAAATGTGAAACATCACTAAACTCGGGAACTTTATTTTCCTTTTTGAATTTAATAATTAAACTCAAAATGTTATCATCATTTTGAAATTTGATCCAATCAGAATCATTATTAATTTCACAAATGACACGGAAAATATGCCTACTATCACATTTTTCATCAGAATCTATTTTCAGACATTTTTTACAATCACATGGACGCCGAGAAAGACCATCAGCATTGCCATGTTTATGACCAGGTCTATGTTGAACTTCGAAATCATATTGAAATAAGATTTCAAACCAACGAGCTATTTGATCTTGAGGATTTTTGAACGAAAGTAACCAAGTGAGAGAGGCATGATCAGTTTTGATAGTAAACCTTTTGCCAAGAAGAAAATGACAAAAATGTCCAACAGAAATAACAACAGCTAATAATTCTTCCCTAGTAACACAATAGTTACGTTCTCGATTACTTAAAGTCTTACTAAAGTAAGCAATACCTTTTTCTTTATAAACAGTCACACCATTTCTAGTAACTGGAATCTTTTGAGATAACACAGCACCAATGCCAACATTCGAAGCATCAGTATCAAGAATAAGAGGATGATTTGGATCAGGATAACCCAAAATTGAAGTAGAAGTCAAAATTTGTTTCAATTTTTGAAACGTTTGAAAAGCTAAATCATCCCAAATAAAATCTTTCTTTTCCTGACTAATAAGATATAAAGGTTTTGCAATAGTAGCAAAATCTTTGACGAATTTCCTGTAATAAGAACAGAGACCTAGAAAACTTCTAAGTTCAGATTTATTCTTCGGAACAGGCCAATTAATAATAGCAGAAATTTTATCTGGAGAACTTTTCAGTCCTTCACCAGAAACTACACGTCCAAGGAAAATAACTTCTTCTTGGAAAAATATACATTTCTTAAGATTTATCTCAAGAGAAGCTTGTAAAAGTCTTTCAAAAACATTTTGAAGATGAATAAAATGTTTATCAATACTTTTACTGAAAATAATAATATCGTCCAAATAAACTAAACAAATTTTACCGAGAAGACCTTTTAAAACTACATTCATAAGTTTAACGGAGGTAGCAGGAGCATTACACAAACCAAAAAGAAGAACCTTAAATTGCCAAACCTCATTCCAAATACAAAAAGCAGTTTTAGATCTATCCTCCGGAGCATCTTCAACTTACCAATATCCACTTTTTAAATCAACGGTAGAAAACCATTAAGCACCAAGAACCATATTCAATATGTCTTCTTGATGAGGAATTGGTGTTGAATCCTTAACTGCGACATCGTTTAATTTACGATAGTCAACACAAAATCTAATTTCATCACCTTTTTTTGGAACAAGAACAACAGGTAAAGCCCAAGGACCATTACAAGGTTTTATTGCATTCTGTTGTTTCATTTCTTCCATAACTGAGTCAACTTTATCCCAATAATGTAAAGGAATACGACAAGGAGCCTGTTTAATAGGAAGTGCATTTTCAACATTAATTTTATGTTGTAAAATTTTGCACTTTCCTAAATCAAAAGAATTTTTCGCACAAATATCCATGTCCTTCAATAAAAGTTCTTCAAAACGAAATTTATCATTGACATCATAACAATAACTTTGTAACAACATATTAAGCGATAATAATGTTAAATCTATAGTTTTATCCTTATAAAGAAAATGATTAAGTAAAAATCCTAAATCATATTGGCATACACCCTCTAACAGATCGTGCATTATGTCAACATTACGATTTTCTATTAAATGAAAAGATTTCACCTTATGGAAAACACATACTTCTTTGATACCACTGGATGACGGATTCGGATTTTCGATAGGGGAATTGTAATTGTCAATGTTTCTCAAGATACATTCAGCTTCATAGCATATTTTATTCAAGTGATCCTTATTTACTAAGCAAAAGCTGCATGGATAATTAGAACGAAAAGACTCATAAAATCCGAATAAAGAATGCATCCATAGATTATCTCCAATAATAAGTTCGAATGAAAAATAAATGTGAATTTCTTTGCCATTGTAATTAATAATAAGACCATCTCATTGTAATTGATTTATATCTGCTATTGATTCTGGAAATATCTTTTTACTTCCAAATACTTGTTTATCAAGCGTGTTAAAGAGCATAACAAGAAAAATATTTTCCACTTTCGATTGCAATTCAGTAGGGATACACGGAATATTAGCATAAAGTGTCTCGATCTTCGATATTCCTTGATGATTTCCAAGAGCATTATTTGGCTCATAATCATCATGATACAGAAAAAAAGGAAAGACAATTTTATTTTCAAATTTTTTTTTTTGCTTTGCCATGCACTACCTTGAATATAATTTGAAATAATTTGCGAAGATTTATCCAATTCGTTAACATAATCAATTATCCGATCATACATTCCAGGTAATTTAAAAAATTATTTAAATGTTTTTGATAACGGAATAATTTGAATAGATACTGGCACATGTTCGTACACTACAAATCCATAATTTTCTTTCAATTCCTCACGTTCACCGATAATTCGTTGTACAGGTGGAATATATGTTTTCAAGTTTTTAAAATAATCTAACCTGTTTTTTCGGTATCTAACAAACTAAATTTATTCATATACCTTTCAAAAATGTTACAGACTTCGAGGTTGAGATTATTATGTTTTTCAGATAATTGTAAAAGCTAAGTTATATTTATTTTAACGTTAAGTAAAGTGGACGTAAACAATGTAAAAACGCTTTCAATAATAACATCAATTATACTCCTTGGAATGTCCTCATTACTATACAATTGTCCGATAAAAACTAATAATTGTTCATGAAACAGTTTTACATTATCAACTAATAGATTAAAATCATCACTCGGATTAACAAATCTATCTATGAATATGTTTTCTTGATCTTTATGTCCATCTTTATGATGACCGGAAAATATTGCATCTACTGAATTATTTTTAGTGTTATTATTTAGAAAATGATCAAAATTCGAGTCAGTTGCTTCCAACTCGGAAAGCGATAGAGGCATTTCATATGACTCTTGTACAGTTTTTTGGTCTTTATCACAGCCATGAACATTATAACGATGTCTCCGAAACGATCGAAATATTGAAAATGTACGAGTACAATTCTCTTCAAAACATTGATATATTTTCGCTTGAGAATGGATATATTTTATATGACTTAATAAATATTTATTAGATGAAAAAATTGCTTTACAAAAGTTGCAACAAATCATTTTTTTATTGTTTAAAATTAATATCAATTGCACTAGGATCTATGATGATTAAATCAGTCCTTTTACTTATCCTATCATAGAATCAACTCTACTGGGCAGTTTTGTTTTTTTATCAATATTATAGAAGGCTTTCTGAATAAATAACTATAAACCCACCGCATTTACTGGATATTTGCAATCTAAAGCCCAGCAGGATTTAAAAACAATATCAATCGCATTCAATACATTGCTTGTCTCGTATGACTTATTATTTAAGATTACATAAATTGTAGAAGGATTGATGAGATTTTCTACTACAACTGAAACTGGTTGATGATTAAAAGTGGCTGCTAAAGATCTCTTTCCAGCTCCTTTAATTATTTTCTCGATCTCGATCACATTCTGAATAAAAATTGACATAATAGATATTATATAGTCAGTAATTCAGTTTTTATCAGTTTGCAGTCATATCTACAGAGTAATGTCTTTAATATTGGAAGAACGAAACTATCATACATAAATAAATAAATAAACATACTGTAATATTCACAATGAACGCATCTTGACGTTCCTGAAATGTCTGTTTTTTTGTGGTACCAACTGGTGAATTATTCTCTGTATCTGTAGAGTTAGTGTGTTTTCGTTTTCTTCCTCGATTGCTTCGTCCTTTAATTAAATATGGGAGTAAATAAAAAATCAAGATGTCTTGAATGTCTGCAATTGAAAAGTAATTAATAGATATATACATATATAAAAGCCAACCATTTCATAATACATTATGCAATATTTTTCTGGAATTCAATAAATACCGAAATTCAAGTTTGGCATCGAATTTATAAAACTAAGATGTTGAGGATTTTTGGTGGGAGCTCGCTCTAATTTTTCAATGAAATAACTCCTAGTTTTAGGCCAGTTATCTTCAAATAATGATAATGACTCAGAAAATAATTTTTCAAAATCTGCCTCCCACTGTTAAAATATATTAATAATTGATCATGATAGTAAGTAGCGCAGTGATTGATTCAAAAAAATAAATATTATATATCTACTACTAATGCGGTGCTTGTTGGCAATGAAGATATGCAAAAAAATTTATGTATGCGATAACGCTTATATCGTCATTTTTTAACATTCGTCGTCTTGCCTCATATGTCTCTTTCCATAAATCTACCACTTCTGACCATGGGTCGACTTTTGATTGCGACAGTTTTAATTTATCATCAGATTGCGTCTGGATTTTCATATGGGAAAGTTTTTAAAATTTCTTCAGACCACTTTACTAACCGTTTAGTACTTAATCTAGAAAGGGACGTTTTTATGAAATATTTGAAATTAAAAATAAATAATTAACTTCTTACGTCCAAGTCATCAACTTGTCATTAATGAAATCGTTTTTAACTGCATCATCCATTTCAAGTTGAATTATGAATCGTGTGAGTCTATTGCGAGTTTGATTTGTAAAAAATTTGCCAGATTTCTGTTCAGCATTTAAGATCATGAGTCCTTTTCCATTTTTTGCTAATAATCGATACAGTAACTAGTGAGAAAAAAATAAAATAATTCACCAAGAAAATTTGGCGATATGTGTGTTTCAAATACAGACACTTTATTGTGCATTCATGTTGGAATATATAAAACAAAAATTTTATAATTACTGTATTTTTATTATCTGATTTTTTTCCTGCTTAAACAACGGATGAATTTTCTACAGATTGATTTGTTAAATCTTGCAATGGTGAAGGTGATGGTGCAGTAAAATTTTTAGGGCCGGAAAAATTTTTTTACCTACGAATTTTTACTGGGTTGCCCAGTACATTCTACTGGGCCGCTCAGTAAAATATAAAAGAAAAAGTTCTCAGTGTACGTATGCGCGTTCGGAATTATTTTTGGCCTCGATCATCTCGAGAACAAAAAATGATATCGATGTGGGACCAATTGCATTCGACGCGTAATTATGTAACTTAGAACTAATTGAATTTTCAACAAAATCGGTCGAGCCATTTTTTTGCAGAAGCAAAAAACTAGCAAAAATGGAAAATGACCTGAATTTCTCAACTTATAAATTATACCATTTTTTAGACAAAATTTCAAAATCTTTAAAAAAATATGAATGTTAAATAATTAGAATACTTGTATGAAAATATGATGACAATATTTCATCGAAAAAAAAAATTTTAAAAAACAAAATCAGCAATGAAAGAATTTTAAACTCGTGTCAGGATTGAGAAAACAGCATTAAAGACGCTATAATAGTCAATAATAATTGTCAATAATATGGAATTGTGTTCATAACAATTGAACATTGTTACTAACAAGTAATTATTGATCATAGAAATATTAAAAAAATAAGTTTTAAATTATTATAAACAATAAAAATAGGGACCCTTTCTCTATATAAGTACTTCTAACGCATAATTTTTTCTTTCACTGAAATAAAGTAACTAACCATATCAAATGAATAAAAACACACTCATTTCGTTTATAACAATTCAGTTTGTTATAAAGAATAGAAACGGGTTCTATTCGAATTGTTTTTCAATTTTTTCCACTGGGAAGTTGGTCGTATGGACCTTTTGGGTCGCACCCAGATCACTGCAATTATTTGTAAAATTATTATTTTCATTGAAATTATTATTATATTTACTAAAATTATTATCATTTTTATTGTTAAATTTATTATTATTCGGACCTCTAAAGGTCGAATCTTCAATCGACTCAAGCTCTAAAGCTCTCTGAGTTGCTAACTGAAGAGACTCAATTCTCTTTGAACGAAGAGAAGATTGTAACTTCAATTTTTTTAATCCAGAAATGAATTGCAAACCAGTAATTCTATCTCTCTCTTTAAAAAAAACCGAAGGATAGATAGAATTTGACCAGCCTATCCAAATCATTTGAAAAGTCTGTTGAATTTTCATGTTTAGCCCGTTTTCTAGGCTCCACGGCTCCAACCCACCTGGGGCCTGACCAGACGAGATTATCCTGCAGACACCCGATTTCCTTAGGTTTGAGGGTGCGCCGGGGCTGCAGCCGTTCAGTCATTTATTTTCAGTCGTCTCAGGATTTAGAGAGAACCAAGGATGACCGCCTTCTGCATGCGAGCCGTGAGAATCTCAGCCTGACTGTGGCAGACTGGTATTGTTTGAAGCTGTGTCAGAAAGCGGTCCCTCATCTCTCCGAGGGCGCCAATCACCAGGACTATCACGTGCGCTGTCCATTCGTGATGGACATTTCTCATGACCTCCATGAACTCTCTGTAGCGCTCCCGTTTACCCTTTTCTTTTGCACGGATATTTGTCTCAGCCGGGGCTGGGAACTCAATGTAATATCGTGCTTGGTTGTATGGTCGAAAAGAGTAATATCCGGCTTGTTGTGTTCAATACGTTGAGGCGTAGAGAGCGGGTAATTCCAAAGAATTTGCGCTCTCCCGTTCTCTACGACTGACTCAATTTTACCGGGCACATAGGGCAGCACTGGTGTCTCGTCTATTCCATAAGAGTGCCGAAGGTGGTAATACAGCACTCTTAGGGCGGCGTTATGCCGGTGAATGTAGGCTGAGCGCGCTAATATCGAGCAAGCCGATAATACATGAAATAGCGTCTACATCACCGTGGCAAACTCGGCATCTTGAGTCCTCGAGTTGCTCGTGCATAGCATCACGTCGGTAGGCGAGGGTGGAAACTACGCCATCCTGGATGCGCGAGCATGCGACTTCCAAGACACTCCTCTGTGTGGCCGCAAGCGTCAGCCAATCTTTAGCATTGCACAAATCGCTTCATGCCGGGGACGCATGAGCAATCACCGACAGAAAGTACCCCCTATATGTGGTTAGACAGGTATGATAAGTGAGTTGTATAGAGGTACGCATTGGTTCTGAAAAACATAAAGTAACTAGGCGGTTAGCTTATGTGCATTCTTGTGTGGAAATGACGCATTTATGATAATATAAATATAGTAGACATAGTAAAGTAGAAAAACAAAACAATATTGGACAAGTACCATGGCGTACTTTTATAGGTACGTATTGCTTTCTAAAAAAGTAAAAAAAAAGAAAAACAGGGACAGGCAAGCCTAATACATTCCCTTGCCCGCATCACAGGAGCCACAGTAAAGGGGCCGGTCAAGGTCTCGAGGAACACCTTTGTAAACTAGAAAAACCAAAGGGTGAACCCTCGTTCACGACCAATTAAATATGAAAGATGGAATAATCTTCGCAGTAACGTCTTACAATATTTTCGGGAGAAGGACGGAATCCCGGTAAGCGGTCTGCGTGCGACTTTCTAACCACCCCCGTGGACTAGATCATCACACCCCGCACTGGCCGACGACTGACACTTGGGTTATTAAGAACTCAATACCAACATGCCTTCTTAAGAGACCTATTGCATGACAACAAGGCAGCTTGGAACTCTCCGGGGGTAGGGGCACGCTAGATCGTCCGTGCCTAGGGAGAACCTTACTACCCTACTTCAGCGTTCAATCTCCGCATGTTTTGATATTTGTTCTTGTCTTACTTGGTTGGTCCAGTATAATGGCAGGGACCAGCTGACCTCCTGAGGTGACTTCTTGCGATCGTGAACATGGTTTGGATCCGTTTGTTTACTTATATATTTATTTGTTCATGTATTCATATGTAGGAATTGTGCCAAAAGTTTACATTTATTATGTTTACTCATTAATTTATTTAACTGCCTTCTTCATTTCTGTCTGCCGTTTCTGCCATGAAACTTGGTATCATTTATAAAATAAAAAAAAAAATATATATATTTGCAATTGCATTGCCATTCTTTCATATTACATTCTCTCTTCTAATACATTTTCTCCCACACACACACACCTGTAAAGGACTCCACATCAAGGCGGAGCTTTGATTGTGGACACATAAGGAGGTAGTGGTGATGGTGGCTCTTAGCCTCTGTCCCGTTATAATAAGGGCAGAGTTACCAGGTACATCCACGAGGAGGGGTCCACCTTTATACTCACTTTGCCGTACGTTTTTAAAAGGCCACTGTTCAACGTCAGCTGCTAATTATTACCGTATTTAGCTACAAAATAATTCATCAATGTGCCCTGAATCTTCAGCCACTCTAACAGTCAAGCAAAATATAAACTGTCACGTCACTAACTGCGAAACATGTAATGAATACGCTACAAATCATAGAAGCCCTCCAGTGTATTCCAGAGCATACTACAGACGTATATTCAGCTAACAAGATCTTACAGGTGTGGACGAAATCGACAGCACTTGTCGTTTATACTGATAGCCACAAGCAACCGTGGCAACATTGGGTTGCCATGTACGTCAATCGAGATTGACTCGGCTGGTACTCTGACAGCTATGGGCTGCCACCAATTATTCCAGAGCACCTTAGACGACTCAGAGAGAATCAAAGATAATTCGGACACTCCATCAAACTTTTACAACAAGAATATTCTCAAGTTTGCAGCCAATATTGTATCATGTTTTTGCATGCTATATCTGTTAATTATCCACTTAGCGGCTTGTTATCTTGATTCAGTTGAAAATATTTCGAAATTGTAAGTGAAATATTATAAGTGAATATTATAAGTCTTTTATGAGAAGAAATTGTGTTAAATATGCTAAAAATGATTTTGTGGGTAAAGGAGTAAAATTTTATCAAACATGTTTATGTAAAAATGAAGAAATGTAAAAATGTGTGCAACAATAAAATAGATCATTAAATGAAAATCTCGGAAGGACGAAGGAAACTCTTGGACGGAGCGGCAATAACACCCTATCCGTACATAAACCCTGGCCGAGCGGGTCTGAACGATGAAAACTGCGCTCAGTCAGCTTGCAGCGATAGGATCAGTCCCACAACTCGTCGTCCTCACCACTTGCTCCCGTGTAACGGCCTAGACCCAGGTACTGCTAGCGTACCCGTTGAGTCGTGCATTATATTTTTCAACGTTAGATGGCACGTCAATGCTCTTTAATGCATTTCAGGCTTTAAATTGCAATATAAGGCCTCCGTTATGCGTATGTGTCAATAATACATAAATATAAAAATTATCAAAATAACTGTATGTAATTGAACTACTCAAGATACTCCTTATAGTTGAAAACAAGGCTAATTTCAATAAACATTTTAATTAAAGAGGGTAATTATTTGCATAATTATGTTCACACATGTGAATATAAACTCTTACTCCGCGCTACACGCCTACCACCACCACCAGCATCACGGCTCCGCTGGACACAAATTCATCCTCGATTTGTGGTGGGGACAGGAGTGGGATCTGCTAAGGATGCTCCATACTACTAGTAGGTCCTTACTAGTTACATCACGAGGAATAGAATATATGTTGGCAATTTAGGATCAGTTGCCAACGTATAGTGTCGCGATTTCGGTCGCGGATACATTTATGAGAAGATGTATTTGTGTGTTCTTTTATGCAAAGAATAATGAAGAAATTAAAAATAGAAAAGTTGCAGACAACCACGTTTAGGCCACAATCAAATGATTCTTTGAGAGATCCCACCATGTGCTGCGAAAAAATTTGAAACAATTCGAACGTAAAGATAACAAATGGGACAAGTGGTTAGCCATGTGATATAATACAAGTGTTCATGAAGGTACGAAATGTACACCTCAAGGACTTGCGTCGAAGGAGTATTATGATAGAAGGATGAAACCTATCGAGTTACATGTAGGAGATAATGTTTTCTTAGAAAAAGGTCCGAAGCCCAATAAATTGGGTAATCATTATGATGGACCATTTGAAGTTTTAGAAATATATCCAAATGAAAATGTTAAAACACTAATCAAGAATAAACCGAAAATAGAAGCTAAAGAACAATTAACAAAGTCGAAAAAACGAATAATCGAGGAGAAGGATTCGAATGATCGAAATTAACTTTGGTTGTTTGTTTTATTTTTACAGGAACAATGCAAGGATTCCAAGTTTTGTCATTGTCGATTATAGTTGGAGCAGTTCAAGCCATTATTAGGTATGCTTGTGGTTCCAAGTCGTTAATATGACAACGATATCTGTATTAGACATTGAGGAATGCAACGTCCGAGACGAATTCAACATTATATAAAAGGTTAGCTCAAAAATAAGAAACTAAAACAATAACGATTTATGAAGTTCAGTCGAACGATACTACATTTTCATGACCTGTAATTGGAGCTGAAGACTCATGTGGTCTCAAATTACTAAAGACTGAGCATCCAAAACTTTCCATAGTTATTTGTGCTTCTACTATGCCCTCTTCAAGATTGTGGTTGTGGACGTTGATTTTAACTGTTATTTCGCTTCTTGGGCTTAGATTAATGATGGGAATTTGGAATGGTAGTGAATCGAGTGTCATAGATGATTTTTTATAGCTGATATCGCAATTTCGTGTTTTGAAGAAATCTTGCCCTAAGAGACTGTCGAAGGCTATGTTTGTTTGATCGTCTATCAGTTGAGCTTTGAGAACTAAATCGTGATTATGTATTGATAAAGGGATTTCGGTTTTTCCAAGAGTAATGCGCAGTGCGTTAGGGCTTATTCAATATAAAATTGTCGATTTATTATTTATCAACGTAGGCGAATATAAGTTTCGTTCCTTAATAAAGATATTGGAGCACCTGTATCTATTGATAATTTAAGCGTATTATTAACTGATTTTGATTGAGGTGATTTGAATGAAACATAAGATAGGTCATTTGTATCAAACAGAATGGTTGTTTTTGAAAATGCTCTAAGGAGTTCGCTTATTCTATCACTTGAACTTAGATGATTCGGACCCGAGTTTGTTGAATTAGGATTGTTATGATGGTCATGGAGTAGAATTTGATTTTGATGAGAATCGTTATAGACTTAGTAATTATAGATCTGAGATTTAGGAATTTAAATATTAATACTTGGCGAGGAATTGTGTATAGAATTAGAATTCGCAGGACTTGACATAGGATTTTGATTAGAATAAGAATTAGGAAATTAATTTGGGCCATGATAGTTACCGCCACCTTGTTTCTTGAGATTATTGTATTGCCGTTTTCGGCGTTGTTCAGTCGAATGACCCAAGCCTCTATAATAACGACATAAGTTTTGTTTTATGACCTGATTTACTGAATAAACGCGATGCCGATTATCATGTCTTTTATTTCTATAACACTCATTAGTTTTATGGCAAATTTCAGATTTCCTATCATTAAAATTTGTTAAATAAAGAGCTTCCTCTTCTGCGAGACCAACAGTGAGCGCTTGATTTATGGTTTGAAATCGCGATAACATCTGGGAAGTTCTTGGGGTGACAATGATGTACGAATCCATTGAACGTCATTTCAATTATTAGTAAGACTTTACCTGCTATTTTATGTTAGTCACCATCTGCGGAAAATGTATGTGTTGATAAAATCTCAACTTGTGAATTTAACCTAACCGTTTAAGGATAGGGATGATTGTGCCGGAACAGAGCAAACGGAAGTCAGGTTTTATGAAAAATAAAATATTTTTATTTTCAGCACTAACAGGTATACTAAATACACTGACAACTTTGTGTTATTAAATAGGAAGACTGAATGTCGCTCAAAATCACTGAATGTCTATTTCAATTATTGAATCTGAAGTGAATGTCCAAAAAATACTCAACTTGGTGTGTTCGGTATTATTGACCTCCCACATGAGCTCAGCACGCTTCTCAAGTTGAGCAAGAATGTGATTGTGCACGTGGCGTTAGCCTTTCAATGTAATGCAAAATGCATTTTGATGAAATGTCTTGAATTTTCAATGATCTGTCTTGAAATAGTTCTTGATTTTAGTTTCAGAATAAAGCCTGAATGTTTCTGATGATTTACAATAGCACTAGTACTGATGATTGTCTCAAAACTTTGAGATTTGTTAGAAGAGAATGTGAATGGCGTGTACACGTGAACGAGAACAGTGCAACAATGGCGACAGGAACTTTATTAGTCAAAAGGGACATTGAGAATAGGTCAAATGATTGACTAAATTAAGAATTATTGATTGTTTGGTCGATTGGTTATCGACCCAGTCCCCAGTTGATTCAACCTTCTGCCTTGACGACTGGTCCCTCGAAGTCAGTCTGATTCCAATTGAAATTGTTGTTTCTTTTAGGATGCACTCGCTAGATGCACTATTATCACTAAATTTTCGCGAAACGTCAAACTAGAATCCTATCGTCGTCGCCAAATTTTGTTGGATTCCTTGATTTTCGAGGTAATTTATTTATTAAGGTACTTGCCTAAGGATTTAGAACCTATATCCTAGAGGTAGGGTTATAGAAAGGATACTAATTCCGGAGAGAAGGGAGGAAAATGAGAGATAGAGTGAGTTTTCTTATTGTTGATAAAAAGAAGGATTTTTTAGGGAAAGGAATTTGTTAATCCTTGGAATGTCGGGATCCACACGTTTAGGCTATCAAGATACTATTTCATTGCTGTAAGTGATCCTAGGTGTATTACTTCAAGTGAAAGCAAATAAAAAATTGGTACGTATACAACAAATTCGTAAAATTGTTTACAGGATATTAAATGAATGCCCTAGTTAATAACTCTGTATGGATCAAATTACATTAATTAAGAGAATTACATAAAAAATAGATTTATATAATTATTTAGTTAAATAATAATTTATATCACTAACAATGTGTTTAGAATCGCAAATCAATGTATTGATAAAAACAAACATGATTGCAACGTATTATTTTCGTAGATTGAAAAAAAAGATTTTTATGAGCAAGAAAGTCTTATTCTTGTCGTCAAATCATTACGTCAATCTTTGTAGTTCATTCGAACAATGGTCTTTCTCTCTTCCAATAAATTCATAATTCACATACATGACATACAATGTAAGACATAATTGTAAAGTTTGTCGTTTTACTAATGACGCTAGTACTAAGTACTTGGTGACAACTTTAGTAAAGTTAGCTGACTCGCGAGATCGTACTCTACGGTCATTTATATTAAGTAAACAGATCTTGGTTACTAACATTGGATGTCCGGTAACTTATCAGATGACTGTTCTCGATAACTAGATTAGCTAACTGGATGATGCGAAGCTTCTAAGATCCAGGGTTTCATAGAGACTTTTTTAGATCGGACTGGAATTTTTCAGTTTCTTTTGTAGAAGTGTAGACAATTCTGCGCTCATGCTAACTCTGGGCGCGCGGTTCAGTCTATTTTTTTTTATAAAAGCTGATCAAGTTGAAACTTTAAACTTGATATTAATAAACCTTCATACATTATCTTGAGAGATAAAGAATATATATGTTACGGTTTGAGCGATTTCTTGAACTTCTCTGCAAGATTTTGGATTTCTTAGCTTTTAGACTGCTCTGTATTTCTTTTTGAACTTAACTTGCATTGTAGTATGATAAGTTGTCTTTGCAAATCAATTCTAACGATGGTGTTTTCGGCTACATTATACGGATTTTCTAAAGATGCGATTGTTAATAATTGTCAACTAAATATAAAGTCAGACAATTCATCAGAAGTTATTGAGAGCTTAATCGAAAATATAAAATCGACCACAAAATCACTTATTATCACATGTGGTAAAAGTGGTACTGGTAAGACATCATTATTGTGCATTGGTGATCAAAACTGACCTGGTCTCTCGAGTGTTCTAGCAACAGAGTTTAGAGAGCATAACATTTTCATTAGGTAATATAAGTTTTAATTTTTCTAGTTAATAATAATTGTTATACAGAAAAAAAAAGATTCGTACTCCTTTAGCCGATCACTACGAAAATTAAATAGAAACTAGACCGACTTGTAAGGTGTCGTACAAATATATCTAATAATATATTCATTTTAAGTAAGAGGCTGTTATTTAAGGGAAAATGATCGTAAAGAACTGAGTTTTGTTTAGTCACCATTTTGATTTCGAAAAATCTTCGCCACTATATTTCTTTTAACGCATAGAGGGTAGCTTGTTTACGAATGATTAAAATTAATTTTTTTTTAATTGATTCATTTCTACCATATTTTTTAGATAAACATATTATTTAATAATTAAGTATAATTACTTCTTAACACTATGTATCAAAAGGTGAATTGATAGAGAAGATTTTTAAATAATGAAAAATAATTGTTTACGACATAATGGATTATTCAATATACAAAAAAAATGATCGAATTATATCAATTGTTTTGACTTTCTCAGCAGTTTAAAATACACTATGGTTCATAAATTCATAATATCACGAAAAGACACATCTATTGAGTTTAAGTCAGATATAAATAACTTTCGAACCCATAAAATGAAAAAAAAAAGACAGAAAGAATCCTGAAAAATTTTCTATTTTGTTTTAGTCATTAATAAAACAGCGTTAGTACAATGCTGCCACTTTGGCGGACCCCACTTTCATCCCCACCATAAAATGGGATTGAATTTGTGTCAGCCAAAGCGGTTTCACAGGAAGTGGGGGTAGATGCGTAGCGCTGCGTGAGGCGGCTAGATCGCGGGTGGGGGATAAAGAATATAAAACAGTTGTTAATTGTAATTATTATTTGAATGAACAA
This sequence comes from Chelonus insularis, assembly GCF_013357705.1. Classification (NCBI taxonomy): domain Eukaryota; kingdom Metazoa; phylum Arthropoda; class Insecta; order Hymenoptera; family Braconidae; genus Chelonus; species Chelonus insularis. The sequence goes on from NW_023276482.1 coordinate 188,828, forward strand.
TTTTAATTGTTATTTAACGATTATAATGTATTTGATAATTTAAATATAAGTGTTTGATTTTTATTTAATAATTATAATGTAATTCTTCTCGAATTACAAAGACATTCGAATATTTATTATTGGGGCCTTGTTTCCCTGTCCTGAGAAGTACATTCCGTTTGAGTACCTCACCTTATAGGGCATAACTCTGGGAATAGCTCTACATCTAGTGACGGCGTTACTTTGGACGTAATATTCTTGCGCCTTTAGAAAGGCACGAGAATACACGCATCTAGCCCAAGGCCTTACAACATACCACTACAAGTCCAACCTCAATTGACCGAAAGCGCCTGGTTCTCTGCATGTCGTTTTCCAACGTTGCAGCCCCGGATGCGGGCTTGGATTTCGGTCTACCGTAATACCAGTATTATGCGCTTTGGTCAGATTTTATTATCAGGATATGCGTATATTGTCGCAGCAGGCGTAGTTTGGCTAAAAGGCCTTGACGGCTATTGATCGGTTAACTGCAGTGGTATGGTTCTCGGCTATTATACCGTAAGCAGACACGGTGTTACCACGGTCGAGCGTAAAATTGGTGGAGCTGGCGCGTGGTGAGACTGAGTTCGATTCACGCACCCTGAATGCTGTTTCAAGCGCTCATTCTTGCCCAGCCAGGGCCTACGCACGAGGGGGTTTGTTGCTGCCGCTCGCGGAGTGGGAAGATAAGATTGAAGCAAGCTGCACACGAACGCGTACCTGTATTTACAGCCGCTACGCGCAGATATGAATGTTCCAACTTCGTCTAAGTTGCAGGCGTGGCGCTTGAGCTGTAAATTGTACAAGTGGTAGCACAACAACACAGCAAAACATAAAGGCATAGAAATAACTTAGGCATATGTCTGTAACTGCATCCTCAATCTTCTATCAATGTATCACCCAATGAGCGTATTCTTTCTGAAGTAGCACGTATTCATTCTAACCGCTGATCAAAGGTGTCACCGTGGCAAAGTTTTTCTCTATTTACACGAAAACACAGAGGATAGCCATGCCGATAGCAGCTGTGAAATTCAAATACAATTTTTTCCTGAGTTTCTGGATTATGATAATAACCGTCAACTAGAGTACCACAAGGTAACTGGATCTCATAACGGCGTGCTGCGTGATCTCTAATGTGCCAGCGTTTTTTTACCTGAAATATAAACCACGATATCGCAATTGATGATTGCTTGGATGACCACCGATATGGACCGCGCGGTGGTAAGATACCAATTGTATTAGCTTTTAAAAATTTTTTTCTAAAAATTTTTGAGAATGTCGATGCTAATATATAACATTTAGAGAAAGGACAAACGTCACCACATTTAAGTATTATAGTTCTGAAAGCTATGCAGGCTTACCGTAACACTATAGCATCAGCACGACAATAGTGAATGGATTTTTTTTGAAAATTAAAAAAAATAGTTAGCTTGTTCCTTTTCATTATACTGTGTTATAAAACACTCATGTTCTTTATCAGGCATTGTATCAGGAAAATAATATTTCATATCAGGAAGAGGTCCTTCGTAATTAATGTTTTCAGGCTTGTTAAATAAATGTGGGTAGAAGCTTTTAGTTATCTCGTTGTCAAAATCAAACGACTTAGGCAGAGCCCTTGGAGGCATTTGTCAATAATTTAAGGTATCTAAAAATGTAAAATTATCTATTGTCATGACAATAATCTCACTTCTTTTTGAAATAAGCTTTGAAATACGTGTTTTTTTGTTTTCTATCCAATAACAAAGAATAAATTGTGCATAACAATTACGTGCATTATGAACAATAAATATTATTTTAGAAAACGATTTATATGTTTGAAATGCAAGATCTACAAGATTATCGATCGAATTATCATGAAGTAAATATTTACGTTCACCACAAAAAGCACAGTTTTGTGATAAATTATTATTGCCAGCACAATACACGCATACTTTCCAAACAACACAAAGATTAGGGACATGTAGTTTTGTCATTATATCACCTTTGACATGCTCGTGCTGTTGTGTTTCGAAATCGTAGAATAAAAATACTATTTCTTGAGGCCTCGTTGGTTTAAGTGGACTTATATAGCAGCGATGATTCATTGGACAGCTACAATTACAAATACGGCAAAAAGCTTCGTTACACACATGCTCTTTTGTTTCAGATGTACTGTATATTTTTATACTGATTTCTTCAAGGCCACAGCCTAGACGAGGTATTTCAACGCTTGATCTGCCTACTAGTTCTAAGGCTGCTTCATGTTGCAAGTTACACCGTTGGTCACACATTATCTTCTCGCGTTAATGTAGATTACAGGTATGAACTTCGCCGCGGTCAGCATAAAGTTCAGCGACAACGAGTGAGCGTGGAAAGCATAAATTATCATTTTTCGTGATACTTAATATAGAACGCTTAAAAATAACTTCGCAAGTCAGCTTATTACGTACAAATCCTTCTACTCCTGAACAATTGAAACCGTCTCAACAATGTTATTGTTACTATTAAAACGACCAGCACTATGGGCAATTTTGCAAAGTAGCTCCCACAAATCGTTACTTGTATATTGTTGTGGTAGCCTAAAGCGAGTCCATGTTGGTCCACTTGTCAGCTTTTCATAATTAATAGTAAAGGCTATTCTATCACGCGATGTACAACCTTGTATGCTGTATGTGGTAATATCAGCTAAAGTGCCCTCAAACTATTGCTATGATTTTGATACTGGGGTGGTGGGAGGATTTTTATTACACATTCTTTACCTGTAATTTGAAACTTTTCGAAATTTTTTACCTGTTTTCTGTTGATAATTAAACGATGGCCCGGTGAATAGATAGCCGCAAAGCTGTCTGATGAGGTGTTTGATAAAACGTTGACCTTGACGTTTGAATCAAGAATTTTCTTTGCTGTAGATCTGATTGCAGCACCGCCTCTCTGAATATCTATAGTTAATTTGATAGTTTTAAACAGCATTATTCTTTACGAGAGCTCCAATCGTAATATTCAAAACCTTCATAAATTTAATAATTGTAATAGACATAAATTTAACGTAAAGGAATTCAAAAATATTTACTTTCTGAGGATGATGACCTTGGTTGACAAGGGCGATCAGCATTGTTATCCCTTTCTAAAACCGTCACTTAATCATCGCTTTCCTCAAAAGCATCGACTAATGACACGCTTGACAATGATGATGACTCGAAAGGTGGGTGTAAGCCGTCTGAAGGCATATCGTCTCTTCTTTAGTATCAAGTCTATAAAGAATACTGATATCACAGCTACACTGTGAATATGAACAGGATGTTGTAGATGGCGTACTGTCACCATCGACGTTCCAAAGACCATAAAACTCTGTAATAATTTTATCGCCGTAATCAACGTTGAACCATTGCCCTTTTCTAAGATTCAAAGATATATCTTCAGGTTTTACGGCTAAAGGTGGTAAGCCGCGTACTTGAATTCAATTGTCTAACACAGCATCATAAGAGACACAAGTAGCGGTTGAAGTTGATGGTTGAGGCTGTTTAATGTTAACAATATTAGTAGAAGTAAATGGCTGAGGATTTTTAACTTTAGCCACATGTTCGTTTTCTTTAATTTTCATCTCGTTAGCTTTAGAGCTACCGTATTACAGAGCTTGTATCGTCGCTCTGTAATACAAAGCCTTTTAAAAAATGTACATTGTTTAACTGGTAGATAATAAATTAAGAACATCTTACCATAATAACTGAGAAAAGGAAACACACGTGATATTTCCTTTCATACTGCTCATTAACGCCTCAGCGGCTTCATGCATAATCGTCAAATTCGATGTTAACAAAGTGCCTGTATGTGCACGGGCTAATAAATATATAATATAAATATGAAGTAATATAATCCATCTAAATAGTCTCAATAAACACGGGCGTGATAAATTAGTCCATCGTTCAAGTCTAGACTCGGGATAAAACAGAGCAATCGCTGGTGATCGATCACAAAAAAAACGCCAAGCGTTAACAAAGCAATCATGAGAGGCGTCGCGTTTGACTTAACCATGTTAAATAATAATAGATACATTTTTACAGCTAATTATCAGTTAGAGAATGCACGCACTTCGAAGCTCTTTAGGTACTGGCGATTAAAAAATTATGTTTGAAAATGCAGCAGCAAATGTTTCCATATTGTCCATATTTATTTCTCTAAAGAAAAGAAATATTATATTCTCTTCTAACAATTCTTATGAATGCTTAATTATATGAATCATCAGTACATATTTTTATACTAACAAAATTAAGATTAAAAATAATTTTTTAAAAATTCTTAAGTTTGCAACGATCATCGTCGAGGTTATTCCTTGTGCTCGTTTTCATAGAATACAGAGTCTTAAAAGCTGGTATCGTTGCAGAAATCAGCGTTTTTAGAGGTTTGAGTTACATAGTTGAAGATCACTAAAATGCAATCTTGAATCGTAACGCGTCTTGCCAATTCTTCATACAAAGAAGTACTCTTGAATACGTTATACATACAAAGAATTTGATTCAAAAACGCCTAGAACAACTCCAAGCAACCATACCTGTAATTACTGAATGCATGGGGTTGATCGTCACCGCTCTAAAAAATGAAATACCGGCAATTCAACATACTATCAATACTATGCAATTGCCTGTCCCCTTAATGTGTACATTTGGAGCTATTCATCTTCAACGAGAGACAATAATAACAGCAATTTTCGAGCAACTGGCCACTGTCTGCAAAACATCCCCGGATGTATCAGTTATGGACGTCGAAATCATCGCTCAAGAATTGTGCTACCTTTTTAATGAACGTGTTGTACGTAAAGCAATGCTTTAAGAATTATTAAGAAATATTTTTATTATAACATGTAAAACGATTACAAATAATTTCATGTGAACATTCATGTGTGAAACAACTGTAGTAATTAAATGTCAATAGAAACATTTTTCAACTAACCCAGAAATTTTAGGACTTTAATTTCAGCATTAATTTCCGGTTGCTCTGCTTGTGATATATTACATAAAAATGAATTTCAATAACGCTACTTTTGAATTTTCGTGAAATAACCGTGTGATAATTGTTTTCTTGTCGAGCACACCGCTTATTGAAGCATGCGTACAGGGTCGTACTTGGTATGCTTCGGCTAAAGGGCCTCGGCGAGCTTTTCAGCGATTGACTGTGGTAGTACGGGCCGCTATATTACCATGCTTGAGAGTAAAAGTGGTGGAGCGGGCGCGTGGTAAGACTGAGTTCGATTCACGCTCCCTGAATGCTGTTTCAAGCGCTCAGTCTTGCCCAGCCAGGGCCTAGGCACGAGGGGGTTTGTTGCTGCCGCTCGCCGCGTGGGAAGATAAGATTGAAGGAAGCTGCACACGAACGCGTTGCCGTATTTACAGCCACTACGCGCAGATATGAATTTTCCAACTTCCTCTTAGTTGCAGGCATGGCGCTGGAGCTATAAATTGTGCAAGTGATAGCACAACAACACAGCAAAACATAAAGGCACAGAAAAAGATAGGCTTACATTTGATGCTATGAGTCACGTATATTGCCCAACAACGTTTGACGCCGTTGCTTAGCATCGAGGCGTGATGGCCGCCGCATATACACGTACTTATAGCAAGTGATTTTGACAAGCAACTTGGTTGTGCGCTTCGCCCATTCGTTGCTATCACTTATGTGAGCATTCTAAAATTATAATTCAATCAATTATCTATTCTTTTATTTACCACAATACACTCCTATAGTATCTATATTACAACGTTTTAATATTGTTCTTGTTTTATCAAACGAATCAGTTCATAAGAAAAGATGGCCAGTATGACATCTTCCTTCTAACTCATCAACTTTAAGATATAAGCTTAGCAAACGGAACTAAATATTAGAAGTAATATGATTTTTGTTATATTTTCATTTCATTCAATTTCAATGTCTAAAGATATTTTATATATAAATAATACGAGGTATTTTATGAATTAAAAACGAAAATCGTTGAATAAAGTTTATTAAATCCTCTCTATTAATTATATAATATAAAATATATATAATATACATGAAATAATTGAATATAGAAATACAATTAGAAATTTCGGCGAACCACGACGCCTCAGAGATCCTGACAAATAATTTAGCTGTTGAAAATTGATTAAAAATTTCTTTAAACACTACATGTCTGTGAAGAGGTCATAATGCCTGGCCACAACATCTTTGGGGCTCCCACAGCCGTATAGGTAGTAGTCAAAAAAGTATGTGTTGATTGCCTCTTTGTTTAACTTAATGTCTGAATGTTTTTTCTGCGGCTTCCAGCTAAGAGCATTATAGAAATCATCGCGCCTCTTCACAGGATCTAGATAAAGACTCTGCATGATACGGTCGTGACCATCTTGGTTGTAGTATACACGATTCCACATCAATGCCGGGTCACGCCTCACGAGGTCTAGTTTATTGATCTTCCACTTTTCATGGCCATAATCCTCTTTAAATCTAAATTTATGTTCGTACACCTTTCTCATAGCCAGCTCGCACTCGATTGCAGCCTTTCTACCATCGGCTACGTCTTCATCACCTCGAATATTCGAGGTAAGAGACGGAAAGTTCCACACGAAGCGATAGTGATCATGTATTAATCGCCGTATTCTCTCATTGTAATGACAAAAACGGCCTTTATTGGCAAGATTATCACACTACAAGCCCAATAAATGAATGCCTCACACTGCCGTAAATTTTTTATTGTTGAATCAGCCAAGAAATGATTAAATTTTTGCTGATATTTCAGCACAGTTTATTCATCACATCAAATATCGAGTATTAACCACATACAGTGCACGACGTACCTCATAAATGTAAGAATGAAGCTGTTTATCACAAATCAGAACATTTTTAAATAACAGTTTTATTGCTTTGAACTTTATGAAAGCGTATTTTCTTCGAATGCTCTTTCTTTACATTAATTTATCATCGAGAAAAAATTAAGGCTGTATAGAGCCTGTTCTAAGAGATCATATAACCATGGTGATAAGGCCTATGATGACCGTCAACAAAAAGATGCTGACGGTCATGTAATGGTATATATCTCTTGAAACTTGTATAACATGAAAATAGTAGTCACTTTTTAGTAGGGGACATTTATAATTATCAATTCACGCTGGAAACATCCGTGGACTCCAATTATTTGTGGTCCTACAGGTTGCTGTAAAACTGATTTCGTAAAAAGATTCCTTCGTACTATACATCACATGAGTGATACGCGTTTCTCAAAAATAATATTTCATTCTGTTGAATGGCAAAAAGATTATAATAATTATCCAAAGTTTTTTTGTTGAATTTAAAGAAGGATTACCAACTAGCAACGATTTTACGGCTGATCGCACACCGGAATTGATTATTATTGACAAGCTTATGCGTGAATCATCAAGCAGTACAATTATTGATCTTTTTACAAAGGGTAGTCATCGTCGTAATTTAATTTTTAAATTTATAACACGAAACTTATTTCATTAGGGAAAAGGACAACGTGACATTTCTTTGAATGCTTACTACATCGTAATTTTTGAAAACTCCCGTAATCGTTTACAGATCCAGCATTTAGCTCGGCAAGTCTTTGTATAATATATACGTTTTTTCCATGAAATATATTATAATGCAACCGCTCAGCCACATAGTTACTTATTGCCAGACTTAAAACAATCAACACTTAAAAATTGTCGATTCCGCACGTGCATTTTTTAGAGGACCCGAAGTATTATGTTTACGTACAACGCAAATCTATGAATAAGAGCACACATAATCACGATTCACTAGTTATTAATAAGTTATGGCGTTAAATGCATTATGCAAGTAACAAGCAGCAATACTCAGTGCTTTATTCTATCTAAGCTAAGAACAACGAAAAACTATATTGAAGGAAGCTGATCCTCAGCTGGTGCGATACATATGCGAATGTGCTCTTAACATTTTACACGGCAACGTGTCATTGACAGCAGATCAAAAACGTGAATTAAAACGGCGCGTTACTCTCTTACGGCTCTTAGCTTCGCGTGGAAGTGCTAAGGGTAAAAAGAAGATCATTTTACAAAAAGTGTGGAGTTTTTTTACCGATTCTTGTGGCACTTATTCTGGGCAGCTTAATATCAAAGTTGATCAACGGCTGAAAATGGAACATACTGTAAAATAAGACTCAATAACAACTTCGGAAAATTAGAAAATAAATAAAAATGTTTATTAATGATTGACAGCAATTAAAAAAAGAAAGAATCCGTGCGGTCAACTCAAGTCACAGTCAAAAACTGGAGATAAACAAACTCTCCCCTCGTTACTATAAACAATCTAATCGTCAAGCAATCGTTGTTAACTAACAAACTGTCGTTAGTCTAATAGTCATTAGATGGCGACATACAAATATTTTACAATACTAAAAAAATAGTTTCAATACCTGAAGAGACCGTAAAAAATTTTCAAGAGCCCGATATGATATCATTAACGGGCAGGTTAGATAAAAGTTATGATTTCGTATTGACGCACTTTTATCAAGAAATGAATGAAATATTATGTTCTATAGTTTTACAAAATGAACGTAAGATGAGGAATGCCTATTCACAAGTACTGGAAAGTTATTTGCGGTTGATCAACAATGTAAGCTGACCTGCAGTAGGGCAGCATTTGACTTAAAACGATAATGAAAAATCGTCGACATATGGTGACAAAACAGGGGAATCAATCTATAAATCGCCTAATCATATAATTGATCAATCGGTGATTTATAGTGTGCCGAAGAAATTCCGGTCAAAAGCAAAATTTCTCTATAGACGCTTAAGAAACATGCCCGATAATATTATCTCGTGGGATAACACAGGGCTTGTTAGTATCAAAGGGGCGAGTTATACCAAGATAATATTATAGATCTTCTGAATGACGCCATGAGAGCTAGAAAAAATGAATATGCTATAGAAAGAGACCAGTTTGTACATGTTTGTACATAACGGCTACGTGCCACGAGAGTACATAGGGAATAAAGAGTTATTTTATCCGGAAAAAGTAGAAACGCCGACAGGTATATCACGAAGGATCTTCATCAATGAAATCACAATGTGAGTCAGAGTCGTCTGATGCTGTTGATTTTTTGAGTGCTAGTAGCAATAAATCTCAAATAGGCTCTGGAGTTTCAAAGCAAAAGTGTAAAGATAAATGGCTAAAATTTTCGATTGAGTGATTGCTGCTCTTAAAAAGATATGTTACAGTCCTGAACATCCGGCAGGTTTTGCTAGTCCAAACCAATTCCTAAATTATACAGGAAATATACACAGGGATAATGGGGATAGAAGGCTAGAAAATCAAGATGCTTACGCGTTACACCGTCCAACGAGGCGGCATTTTTTAAGGCGCACATATAATGTTTCACATGTTGACGATGTATGGGAAGCAAATTCAGTTGATCTACGTAATATTGATACTTATAATGATAACATTACATATTTAACTGCCGAGTGGGAATTTATAGTAATGGGTCCGATTTTGCGAATCTCGAATTTTGACATATCTCCACGTTTTAAGGTCTCTAGAGTCGAATAGGATCGTTTCCAGTGGACGTCTGTCTGTGTGTATGTATGTATGTGCGTACGTTCGTTCGGAATTTTCCTGGTCGATTATCTCGAGAACAAAAAACCATATCGATTTGAGACCAAACGCCTTTAACGCGTAATTATGTAACTTAAAACTAATTAGATTTTCAGCAAAATCGGTTCAGCCATTTTTTTTGCAGAACCAAAAAACTAACAAAAATAGAAAATGACCTGAATTTCTTAATTTATAAATTATACCATTTTTTAGACAAAATTTCGAAATCTTAGAAAAAATATGAATATCAAATGATTATAATACTTGCATAAAAATAAGTTGACAATATCTCATCGAAAAAAAAAATTTTTAAAAACAAAATCAGCAATGAAAGAATTTTAAACTCGTGTCAGGATTGAGAACACAGCATTAAAGACGCTATAATAGTCAATAATAGATGTAAATAATATGGAATTGTGTCTATAACAATCGAACATTGTTACTAACAAATGATTATTGATCACAGTGATTTTAAATAGAAAATCAAAGTAATATTTAAATAAAAAGTTTTGAATTGTTATAAACAATAAAATTAGGGATTTATGCTATATATATGAGTACTTCCAACGTGTAATTTTTTTTTACTGAAAAAAAGTCACTAGCTGTATGACCTAAATAAAACATGCATCTTTGTTCATAACCATGAAATTTATTATAAATGATGAAAAAAGAGATCCATGCGATACATTTCAATTCTTCCGACGCGTAATTTTTTCTTTTACTAAAAAAAAGCTACCAACCTTATGAAATAAATAGGAACTTACTTTTTCTATTTATCACAATTATATCTGTTATAAACAATTGGAATCGAGTTTTTCCGAGGTGTTTTTTCATTTTTTCTACTGGTAAGTTGTTTGTGTGGACCTTTCGGGTTTTACCCGGACCACTGCAGAGCACTGATATTTATTAATTGTTTTTGATGTTTTGTGTAAATTTGTATGGGTTAAGCCATTACTTAACGAAACAAGTTTTAGTGTTGCTCAGGCAATGGGGCGTATTTTTAGACGGAGTAATAAAAGATTACCACGCATACTACAGACAGATCGTGGTAGAGAATTTTTGGGCTCTGATTTAAAAAAAATTTTGATTAAAAAAGAAATTATTTCTAGAACTGTAAGAAATCCACATGTCGAAGCGGCTGTTGTTGACGATTCAATCTTACTTCAAAAAAACGAATCTGGCGTTATTTTACATACACACATACGAAACGATTTATCGACGTTCTACAAAAAATTGTCTCCGCTTACAATGATACTAAACATAGTGCTACAAAACTTACGCCCGTTAAAATTGATTTCAACAATGAGTTAACAGTATAAATATGAGTACAATAAGGGCTGTAAAAAATCATCCAAAAAGCCTAAATATAGTGTTGGTGATCTCGTTCGTGTCAGGAAAGCAAAAGCTTTACTAGTTCAGTTAGCACCATATCTCCAACAGATTCTTGGATTTTTAGCTGAAGATGAACCTGTATTATTGCCGCTTCTAAAAAGCACCCAGCCAGCAAACATATATGCGTCTATCCCGTGTAGCTTATTTGTTCACACAGATATTTGTGAGAATTATGTAACAGGTGACGTACAGATACCATTATTACGCATTGTGCCCCTTGACATGCATAATTATACACATGGTTCAATGCGAATATAATCGTTTTCAACAATGCACTATATCCCTCTCCTGAAGGCAGATATTCGTACCATAGAAGTAGATACAAGAGATGAATTTGGCCAAGCTATACCATTGGAAAACGGCACGTTAATTGTAACGTTACATTCCAAAAAATTAAAATAAACATGTATCAAAAAATTGTCTATAATATTCTACAAGACGGGTTTGGGCGTGGTGGATACAGTAGTATTAGTCAAATTTTTTAGGAGGCTTATTCAGATCTGTACTGCCTTTTCTGAAAAGTGGTGCACAAATTATAGGTAAAGAAGCTTTGAAGTCAGATTCGAATATTGCCGATGATGTCCTTGATGATGGCGTATCATTCATAGAATCTGCTCGAGCTCGTTTACGAAAGTCTGGACGAAATACAAAACGAAAAGCCTCTAAAAACATTAATTGCTTAATGAGCGGCTCGGGCTATATACCACTAGGTTCATCGCTAAATCAACAGTTGTCCCTTGACAGCCGTGCAGAGAACATCAGTTCTCAAAAGAGAAAAAAACGCTCTGTAAGACAAGTCAAAAAAGCAAAAGAACAGATTCCTAAAGGAAAAAAGAAGTAGAGTGAAGTCCTAAAGGTAAAAAGAAATAAGACGAAGAAGACAAAAAAGACCACGAAACACTCGTGTAAGAAATTATGATCTATAGCAAATATATTTAAATAATCATAATGGCTTTTCTTCATGTTCATTCTAGTAAGTGTCCAAAAACAGAATTAGAATTATTTTCTGTTCCACCTACACAAACAACACTTGAAGGCTCTCAATGGGTATTTTGTAAACCGATTTCATCATTAACAGATAATTCACCTATCGAATTTGTTTTACAAGGACAATGCAATAAATATTTTGATCTTGCACATACTATGTTGAATTTAAAAGTCAAAATTACATCTCGAGTGGCTTTACAGGCTGATCTAAAAACGACGCCAGATATTAATGTTGGCCCTAAATATAATTTTATGCATTCTATGTTCAATTAAGTTGATGTCTATTCCCATCAAAAATGTGTGTCACCGCCTAATCATTTATACGCTTTTAGAACATACATTGAAACACTTAAAAACACTCAAATTATGGTCGCGATGCAAAAAATTCTTATCTCAGTACTGTTGGCTGGTCTCAAGACACAGCTGATAGAATGGATAGTCTTATAGGTGAAAATGAAGGCTTGAAAAAACGGTATCAATATTTACTATATGGAAAAACCTTTGATTTACTTGGCTATCTACATTGTAATGTATTTAATCAAGAGCGTTTTTTGATAAACGGTGTTGAAACACGGTTACGTTTAACAAAATCTCGAGATTCATTTTGTTTAATAAATAATTTAACTGTTAAATGCAAAGTTGAAATAATTGAAGCCTCTTTGATAATGTGACGTATGAAAATATCCCCGAGTACTCTGCTTTCACATGCTCGAGTCCTTACGAAAATTACCGCTAAATATCCTTTAATACGCGCGGAAGTTAAGGCTGTTTCTATACATGGTAGTGTTCATGGTAAAACTATTGACAATGTTATTTCAAGGCAATTACCACGCCAAATAATTATAAGTTTTGTTGATAACAAAGCTTTTAACGACGATACGAAATTGAATCCTTTTAATTTTCATCATTATAAAATTGATTATATGTCCTTATATGTCGACGGCCGTCAAATTCCTTCGAAATCACTCCAACCAGAGTTTACTGAGAATTCTTTGTATGTTGATTGTTATCACACGTTATTCTCAGGAACAGGCATTTTCTTAATGAAGGAAACGACATTAATCGCACGGACTATCCAAATATCCACTGCTTATGTGCTTTTGATTCGAGATCTGATCTTTCTGCAAATAGCAATACATACTGGAATTTGATCAAACATGGTAGTGTACATTTAGAAGTACGCTTTAATGACGCTTTAGTTTCAACTCTAAATTGTATTATTTATGCTGAATATGAAAATATACTTGAAATTGGTGCATCGCGGCAAACTATTGTGGATTTTGCTGGAGAAGTATATTTTTCATAAAGTAGAGACATGTTGTTCAACAAAGAGCTCAGTATTGAGCTAACCGTCGGTTGTGTAACACGTTTCAAGTAGTAAGCGTCATTTTTACTCAAGATGAAGTTTGTAATTGATATACAAGGCTTTTTCATGAACGACGCTGATTTTCTACCAAAAGAAATTGCCCTGATTTTTTTAGAAGCTAATATTATTGGCCATTGGATAATTGCTCCTGATCTTTCTTATTCAATATTATCGGAATCAAAACAACAAGCACATATTTTATTGACATCACAACATGGTATTCCATGGTATGAAGGCTCTTTAACAATGAAAGCTGTATATACTAATTTACGGTCTATTACACAAAATGCTGAGCAGATTTATACACGAGGCTTCATACAAAAACGCCCATTAGAAACGGTTGTGTAAAAAAAAATTATGAATATCAACGACAAGTTTGATAGACCGTCATTTACTGTCCGTCAACCGTAGAGATCGTTTGTTTATATTACTCTGCTCTGACGTACGTGTTTATAGGCTGTTCAATGTCAGCTGCTTATTGTTACCGTAGTTGGCTACAAAAAAATTCATCAATGCGCCTTAAATCTTCAGCCACTCTAACTGTGGCTAATAGAAGCTCTTCAGTACATCCCGGCTCATTCAATAAGCGTATATCCAGCAGAAAAAATTCCAAAGGTGTGGACGAAACCGACAGCATTTGTAGTTAATACCGATAGTCACAAACAACCAGGGCAATATTGGGTTGCCATGTACGTCAATCGAGATGACACCGGCTACTAGTTCGACAGCTCTGGACTACCAACAATTATTCCAGAACACCTTAAGAGACTTCGAGAGAGTTGTCGATACTCCCGCTGCTCCGTCAAATATCTATAACAGGAAGATTCTCAAGTTTGCGGTCAATATTGTATCATGTTTTTGCATGCTATATCTATTAATTATCCACTCAGCGGCTTGTTATCTTGCTTTAGTTGAAAATATTTCGAAAAAAATGAAATTGTAAGTGAATATTATAAGAACTTTATGAAAAAGAAACGCTTAAAATTCAATAAAAATACATTTATGGGGGAAGGGCTTCAATTTGATCGAATATGTTTGAGTAAGAATAAAATTGTATTTTAATGGAAATAATAACTTAATAAAGCCATATATAACTATTTTACTTAATAGTTACTTATCTTACGAATTACGATTTATAATAAATAATTCAAATACTAAAACCTTTTTTAAAACTGAAAATGACCTCATTCATGCAAAATCAATGTAAATGAAAATTGCTACTTTTCTCAGATTGACTATATAAAAGAAAAATTTACTTTTAGATCCTGTTATTAACATATCTCACATAAACGTTTTCAAAATTGTAGAACAAAGACCAGACGTCATCGTCTCAATAGTTGATTTGACCGGTGATGATGATGTGTATCATGATCAATTAATAGCTCGTGTCGAGGAAACAGCAGCGGCATACCCTCTGCCGCTGTCACCCGTCTCAACGCTTTCGGATCCTTCTCAACCTTATCTGGTTGACAATCGAGGTAACGGCCGCAAATGAGAAAAAAAACTTAGTCACTCTTAGACCCTGTTTTTCATATAATTTATCTATCTTTGCGTGCTAAAAAATATTTTCTAAATTGTAGAAGACCTTTCTGCGGATGATCAATCTTAAGTTTCTATCGTTAAAGTCGATTATGTACGAGATATATATACTTACGATAACGGTAATGTATATGAAATATATGTTCACTCGAGTTATATTAAGCATCGGATGCTTTATCCGTTTAACAACTGTGGAAGGCGTCGTTTGAGTCGCTATAAATGTAAATCAGAAAATTGTAACTTTACAACTTACATCATTCCGAAAGCGGCTGATCATTCGTATCATAATCATAAACATTTTTATTATTGCGGTATATGTAGGACTAGAAAATATAGCACTATATCATCCCTTGTCCGACACACAGATATGGTCCACTTTAAATAAAATATGTTTATCGGACAGTTCAACAACCGATAAAGAATGCTCTTAATTGTGTAAAAAAGAAAGCAACAATTATGATAAAAACAAAATGTTAATTCTTAGTTTTAACATACAAGATTTATAGCATACAAATTGTTAATGCAAAATGTGCAAACATGTTGAATAATTTTTCATATACTAAACGACTTCTTGTAATATATTAAAATATTTAAGGCTGAGAACGTGCATATATAGTATATAATTTTTATTATTGTTATCCAAGAAGGCGCTCTATCCTAAGGATGGATTAACATATGATTGATTTTTGTCCAGAAAGAAAATAATAATATACCTTCAGACCTATCGGATGAAGATCTAAGCGCAGGCCTATCCTTGGAAATTTCCATCATAAATGGAAATGGCCCTTATACCATCCGACTTCAAAAGTTGCCTTCAATCCTTGCTTTACATTAACCCAACGCAGTCTTCACCTTTTGCTTACCTGGTCGTTCACACCTTACATGAACTACTTAACTCATCTTTTAACGTTAGACTAATCTGGATCCCCGGTCACTCCAACATTGCCGGTTACGAAACAGTGGACGATCTAGCCAACGCAGCGAGAAGCTCCGGTACAAGAATTCAGTGTGAAATACCTCATACCGACTTCTACACCCACCTCAAGTCAAGAACTCTTCAAAAACCCAAATCATTACTCTGCACCCAACGACTACGCAAAGGCACCGTCTCTTTAAGCACTACTACCAAGACTCTCCTAAACCGTGGTTCCACAAAAGGCTGGAGAGAAAAGAGATAGTGTCCATCAACAGAATCCGCAGCAACCATTATAACCTCAACGACTCCCTTCATCGAAAGAACCTGACCGCTCACCCCGGATGCTCATGTGGCCACCTTCAGCAAGATTTAAGACATACCTTATGTGATCGCTCTCTATACACCTCTCAACGTCAACATTTGCTCAACGCTCTCTCCAAGACCACCTTCAAGTTCCCTTGTGACATTCATCAGCTCTTCAAATATCCCGCTCCACGCTTAATCCAAACCATCTGTAACTACTTTAAAATTTGTAAACTTTAATTATAAAATCTTCCTCAACAATCGATAAGGTTCTGGACCATTTATTGTTCAGTCGACTACTTACAAATCACGAAATTTTCCACCAGGGAGTTACGGCTGTACAAAGCGAACCCTTCGACGCCATATAATATAATAATAATAATAATTCTTCTCGGCACCAGGACGCCGACCAAGGCACATCTACACGGTGTGTCTATTTGACGGAGACGCTGCGGTTCAAAATGAATAATAGATATTGAATGAGAACGTCCTGCTAGTACTTGCAAAGAAATAGGAGACCGCCCCCATCTTTGTCACAAGCTTTGCCAGACAACACTGTGACAAGAATTCCCATCTATTGATGTAAGTATTGAATCTCTCTCTTTACAATGCTGTTTTTCTTAATATAGTCATACGATGACGTGAAGATATATAATAAAAACTAGATTAGTCCAGAATAAACAGTCTTTTCTAAAAAAAATAGAAAAGATCTAATTTATTGCCTACTATTTCAGAATCATTTGTCAAGTGTGAAAATAGTATTCTCTTTTAGGACACATCATGTTATTCTGGTTATTAACCGTACCGTCACATCTATTGTTAGAATAAACCTCAAAATGATTGCTAAACCACAATATTTTTTTTCATTTACTAAGGTCATGACATTGATTTTCTTTTTGAAAAGTTTCATACCAAATCATGAAGCAACAAGTATGTCATCTACTTCTAATTATAAATATGTATAGGATACAGGGAATAATTTTTTATTTCAAACAAAAATATGCTATTGAGTAGACAAGCTTTATCAAAGAGCTGGAAAAAAGAAGAGAATGCTTGTCGCCAATTTTTCGGCATCATACCAGAGTCTTAAAACATACAAAATGATATGAAGAATTTTCCTGTGTATAAAACATTCATTGCATTCATATTTACATCACACTCGACGATGAATTGTCTGAATAATATATTTATTATAAGTACATTTAAAAAATCAATCATCCCAGAAAACAACACTACTAGAATGAATATTAACACTTGTTCTATTAATTCAGTAGAATTAATTTTTTATTTTATTTCTTGACTGATGCAAATTTTTTTGATCTTGTTCTTGTACATTTTCTGATTTACTTGAATAAGGAAAATTAAAAGCAGCTGTTTTATAAAATCTATTGAATTGTTTCAGTTTGTAAATCAGAATAATCTTAGGTTGTAAGTCAGATGGCCCCGTTGCGATTATTCATTTTACATTGCTACAATATAGATGGAATTCCGCGGATGAGTATCGACGTTATTATAACACGAAGCACGTGCTCATACTACTGTCGCGTGATCGGGGTCTGCCGTGGTTAATTTATCAAACGGTTCAGTGTGAATATTGTACAGTCGTGCTTATTTAAGCTCACTTAAATAACTGTATGATTGGTAAATCAACTTGAATGTTTTTATTTCACAACGAACTGTTGAAAATATCTACTTATCATTTACTAAATCTAGCAGTCACTGCATTCGTGATACGTGAATGAAAATTTATAAGACATTGTCGGGTATAAAAATCATTCATTAGTATTATTTTTTCCTTACATCTTCAGCAAATAGTTTATAAAATATATGCGTAAAAAGGAAAAGGCCAAAATTTACATGCTCTGCACTTCCGGCCATATGTTTAACAGATTACTATCTGCTATACAACCATCAATACTTATTTTATATATCGAACTATCGACGCAATGACGAAGTGTTTGAATATTCAGTAATTATTCACTATCACAATGATATTGAAGTTCTATTGGTATTTCAAACTATTAATAATTATTATATAACATGTTGGATAACTTAATGTCAAACCTTAAAAATTTTGCAATTTTCAATTAATTTCAGTAATGAAGTAAATGAATTTTTAGCTGTTTCAAATATCCAATTTTGCTCCTATTGTCCATTATTAGAAGATTCAACTTAATTAACATCGAAGTAGAAATTCTCCAAAATGAAATTCTTCAGTGATTAGATATAAAAATTAAAAAAAAAAATAATAACGTAGAAAAAGAATAAACATAAAACAAAAAAAATTTTTTTTTTTAATTAATAATAATAATGAGTATTCCTATAACTATAATAGTATATTTCGACTACCAATCATTATCCGTATACGTGGAAAAGTGATCTTTGATCTGTTGTGATAAGAGAATATTTTTCTTTCGTGGGTAAAATTATTTTATAAAAAATGTATAAGACAGTCTGATAGTCTTAACGATTTTTCGTTGTAAGAAGATTTTTCTTTTATCTCTACACTTCATGATCTTATAAATACTTAAATTTTTCACGCAATCATGTGATTTTCTAAATAATTAAACTTTTCTCTTAATTTTACTTGTAAAATTATTTACAGTTCTTTACCATCTTCAGTCTGAAAATGATTTTAAATATTATCAGTAATACTTCATGCAATTAAATCAAAAATTATAAAATTTTAAAAATATGATTGTGATTATTATTATAAAACTAAACTTATTCTCAAAGCTATGATTGATCTTTTTGTTTTTCCTATTTTTCGTATCAGTAATAAATATGAGTTGTAAAATGGAATATATATACTGTGAGTTATAGATAGAACGTCATAATACAGTATATAATGTTATAAAAAATTAATTCAGATAATATTCTTCAAAAGAACAATGAGTTTATTCATAAATTTTTTATTATCCTTTGTCATAAATTTTTTATTCTCTCACATCTTCATTCATCATTTGAACTCAACTTTTCTCTAACTCTTCATTTCATGACCTCTCATCATCCTCTAAATTCCTTCACTAAATAATTTCCCACTCTATATAGTTATCAAGAAGTTCCAAAATAAGTACTTTACATATTTAATTAACTTCCCAGTAAGAAGTTACAGTAATGGGTCCGATTTTGCGAATCCCGATTTTTGACATATCTCCACGTTTTAAGGTCCCCAGAGTCGAATACGATCGTTTTCCAGTGGACGTCTGTGTGTGTGTATGTACGTATGTGCGTTTGGAATTATTTTTCGCCTCGATCATCTCGAGAACAAAAAATGATATCGATGTGGGACCAATTGCATTCGACGCGTAATTATGTAACTTAGAACCAATTAAATTTTCAACAAAATCGGTCGAGCCATTTTTTTGCAGAAGCAAAAAACTAGCAAAAACGGAAAATGACCTGAATTTCTCAACTTATAAATTATACCATTTTTTAGACAAAATTTCAAAATCTTTAAAAAAATATGAATGTTAAATAATTAGAATACTTGTATGAAAATATGATGACAATATTTCATCGAAAAAAAAAAATTTTAAAAAACAAAATCAGCACTGAAAGAATTTTAAACTCGTGTCAGGATTGAGAAAACAGCATTAAAGACGCTATAATAGTCAATAATAATTGTCAATAATATGGAATTGTGTTCATAACAATTGAACATTGTTACTAACAAGTAATTATTGATCATAGAAATATTAAAAAAATAAGTTTTAAATTATTATTAACAATGAAAATAGGAACCCCATCTATATATATATGAGTCCTCTTAAAGTCCTTTTAGTCAGACTGAGTTGTAACTGGGTTTATATAAATTTTTATCATTCAATAAACAAATTTAGTATCAGCCTGATATTTTCAGTCAACTGCCATTGACTTGTAATTTACAATTGAAAAATTGTATTTCATTAATGTACTGATAAGTCCAGTCGGTCGACGTTTATTCAATCAATTTTTATAACAAGTAATAGTCAGACTGAGTTGTAACTGAATTTATATTAATTTCAATAAATAAATAAACAAATTAGTATTAGCCTGATATTTTTTATCAACTGCCATCGACTTGTAATTTATTATTGAAAAATAGAATTATATCAGCGTTCTTGAAATGCTAGTCTATCGACGTTTAAACAATCAATTTCGGCTATAAAAAATTATCAGACGGACTTGTGAGGTGATTTATATGTATACATTTAAATTATAAAATGAACATATTAGTATAAACTTAACATTTTCAGTCAATTGCTACTTACTTGTAATTTGCTAATGAAAGATAAAATTAGATTAACGTATGAATTAATCTTGTCTGTTGAAGTTCACTAATTCTTCTTTCTTACAATAATTAATCAGACTCAGTTGTAACTGGAAAAAAATAATCATGAAACATTTGAGAATTTCGTTTTTTCTTTCATTTTATTATTAATAATCTACACAATAAATTTATTTACAATCAACACACAATATTTATTTTATTTACAATGTTTTTACATGTTGAAGTATCATTTATTGCAAATGTTTTGATGATGGTATGTAATAGGCGTTTTGGTCCGCGGACAAAATATCCTCGACGAAATATCCCCGGAAAACATATCCGCGAGGCAGAATATCTCTGGATAAAATAACCTTAGATGAAATATCTTTGCGATAAAATATACGTAGACAAAATATTTTTTTTATAAAATAGTTGTAAAATGAAGTAAGTTCTGTTTACATATTAATATATTTTGTATTCTGCCGCTAAGAATTACATATGATGGTACTGTTACTACTAGTTTACAATTAAAGTTGCTAGACGGCGCTTCGGAGCCTATAAGTTGGTGGGCATAAACGAGTGCCCAATCTGCAATTGTTAATCAAAGACAAAGTATATTAAATGTGTGTGTTTTGGTTACTTGTTGATCTTATTATCCATGTTGAATTACTAATGTTTAATTATCCACGCCATTTGTGCTTTGTAATATCTGGAGCATCATTTTTGTAATATTCAGTATTAATTAATTTTAAATATAGTTACTAATGTTAAAGTTTTTTATTCATTATTTATGATGCCGTTGTCTTTTGTGCCATCACAAAAAGGTAAAAAATTACTGCTCCATGAGGGATATTTGTATTCCAAAAAAACAATTAATAAAAATACTATTACATGGCGTTGTACGTCTAATGTGAATTGCAGTGTTTTAATTCATACGGATACAGATACAAAAACTGGTATTTATTCAATTTGGTTTTTTTTTTCTTCAATTTTTTTTAAAGTATTAATTAAGTAATTCGTTATATAGGAAATATAGTTGGTGTAATCCCGAGGCATGAACATGCTGGTGATATTGCTGCCGTGCAATCTAAAATCATAAAAGCAAAAGTTGTAAAAAAGGCTAAACGGAATGATGCAAAGCCGAGTATTATCATATCAAGTGTATTACGTGGTGTTTTATCACCTGTTTCTGCATTATTACCTAAGCTCGCATCTATGACTCGAACTGTGAACCGTATTCGATGTAAAAATAATCCGCAATTACTGGATCCACCATCACGGAGCCAATTGGAATTGAGGGGTGAATGGAAACAAACACACAAGGGTGATATGTTTTTACTGCATGACAGCGGTGGCAATAAAAAACGGTTTTTGGTATTTTCCACTCCAAAAAACTTAGACGTTTTGAAGAAATGTCAGCAATGGTTGAGCGATGGCACATTTAATGCTGTGCCAAGTATATTTTCACAGTTATATACTGTGCATGGCTTTATTGACGGCAAATCCATTCCACTTGTGTATGCGTTATTACCTAATAAATCTAAAAAAATATATTTACAATTCTTGACCGTTCTGAGACAAAATATGCCAAATTTTTCTCCTAGTTTAATCATGGTAGACTTTGAGCCAGCATTTATTGAGGCTTTTCGAGAAGTATTTAAAAGCACTAAAATTACCGGTTGTAATTTTCATTTTAACCAATGCTTTCGGCGTCGGATTCAGTCCTGCGGTCTTCAAAGCCGATATAATCAAGATGTCATTTTTGCTGCTAATTTACGTCTACTCATGGCGCTTGCGTTTATTCCACCAAAGGATGTGATTGAAGGCTATGAATTGATTGTTGGTTGTGATTTTTATAAATGCAATAGCGACGATTTGGAAGATTTACTTGCCTACTTCGAAATGACTTGGATTGGTCAATTATGCCATAATAAAAAAAAACGTAAGAAGCCATTATTTGATATCAGTATGTTGAATTGCTATCAAGCCGTGATTAATGATCTTTTACGATCAAATAATCCAATCGAAGGATGGCACAGTGGTTTTAATCGACGTGTGGGTGTTTCACATGCTTCAATTGGATTGTTTTTAAATAAACTAAAAGATGAGCAGTCTCGTAATGAAGCGTTAATATCGCAAATAGATACCGGGTTGAACGTTGTCACTCAGCCTAAGACTTATCGAGATTACAATGTTCGACTGAAGAAGGTTGTCATGAATTATGATTCTAGCGATAAATTAGGATACTTGAGAAGCATTGCCAAAATAATATCCATCAATGCCAGGCGTTGATGTTACAATTGCAATTATTATTATTTTTTGATATTAGAGATACATTTTTATGTTATATTGATCATTAATTTTGTTTTGTGTTGATATTTTTTGACCATCAAATACTTGACACATACTAATTTTGACGCTCATCGTTAAAGTTAATATTGATATTATTTCTTATTGTGATTGTAAAAATATGCAATTTAAGTAGATTTTAATCAAGTTAAGTTGTTGAAAAATCATAGATATTTAACAAAATATTAAAAGTATAAAAGTATTGACAACATGACTGTGAAAATATTCATTATAAAAATAATATTCTATATGTGAGTAATTATTCAAAATAAATATTACGATATCAATTATAATTAATTTAAATACTAACGTAGATATATATTTTTGTACCTGACGTCAATTGGAATAACTTAAGTTTAATTAATACTATGATGAGTTAATTAATGGATAAATATGTATATGCTGTTTAATTAAAAAAAGATGTAAGTTGATGTGTCAAAAATTCCCATGTTGAAATTGCTGTAATAAAAGTAGTCATTGTATGATATCTTTTTTTTTTTGTTTATTAATTTTTTATAATTTTTGAAACTCAATTCATTTGATTATTATTTGTAGGACAGTTAAGAAAATTTTTTGTATGTACTTTTTTTGGGAAAATTATTATCATTATCGGATATTTCTTGCGAATATATTTTGTCGGTGGATATTTTCTCTTAAGGATATTCTGTTCTGGGAATATTTTATCCTAGGATATTTTGTCCGAGGAAATTTTGTCTTAGATATTTTGTCTGCGGATCAAAACGCATAGGACCATGTAATTAAATGTACGCAAATTTTCATTTGGTATATCACATGATATTTTCATTTCTCTCCCATTTTCTGTTTTATTCGCCTTTATATTCTTTAAGGTAGTTCTTTTGAGATGTTTTGTTGTTGACTTTACACTTCCTGTTGTTGTTGTATTCCTTAATAAGTTGGCTATGCCTTTTCTAATGTCGTACATCTGGTCTTCAGTAAATTCTCTATTCACGCCTTTCACAAGCAAATATGCCCATGTAATGACATGCACTTCGCAGTTGTTCGCTGTTGGACGATTAGTCGATTTTTGCTGTGGTATGTCTCGTAGACGGTACAGCCTCCACTCGTGCCACTGGATTGGTTCTGCACTTGGGTTATAGATTTCTATAATTTGTTGAAATCCGCTTATAACGTGAGGCGGTATTTGAACGCTTAACGAATCCATATACATCATAATTTTGTGTTTTTTTATTATGATCAGAAGTATCCAGTGTCTCGAGTAGTTTATTGGAATTACCCAAATATCAAAATTGTTGACATTAACTGCTTTCGTCCACTTCCGAAATCCACCTTTAATCGTTTCGTATTGAATGAAATCCGAAGCATAGAATGTCTGGAATGTCAGTATTTTCATGCCAGTTTTTCTTTCCATATTTTCGAATAATCCAAAGGTGAAGTTCATTATGTTGTTATCTAACTCTTTTCCCTCTTCAAAGGTTGAGGAATTCTCTCTGCACAACATACTCCTTCTTCTCGATATTCGGAAAATCTAATGGATAAGTGTTTTCTCCGAATGATAATTCCAATTCTTCGATAGGTTGTGATATAACAGCTGGTGTAGATATCACTAATTCACTGCTATTTTCAATTGAGTAATCATCATCAATAATTATAATATCATTTCCTCCGTTAATACTGCAGTTACTTGAGATATTTTCTCCTTCATTATGCGGCCTGTTGTTGTTCATGTTAATATTAAAAAAAAAAAATCATTACAGTCTTTGAATTTCTTTTGACGGTCATACCACAATCTGTAGCATCTAGTTGTGTATTGCTGCAGCGTTTCGCGATAAGGACTATTATGATTATGTTTTTTTTTAAATTTCCCGGCAAACATATTCAAGCGCACACTTTTTTACTCTGTATGAACTTAAATAATTTTTTATAATATCACTTGATGATTGATGTCCAGACGTATGGAACAGGGTTTCTACCAACTCATCCATGGTTATTACAATTTTTTGCGGCATTTTTTGAATTTTCACAATAACTCTTTAATAAATTCACGATTCGATCAGTATAGATAAGTACAGTGTCAAATTCGACAGAAGACTGATGCACGTCATTTTTGTTAGCAAGTTCAACAGCTCATTACCTTAAAAGTTGACCTGCCAAAGGATGATTATTATTGGTTCTTCAAAGAGATCTTCAAGACTATTTGTGCTTCTAACTTTAAACAAATATTTCATTGGTTAGGTAAGGTGGGCTTACCCTACACAACAGAGAAAATAAACTATTTTCTTAGTGGTCTCACTTTCACTCACTACAGAAGATGGGACTTTCAGGTGTCTCCATTGTTCAAGAAATTGAAATTGCTGTTACAATAAGAGTTGTATTGTCCACAGCGAAAAATAAAAAAAGGTCGCTCAGGTACTAATAGTCTAGCAAAATGAGGAAAACAGGATAATTTTTATTTGCGAAGGCCAAAGTAATGATTTATAGATCATTAGATCGAAAATTTTGCAAAGAAAACGATGGTGTAAGTATGATATTTGCATCAACTGCCATCGAATTGTAATTTATTATTAAAGAATAGAATTACATCAGCGTTCTTAAAATGCTAGTCTGTCAACGTTTAAACAATTAATTCCTCTAACAAATAATAGTCAGACTGTGTTTTACTGGATTTATATGAATTTCAATTATTCAATAAACAAATTAGTATAAGCCTAAAGTTTCTAGTCAACTGCTATCGACTTGTAATTTATTATTGAAAAATAGAATTATATCAGCGTTCTTAAAATGCTGGACTGCAAAACAGTCGCGATATGCGACAGGACGACATTTATACTCAGACGATACATTACAACCATCTTGTATTAACTATGTCCTAAACTATCACCACTACAGATTTTTGTTGCTATGCTCAGTAATTATTCAGGAGTATACGTTATTTATACTTGATGATGCTTTTATATGACACATTATGACACAGAAAGAGTCCAAAAATATGCGATAGACATAGTTTTCTCCAATGTCTCCAAACTATGCGTTGAACACATGAACACTTTGGACCTGTCTTCAAAGTATCAGAATGTCTCCAGTGTATGCGTTAGAACTAGGAAGAGTTCTTGAACTATGCGTTAGGCATACATATATATATATACAGGGTGACATACGATATATTTATTTCCCAAAAATCAGATATTCAGAACGATGAAATAAATCGATTTCCGAGAGGAAAATTTTCTTAAACAAATACTTTTTAACTTATAAACAATTGAAAGTTAACAAATGGGAAGGCACTATTTGCTCGAGTCGAGAAAGTAGGCGGGGCAAAATAAACAGAGGTAAAACAGAGAGAATGAAAAGAACACTGCGTTACCGTGATCAGATAAAAAGGCAAAAAAAATCCAAAATATGGCTTTGCGTTCATTGGGTAAATGAATAAGATAAATTACAATAGTGTAGGCATATAAAAATAATTAAATAATAGACAAAATAAAATGTTAAATAGAAAATGAACGTATGCAGAATTAGGTACTTTTACATTCCTAATTGAACGGAATTCAAGAGATCATAGCTATAGAGACGAATAAATCAAAATTGCTTTTTTATTGTATTAATTTCTTGATGCAAACACAGTGATAAAATACGCCGGCTATACATGTTATCCACTATTAATTCAAATAAATTAACTAAAGAGATACTCAATAATTTTATATCACTGTATCATTAATATTTACATCTTTGTTTACTACTCCACAAAAACATAAATAATTTTTATTATTATCGGATGATTCAATTATTTATAACAAACAATCACAATCAAAAAAACACAGTATATATATATGACACTGTAATGAATCAATTTTCGACACTGTGAAGTTGGGTTTATTGATATGATTTATTGAATATTTGTAGAAGTAAAAATACAGAGATGTTGCTCCTTTTAAGTCTAGATTTAATCTGACAACTTTACACTAAATTGCTCGTTGAGTAGCCTGTAGCTCCCAACGTCTTGCTGACGGACTACAATATAATCCTTAAAATAAAGTATCTTATGTCTATGAGAAAATTATAGTAATATAATATGTGCACTTAGGCAGTTATAGTTTGCTATAAAATAGATTGAATTTTATTTCGATGTGAAGGGTTTTACAATAATCATAACACCTCCCTCCTCAAGTTAAAGGTAATGTTTTATATTAGAACTTATCTTTAATTACACCAATAGAGCGTAAAGGTCTTCGTGGTTCTGGTACAGGACCAAATTCAGAAGATCGACCTGGTAAAGGCTCTAATGGTACATCTACAGAGCTAGGTTTCCTTCCTTTTTTAGAAGTGTTACAAATATTAAAAGTAAGGCAGTTTACAAATTTAGAGCATTCGTTTGGGTTTTCATCACTATGTCTACGATTAAATGGATAAAGGTTATATTTTCTACAGCAGCCGCAACATCTAAGAACAATATATAAGATAATCATAATACATACAACATAACCAATGTACGTGAAAACTGATACCTTATAATCTAACATACTTTGTTTCTCCAAGTCGTCTATCATGTTTGATATTACGGTTAACTTATGGCTAGCAATATTTAAATTATCTAAATAAACATCTGTTTTAGGTAGTTGTTGCATTACAGGTATACTGAAAGGGATAGAATTTTTTATATCGCAACAGTCGTCTTGAGTGATGTTAAAAGGAAGGGTTTTTATAGTATAATTACTCGTGAAAGAGCTTTCCGCAGCAAGTAACGTTACTGGCGTATAAGCTTTACAATGTGGTTTCAACTCAAAAATTCCAGTTCCTTGAAGGCGAGTGTTAATTACTTCGGATGATACACATGAAATAGTAACAGAAATTGGTAATGGTGATATATAGATCCAAATATTTTTATTCTTCAGTTTATACCATTTTTCATCGGTAATTTGTACGATTCTAGAATCGCAACTTTTTGGAATATTCTTTTTCACTGATAATAATTCCATTTCGCAAGGAAGAGGTGGGAAAAATGAGTAGATTAGATATGATAATTTACATATATAAAAATCTGGGTCAGAGCTTTCACAATGTGATATGTCTTCGATCCATGAGTACTGATTTTTTGTTTCGGAGACAAGTAAATATTCGTGTGATGGCTGGATAAAAACGTACTGGCTCGAATTACGTAGTGAAGGAAAAGGTATGAGATTGTATAAAATAAACAGCGTATCACGTGCTAGAGGAGTATTATAGCTAATTCGTGTTCGTCTTTTTGTAGTCGAGATATCATCGAGTCATAACGTCGTGCGTCGTCGTTGTCGAGGTTCCCTGTAATAGTCTTAAAGACAGGTTTGGTAATAGCGCTTGGTAAAATGGCGCGATGCCCAAAGATTAATTCATAGGGCGAGAAGTTTGTGGACGAATGGTCGGCAGTGTTATAAGCAAACATTGCAAAATCTATCCATTTATCCCAGTCTGTTTGGTTACTATTTATGAAATGTTTGAGGTAGTCAGCAAGGGTGGCATGACTTCTCTCTAGTGCACCGTTCGATTGAGGGTGGTAAGCCGTTGTTTGAATTTGTTTTATTTTAAACAATTTTGCAACTTCCTTTAGTAAAGATGAGGTAAAATCCTTTCCCTGATCGGTTAGTATTCCTTCTGGTAGTCCGAATTTACAGATAAATTGTCTAGTTATTTCGTGAGCGATGGTTATTGAATCTTGGTAAGGAATAGCATACGCCTGAGAAAACTTGCTTAGATCATCCTGAAGGGTTAGAATGTATTTATTTCCTGATTCTGTGAGTGTCAACGGTCCTACAATATCTAGTGCAATTTTTTGAAAAGGTTTAGCCGAAGTTGTCGTGATTATCATTGGGTTTTTGTTTTTCCTTCGATTTAATTTGTTTCTCTGACATGAGTCGCATGAGTTTACGAAGTTTTTTATATCCTGCTTCAT
Source organism: Chelonus insularis (assembly GCF_013357705.1). Classification (NCBI taxonomy): domain Eukaryota; kingdom Metazoa; phylum Arthropoda; class Insecta; order Hymenoptera; family Braconidae; genus Chelonus; species Chelonus insularis. The sequence goes on from NW_023276482.1 coordinate 217,434, forward strand.
ATTAGGCCATTTATATAACTTTTTTATTCTTTTATAAGTTTTTAGACGACCGGTATGACCTGCCGCTGGAGTGGAATGGTGTTCCTCCAGAATATTTTTTATTTCGTCAGGATTTGGTTCTATGAAATTGTTTGAAAATAATTTTACTCGAACGTTAGAGTGTCTAAAAATAAATCTGATTAATGCGCGGATTTTGTTCCAGCGAAGAGTTTTAAACTCACTAGCTGGTTTTGAAATATTAATGGAAGTTTGGTTTTCTTTTAATAATTGATTTTTCAGATTAAGAAGAGTAAGAAAAATGTCCTTTAGGGTAGGTTTATCCCAAGAATTCGATTTAATTACAGCGTAGTATAATTTTATTTTCGTTAATGGTAATGAAACCACATCGTGTATTTTAGGATTTATTTCTTTTAATTCTTCGAAATGCGTTCTAACGTCGACATTGTTGTCATTGAAATTTAAATCTTCGGAGATAAGTATTACGCGGTTGTCGTCCCATGATTTTAGAATTTCGTCGTATTCTTCTACTTGGTTATTAGTGATAATTGTCGATTCTAAACATGCTAGAAAATCTTCGTACGAACCATCCGATTGGATCTGGTGAATATTTACTTGAGTATTGAATTTCATAATCATACTCCTCTAGTTTCAGTCTCCATCTGAGTAATCTAGAGCTAGGGTCTTTGACTCCAAATAGCCAAGTCAGAGGTTGGTGATCGGTGACTATTCGAAACTTTCTGCCTAGAAGATAAGAACGAAAATGTTTGACAGCCCAAACTATAGCTAGTAATTCACGCTCTATAGTGGAATAGTTTGTCTCCGCAGTGTTTAGGGTTCTACTGGCATAAGCAATAGGTAAATCGGTTTGGATTTCTTTATCTTTGTCGGTGACACCACGTACTTGGGATAATACTGCACCGATTGCAAAATTGCTCGCATCAGTAGAGAGAATAAATTCTTTTGTGAAGTCTGGATATATGAGGATTGGTTCGGAGGTAAGTTTATTCTTTATTATCTCGAACGATTTTTGTTGTGTGCTTGTACATTTAAAGTTAGCGTTTTTCTTTAATAAACTAGTCATCGGTTTAACTATATCACTAAAGCTTTCTATACAACGTCTGTAGTAACCAGCAAGCCCGAGAAATGATTGAATTTCTTCACGTATTTTAGGGACCGGAAATCTTAAAACAGCTATAACTTTAGCGGGATCGGGTTGCACGCCTGATTCGGATATTTTATGTCCCAGATACATTACCTCGCGTCTTAAAAATTCGCATTTATCAAGTTGAATTTTTAGATTGTGTTGTGAGAGTCGTTCAAATACTTCTCGTAATCGTTTCCCGTGTGTTTCCAAAGAGTCAGCAAAAATGATTATATCGTCGAGGTACACTAGACATCGGAGACCTTGGATTCCAGCTAAAACTATATTCATTAGTCTCTGGAAGGTTGCAGGGGCATTTTTTAGCCTAAAAGGCATTCTGGTGAATTCGTAATGACCTTGTGGGGTCGAAAATGCTGTTTTTGCTATATCTTGTTCTCGAATAGGGATTTGATGGAATCCAGAAGCTAAATCTAGTGTTGTGAAATATTTAGACCCGCCTAGCTGGTCAAGGATGTCGGTTATATTAGGTAACGGGTACGCGTCGCCAATAGTTTTGTCATTTAATTTCCGGTAGTCAATAACAACACGCCATTTTTGTTCACCAGAAGTGTCCTTTTTTTTTTGGCACAACTTACACCGGTGCCTTCCACGGAGACTCAGAATTTCTTACTCTGCCGTCGTTTTTCATCTCTGAGATCTGTCTAGCTACTTCATCTTTGAAAGCTTCGGGGAGTCGGTGCATTTTTTCGTTTATTGGTGTGTCGTCAGTTGTCAGGATTTTATGGTCTGAAGAATCAGTGTTTGTGAGTATATCTCCTTTTAGGCAGAATAAATGATTGAAATCAGTACAAATTGGTAATAGGTGAGCTATTTCCTCATGATTGAGGTGAGCAACACGGATGCTTTCTATGAGTGCAGATAGTCGAGAAGATTCGTGATTAATGGATGAGTTGGTTTGGTATTGTAGTTTCATTATTCTTATATCATACTCGGACATTGGGTTAATATCCGTTTCCGGGATATTGATTTCACAGTCAGTATCAGTTGTATTGAGAATAGTGGTTTTCGCGAATCCGTTTTTATCGACTCTAACTAAACTGCCAGAGAGGTAAACGCCGTTGCGAATTTCTTTTCTGTCGATTATACCCCCTGTGACGTCCTGATTTTTCACTTTCAAGAAACTATGGTTTCCGTTCTAGCTTTGATTCTGTGAATGTGGGTTGATTGAGGAATTAGGTTCTTCTGAGATTGAATTAGAGGATTTTGTGATATTTGCGGATTTGATTGAAGAGTCGGATTCTTTTGAGATTGAGTTGAAGGATTTTGAGATATTTGAGTGTTGGATTGAGGAGTTAGATTTTGTGGATGATGTATCAAAGGAATTGAGCCGTTTGCAAAACGTAGTTGGTTTTGCGCGTTATCAACGTTTGTATTAAATTGAGTGAGGATATCATTTCCGAGAATACCAGCAAATGGTATCGGAAAAGAGTCTTTCACTACGTAGAAAACGACTGGATATTTCGAGTTTTCTATAGTTAGCTCCAGGTGACAATAACCTAGAGTTTCTATATTTTCATTCGAAAGTCCATTGATGGTTAATTTTATGTTATCATAACAGGGTGTGTCTCCGCGTAGTTTTAAGAGTTTTATAACTGAGACGGTAGCCCCACTATCGAGAAGCATTTCGAGTGGATTTTCTTTTGCTTGGATAATTTTAAGATTGACGGAGATTGTGACACTCATTAAATAGTTTATTTTTACTGTTCTGCCTGGATATTGTCTATACTCCGCGGTACGGCAGCTACCGGAGTAGTATCGAAGTTTAAAGGTTCGGAATTGATGGCGTTAGGTTCGTTATTAGTATTCAAACTATTAATTCTTTGGTTTTGATTGGGGTTAGTATTATTATGTGGGTTTTGAGCTCTTCTAGAATGATTATACATCCTTTTACGGCATTCGGAGATGTCGTGTCCGCTTCTTTTACAGTATCTACAAAATTTAGCTTCGCCTTCAACTTGCGCTTGAACTTGTCTAACTTGCGTTTCAGATCGTGTTGATGTTGTCTGAGGTTTGAGTTGAAAACATTGGAGGGTAGTATGTCCCCCGCGATTACAATTTTCACAATATCGAGTTTCTTCTAAACTAAGGTTATGAAATTTTGACATTTCTTCACGCGATTTCTGTTCGCTTTCTTCCGCCAGAGCATATTGCACTGCGTCCTCCAAAGGAGTAGGTTTTTGAGTTTTTACAACTAATGAAAGATCCCTATTCAATCCTAAGATGAATACATTCATAGCTTTATTCTGTATTAATTTAACGCAAGCAGCTCGATCCGTCGTAGACAGGCTTTGGTCAAGACTATCAGTGTGTTTAATTAGACAATTTTCAACCTTCGTGGAAGGATAAAACGTCCTCTTTTGGGCCTTGCCTGCATGACGATAGTTCGAGTTGCCATTGTGCGTGAGATCGTTTTTCAGAGTACGCTTCTATGAGATAAGATTTTAAGGATTCCCAATCAGTGAAGGTGCGATTACAAATAAGTGCTCGCGCATTCCCAGATATTTTGGTTTGAATTATTTTAAAAAGGAAATCGTGGTCCTCTGTCTCGGTAATTTCTATTGCTTTGTCACAATTGTCGCAGAATTCAAATAGTGTTGATTTTTCTCCTTTAAATGTAGTAAGTAATTTCGCGGCGAGTTCGATCGAGACCATTTTGATTAATTTAAATTTAGTTTGATTGTAAGAAGGTTATATTATTTTTGATACTTGTGAAATTAACTATAGGCAATTAAGTTAGCTTACAGGAAGATGATGCTGATCATCCTTCGCTCTTGATGTCCAGATGTAGGTGATACGGTGGTTCAGTTGTGTAAGGTTTGGATGATGCGAAGGCTGGATGATGCGAAGACTGAATGATGCGAAGACTGGATAATGCGAAGGTTGGATAGTGCGACGGCTGGATGATGCGTGTGTAAAATTTGGCTGGTGATGAGTTGAAGGGTTTTATCAACTCGATGGCTGGTTAACAGCAAGAAGTTATATTGTTACAGCTGTCTGCTTCAAAGGTTGATGTTTACTGCACAGCACCAGCGCTTATCTTTACACTGATTAGGAATTAGTAAGGCTGAACAATTTTCTTTCAGTTCTGTTGGTTTAGTGAAGTATATAGTTGATAAGTCGCACTGAATTCTCTTGAAGTACAACAACTTGTCACTGTTTTCTTGATTCGAAATTAAATTCGATTGCTCGATTAACTTTCGTATTATCTTCGAGCGATCCCACTTCTGACACCAATTGTAATGAATCAATTTTCGACACTGTGAAGTTGGGTTTATTTGAGTGATTTATTGAATATTTGTAGAAGTAAAAATACAGAGATGTTGCTCCTTTCAAGTCTAGATTTAATCTGAAAACTTTACACTAAATTGCTCGTTGAGTAGCCTGTAGCTCCCAACGTCTTGCTGACGGACTATAATATAACCCTTAAAGTAAAGTATCTTATGTCTATGAGAAAATTATAGTAATATAATGTGCACTTAGGCAGTTATAGTTTGCTATAAAATATATTGAATTTTATTTTGATGTGGAGGGTTTTACAATAATCATAACAACACGTTGTTATTAAAAATTATGCCCAATGATATATTGTTGTATTGTGATATTATTTTCCTTTATCTTATGGATTGTAGTGAGTAATTTATTAATCATGAGTAATTGTAATTTGTTAGTATGTAATATGAGTTTATGTTTTGTAATTCATAAAAAAATAAATAAACTTAGTATTTAATTATTAACAACATCTAATTTTTTTATTTAAAGATTGTTTAGTTATTATTAAATTTATTTTAGGAATAAAATATTGGTCGAAAATCAAAATGATTGTGAACCTTGTCGATTTTCTCAATATTGATGTTGAAAAATAAGTAATTGTTCTTCCATTCTGAAATTAAATATAGAGATTCGGTGAAAAAAACACTAAAGAAAATAATATAACAAAAAAAAAAATGTATACGACGAGAATCGAACCCGTGACCCTTCAGACGTAGGGCTGGCAGGCCACCCATTACGCTGTGATACATTCAATAAGATGTAACACAAACTCATATTTAAGTTAAATAAGAGGGTTGCTTGCCCTCTTGAAATTAGTATTTTTCCATGCAAATGGTCTAAGTATTGAATAATAATTCAGAATTATTGATGAAAATTGTGTTTTTTATTTTAATTTTATAATAAATATGAAAATAAAGATAAAAGCGCATCTATAGATTTTAAAAAAAGTGGGGGAGTCAGATAGGGCTCTTCTAGTCACTTATTTGACTAATTTTCAGTGTCCATCTTGACCAATGAAGTTCCTGTCACCATTCTTTTTCTGTTCTCATTTACATGTACACGCTATTCTAATTCTTTTCTCTAAGATCTTTCCTTTTTGAGTCAATCACTAGTGCTAGTGTCATTCTTTAATAAACATTTTTTTTTATTTAATAATTTTCCGAAGTTGTTATTTGATCTTATTTTACAGTATATATAATCTCTTCGTTTAATGCAGTAATTGGGATGTCATACGGACCAAATCATTTGAAGACGGCGCAGATTATCATGATAGCTAAACCAGGGAAACCATTAATTGAGGTAACTTTATGCAGACTAATTAGTCTGTCGCCCAGTATTTCCAAGCTATTTCAAAAACTGCTACCAGCAAGAATTAAACCGGCATTTGAGGAGGAAGGACAGGATGGACTCATTCAAGACTACAAAAACCACCCTTACCAGAGCAATCACCAAGCTCATTGTTCTACCAATAGACGAGTACCGCAAGGACGTTGGGGTAGACGGGAAGTATGTTGCGAGAAGTTAATCGCAACCTGTCAGCGGGACAGGTCCGGGACAAGCCGGACTGTCCCAGCTCGTGCTCAGTCGAGCTCGCCCTATCCTACCTCTTCCTGTAGCGCTCAACTAATCACAGCTCGTCCTCTTTAACCTAGCCAATGATAGGTGTCCAAAACGTGTTTGCAGCCATTAACGCTCACGCGACACTGAAGTACACGTCTTCGATTACCGCTCTTTCTATTTTCGCATAAACTAATTGTTTTAAGCTCGTGATAACTTCTATTCAGGCTCAACAACGTTCAGTTGAGCTCTAACATTGTTAATAAGTTATTGTTAACTTAAAAAAAAATCTATTTCTATAATAAAACAATCATAAAGCTCAATAAAAGTGTCTTTTGTGTGTGTGCATCTTTTCTGACCACAGCCTACGGCGTAGCTCATCTGCTATCATTATTCTTAGCCTAAAAATCATTAAATAAAACCGAAATTATCTCAGGCAATTTATTTGCAATAAAAAACACAATGATAATTTTTTATAATGCATGTACTAAATATATGTAGTTAAGCAACGTTCTTCTTATATAAATTATAGTGATTACAGTTCCTAAAACTGAGTTTGTATAAATTTTTCATGTAAAAAAATTTGATTATTTCTATAATTATTAATTCAAGTATTTGATGTAAGGAATAGATGGAATTTTCAGTAAAAAACCGACGTTTCGATACAACAATTTTATACATTTTTTTAGAAATCTCAGGAGAAACCCAGATTTACTATATATTCAAATCTAAAATTTCTTCAAAAATGTCTGAGTTATGAGAGATATTCCCTTACAAGATATTTATTTCAGGTACTTGATTGACTGTAAACGAGCGGATCTACATATATATATATATATATATATATAGTTATAGTCCGATCATAGCTGATCTTATCCGTGCACACGCCACTAGGTAGCTCCTTGTTTCCCGGTCCTGGGAATGACATTATATTGGAGTACCTTGCCTTATAGGGCATAACTCTGGGATTGGCTATATTTTTATGAGAATTGCCTAGATACTAAAATTTTCTGTTGAATAATATGGGATATTATTGGACTTTTTAACAATTTTAATCTTATTTTAATAGGAGTTTAACAATGTCAGAATTTTCAATAAAAATGAATATATGAATAATAGCGAATCCTTCTCGATTTTGCAATAAGACTAAACAATACTAAATGGAATTTTAATACTGTCGAAATTTTCGACTAATACTAATAATCAACGTTCTGAAGTGCACGTCGTACACTTATGGCGGCTGTCGCCCAACTCACTGCTCGGTTGGCGGCACGACGCTCTTGTACCTCGAAGCCAGCATCCCCTCCTCCTCTGAGAGGATCCGCCTCTTACCTAGCTATTGCGCCACTCGCTCCCAAGCTTGTGATGGTATAGCAGATGTGGCTGCGGATAAACATGGAAGTAGAGTTACCCATTGTAGTGCATCCACTGATGGATAGCAAAGTAATGCTCAGGACTGTAACGGTCGGAATGTGTTCCTTAAAAGCAGAAGTTTTTCATAACTTTCGCCTGACAAATAGAGGTCGCCACCCTTCTACAAAGAAATATGATTAATTACTGATCTCCTTATCAATCATTCTTCGAAATTCAAAAATTCCTCAGCTTTTTATGTAAACATTTCTCTTTTTTCATTCAGATTTGATGAATCTTCCATAAGATTGTCACTTTTTTAAAAGACGAGTTTAAGCAGAGTATATACGTATATGTATTATTTAATTTGAAACTTATCAATAAAGTCACATAATCATTGATTTCTATTCGTCAATTCTTCGTTTTTATTCGACTGACATTATTTGTCATAAAATAGTAGAAGTTTAGTAAAATAATTGTAAAGAAATTCATAGCATCACCATTACTTTTACTTTAAGAGATTCGAGAAGATTTTCAATTGCTGGTAAATCATATTTCAGAGCCCATTACATTGATTTTTGAAACATGTACCTCTTATTATCAGTGACAATTGATCATTGATACCCGACCTGAACGTTTTATTATATTTGATATGTTATTTAGGATGAATATTCTTGCTGAAGGTCACAAACGAGTCTTGACTTCTAAACTAGGAGTATATTCATCAATTTTGACCTTAACAGGTTATAATAGTTTTGAGTACAATGTTCTAGAGAAAGATATTGTATTAATATCACTCTTTTTATTTTGTTTTCCATTTTAGATAACATTGAAATACGTGGACATAATCTATTTTGAAAATATTCCAGCTTAACAACTGTAAATGTCACCAGGCGATCTACGCGTGCTTTATATGTTATTTATAAAGGTAGATGACTAAGTTATAGTATATAAATTATCACTGCTAAATATTTCTGACTTTTTATCATTTATCGGCCATAATTCGAACACATATACAAAGAATGTAATTGACAACGAAGTATTATGAGATATTGAAATGTCAATAAATAATCATGATGGCATAACTAGTAATTGATTAATATAATTGTGAATGCAAATAACGTTGAATACGTAAATTATATTCGAGATGATGCTTTTTTAGTTCACAATTGAAGACATTGCGCATATTTCGAAGTATTCAAGCAATATGATATTAATAAAAAATCTTCATATTACCTCAAATTAAAGAATCGTGAGGATAAACAAAAAAAAAAAATTCGTAAAAAAAATGGTATTGTTATATTGTTGACAAGTGGATTCAGAAACCCCGGTGAAAATATATCTACAACGAACTACAATTCTCTACAATATATTGCTACAACATTTAACAACTTTCTACTACTTAACCCTATCTTCACTGTGTTTAATTTCAACAAATTTCTATAATCAAGTACGCGGATTGGGACAGTATTTTATAATTTCGTGTATAGTTGTAAAAAGTTGTAAATACTATACGGGATCAAACTACGTTATGTTCAAAGATATTACAACATTCTATGCTATAGGCACTACAATTCTCTACAACTTTCTGCAATGAAGTCAACCTCCTCTTCATTTAGTCACTTCGATTTCCTACAACTTTTCACAACAAAATCAATCTACTCTTTGTCTGGTCACTGTAATTTTAATCAAAATTGTTGTACAATCGTACAACAATCTTGTAGATGAAAAACGGTAAAACAAAGAGATAAAAAATAATTTTCTTTTTCTTTATATGAAGAATACAGCATTTCAAGAATCCTTAATTAGATTTTTTTTTTGCACAACTTTTGCTTATTTTGGTTACATAATACTTTCGTTACACTTATGATTTTTAACGCATCGAATAATAAACTTTGTAACATTTATAATACTTTTTTTAAATAACTTTATAAAATTTTATAATAATTTTTGGCACACTTATTATCTGAACGCTGTTAAGTATATATGTATGAAGCATCACAAAGATAATTTGAAAAACTAAATTTTTTAGTTTTTATTAGATTAGTGGTAATAATATACGTCACAATTCATTATTTCTAATGAATTTAGACCCTTTCGTCCAATAATAAGCTGTGAAATAAATGATAAAGTATGACTAACTTTGACACTTTTGAAATTACTACATTCTTGCAATTATTTTGAATTTTTGCTGCATGAGACATAAATATTTAACAGTGCTCATTTATAAAAAAAAACTTGCATAAAACTTATATGTTATTAAAAGTTACTTATTGGCTTTATCATGCGAGTCAAGCCCCTTATCACTTGTTCCATTATTACTTGCCTCACAATCACTTGTAAATTTTTCGAGCTTTGTAGATCTTTTATTTATATGTTCTTTTCTTTTCAATTCTTCGGGAGGAGATAATTTCAATACAATTAATAATGTGAATATATATTGCTTGAAGTAAATATTATTTTACTATTGAAGAAGTAATTGTGCATCTCCTTAACTTTTTCTAGTAACTGTACAACTACTGGACTCTTTTCAGTAAGTGGTTTGGTCGTTTACCTTTTTTTCAATATAAAATTTTCAGTCTCTAACGATTTATTCATTATTAGCTTTTTCCAACTTCTCGAGAATTTCCTCCAATTCTCCGCTCATTGTTTCTGATGAAATCGACATCAGTAGCTAAAAAATTTGCTTTATTCAAAAAAAATGGTCTACTTCAGGAATTAACAATAAAAATTATTTTTATTGAATAATTAGATATTAACTGATGAGAATCAAAATTATAGAGTTTTTAGAAACTTTTCTTTAACATGCACTAAAAAATACTATCTTCTACATACCTCTCTCTTAGAGCTAGAAGTGTGTTTTTCTGAATTCTTCACGTTTGCCTTTTTGTAGGATTTTTGTGGTGATGGCTAAAAGAAAAGAATCAAGTAAACGATTCAGTTTAATTTGTGATAATAAAAGTTCCCTGCGAAAAGAAAAAAAAATATTTTAGATATATCTGTCTTATAAATTAAAAATTACTGATATCTGTTTTGTTTAATCATTTCGTGAACTGCAAAGCTTTAATTTTTGATGGGAAATTCTAGCAATTGTTTACAACAAATTGTAAATTGTTTATCAACATAAAATTATATATGAGTTTAGACTGTCAATTTTTTAACATAATTTGAAATGTAAAAAAAACATCACGAAAATATACAGAACACAGCATAGTAAATTATACATAAATTATCACAATTTCGAATGTTAGACTATTAGTATGTACTAATATATATAATCATAAATTATGTCTTCACATTTGATATAAAATAGTATGAATTGATATCTTACATCATTTCTTTTGGATTTAAGATGTGCTTCGATAAAAGCAGCCTTCTCTATTTTTTGAGCAGCTACTTTCTTTCGTTCCTTCTTCACAATGACAAATTGCAAAAGTAAATTTTATATTTAAATACACTGCGGATAATTAACTGAATAAAAATAAATTTCATACTTGTTTACTTGTGTCTTAAAAATCATCATCTTCATCGTCTGATGATTCGTATTTTGCATATTGAGCAGAATGTCTTATTTTAGGAATTTTTGGTCTTTCCCGTTTGATTATGGTTTCTAAAGCTTCTGTGGAAATGTATGAGATGTTTCGAAACAGTTTCGTAATAAAAAATATTCTAGAAAAATTATTGAAGATTGCAATTTATTACTGATAATCAACTTCAAATCAAAATTGTAACGACTACTACCATGGTCTTCTTTGAGTCAAAAGGATAAGTTAAAAGAAATTTCAGTAAAACAAACTAGTTAATCAATTCACAACTACAATGATGACAATTGAATTTTTAACATACCTTCAACAATAAGTACATAAATAGGAACTTGTTCACTTGCCGGGTCTTGATTTGGCCATCGTGTGAAAAATAGATTCTTTAGATAGTGATCCTTGTGATTTTCATGTTCATCGACAGAAAATCGTAAAATGTTACCGGCTTCGCAAATCTTTCTAGTTTTTGATTGTAAATAGTATATAAAAGCCCACATTCTTGTATTTTATTTATAGTACATAAGTGACCCAACTCATTAATACAGCAAAATGGCCGCATTTGTAGCAACAGGTCTACAGTTTAAACAACGTGACGTCACTCGGCTTTCAAGCAGAGTGCAGAACGTGTCGTATTCGCCATTTTGCAGCACATGTAATCGCGCCGAATTCAAATAAAAGATTGAATTACATGCTATTATTTAAAAATTATATTTGGAAAACATGAAAAATCTTAATTACAATTGTACGGCTGTATCAATAATACGTATAACTTCCTATTTTTTCTGAATAAAATTGCTGGATGACAGTATGCAAATTGGACTTCAAATTGAATTTATCGCTATTACTCGCGGCGCAAAACAGTAAAAACAGTTGTCACTTGTTGTACCTGCTCATCGTGCTTGTTTTTTAATTAGAAAAGGCGTTCAACTTTGGAGGTTGAGGTTCGTTAATTAATTGATAAAAACTTTCTTTGTGTTATAATATAATCACCATAAAAAATTCATTCTTCATTAGTTATATACAATTCCTTTGTACGAATTAGTGTTTATTTAACATTTAATTTACAGAAATGGCTGAGCTTAGTGACAAATTAATACTATTTATTGTGTAAATAATATCGATTTGTAATATTGAAAATTTTTTTATAATAAAACGAGGACCTTATCACAGGTGTTCACACCTAACTTAACTGAAAAAATCCCACGCTCTACCCAACATCGAAAAAGAATTGTACGTGTTCATCATCAACAAGTGGTAGTATAACCTCAATTATTGCTATATTTTGTATATTTAAATAAGATTACATTGAAACTATTTATCTAGATTCAAAAGGAAAAAATTACACTTTGCTGAACCAATTTTTTTAGTTTATGTCATTGATGAAGTTCTATTTTCTATCATATGAGCACGAAATGACTTAAAAATGCAATGGAATTAACGCCAATTGATAGCTTGTAAATATTGATAACATCTCTTTATTAATTGTTTCATTTGGTTCTCTTTTATAGGTATCTTCTCAAGGTGGTATTGATGATTCTCAGCATTTGGACTTGGCTGAGAATGTTCCTAATGTTGACATGAAGGTAGATGCAAGTGTAGACAATGAAATTCATGATAGTGAAAATACTTTCAATCAAAATCATCATCCGATTATTCCAATTAATGATAATGAATTTCAACAGATTCTGTGGTACGGAAAAAATGAAATTTTTACTTAATAGATAATGAAATTGCACATTTAGAAGAAATTGATTATGATGACGTTATTAGTGAAAATAAATTTAGGAGATAAAGAAGGAATCATAAACATTAAAGCTGATATGGTAAATAAATCAACTAAAAGATTCAATAAGTAAAAAATATACGTATTCCCTTGAAATAGAAAATATCAACAGTTTATAATTACAGTTATTTCAAATTTTCCTGAATGGAGAACACAATAGAACTCACATTAGCATATTCATATCTCTGCATATTCATTTTTCATTTTAAATCCTAATTAGTTTCGAAATTTCAATTTTATTTTATAATATATATTTTCGTTTTTTAGAACAAATGAATATTAATAATACTCAAGATCCATATTTGAACGAGAGATTGTGCGAGTGTACCTCAAAAACAATAGGTGAAGTGTTACTAATGTCTATGACAATCGGCCTACGACACTCTTTACCTTGGATCGCAATTGTTGACATATTGAACATGATAAACGTGATATTTGAAAAGCGAGTAGTACCTGACACGAAATATCTCCTTCGTAAATATTTTCATTCAGATATCCAATCAGCAACTTATCATTTGTATTGTTCGAGATGTACACAGTATATAGGCATTCAGAATTCTGCTGTTAATAATTCGAATTGTGTTTGTGGGAGTAGAAATGGTAATAGGGCAGAAACCTCCTTTTTTGTTGAATTTTATTTCGAGGAGGGAGTGAAGAAACTATTGAAGAATGATGTTGTGGTGAAAAATTTAAATTATAAGACTGAAAGAGGGCACAGTGATCTTATTCGTGATATTTATGATGGGAACAATATCAAAGAAATCCTTTTTTAAAAGAGAACTGGAATTTGTCTTATAATTCTAATATTGATGGCTGTCAATTAGCAAAATCTTCGAATACAGCCTTGTCGCCAATTTACGTTATGATTAACGAATTACCGCCTAAAATGCGTTTTAAATATATCATACCTGTAAGTTTATGGGTTGATTCATCCCAACCACATATGAATATGTTTGGACGTTTTTTTGTCAACCAAGCGAATAAATTATCAAGTTCAGGAATAACATGGACTCTTAATAACGGAACAATAAATACTTGTCTCTTTCCCATACGTGCTCCTGTTGATTACGTTGCACGTTGTAAAATACTCAATATGAACCAATTTAATGGTCGGTATGGGTGTACATATTGTCTACATCCAACTGAATCGATAAACGGCGTTCGGAAACATCCTATTTATATTAGAGTTCCTGAAATGCAACAAGTGATGGTATCAAAAAAAGTATGATACAATTATTTAGGAGTGATGTTTTAAATGTAAACGATATTCTTGGTGTAAAAGGGCCATCATTTCTTATGATTTTTAATTATTTTGATATAGTTGGGAGTTTGTCCCCCGACTAAGTGCATTCAATGTTACTTGAGGTGACACGTCAATTTACTGATATGATTTTAACTTCTACTGGAACAGAATATTATGTTGGTAATCCAGAATCTGCAAATAATTAATACTCGACTATTATCAATATCAACACCTATAGTTATTACTAGAACGATAAGAAGTTTGACCGATCGAGCATTATGGAAAGCTTCAGAGTATAGATCGTGGCAACAATTTTATTTTCTTCCATGTCTACGAGGTGTCCTTCCAGATAAATATTTACATCATTGGTCCATATTTGTTGTTGCAATGAACATATTATTACAGGATTCAATAGCAATGAACTCATTGAATTATGCTGAAACTTTACTAATTGAATTTGCTACAGAATTTCAAACACTCTACAGTAAAACTAATATGAACTATAATATCCATTTGATTTTGCATTTTTGTAGAAGTGATGGCCCTTTATGGGCTCATAACACATTTTCTTTTGAGAACGAAAATAGAATGTTAGTAAAATATAATCACAGCTCAGCTCGTATTGTACAGCAATTTACGGAAAAAAAATTAGCAGTTCAAAATATGGCATGTTTTTCCGATAAAGCTACAATAAGTAATAGTACACAACATTTTCGTAGTTCAATTATTGGTAATGAATTAAAATTAGTTACTACAATTTCGAACACTATGTTGTTAGGATATGGTACAATGCTTTCTGTTGAAAATGAAACGTTACTGTTATTTGATGAATCTGTAAAACTTTGTGTATCGTATGATAAAATAATACATGAAGGTGTTAGATACACAACTTCATTCTATCAACAAACAAAGTGTGAAAGAATTAACGATATAATAGTAGAATTTAATGATGGTAAAATCGGACGAATTAATAAAATATATTTAATTGAAACGTTAAGTCTTCGAAAAATTATTTTGATGGTTGAGATTTTTCAATTACGGCAATCGAATTTATCTCCTGCTCATGTTATGCTCAATCACATTAAGGAGTGTAATGCGACAAATAGAACGATATACATGTATGAACCACGTGATTTAATTTGAACTTGTGCATTAATTAAAATTCATCGTAAAAAAAGGAATATATACTATACCGTTTGGGTGTTTGAGTGATTAAATAAATATAACCATTCCATTACCCTTCGAAGTAGTTATTCCGAGAAAATTTTTAGATAAGTTATAAAAACTTGTAGAATGTGGTAGAATTTTGTAGTATTCTACAAGATACAATACCAAACTACGCGCTAGACACTTGAAGGCTATCTTCTAAATTTTAGGACACGACATGAGAAGTTGTAGAATGTTGTAGTATTTCATGAAATACTACTACAAATTACGCGAGCCGTGTTTTACTAGAAATCATTCTATCAAGTCCCAATTGTCTTAGAGTAACACGTTGTAAAAATTTGTAGTGCTTCACAACTTGTTATAATTTATTACATAAGAAAATCGAATAAGTTTCAGTGAGACGTTGAATGTCGTAAAATATTGTAGTAATGAGCTACAATTTTCTACAACTACGCAAAATGTTGTAGAAATTTGTAATTTGTTGTCGAGTCGCATAAAAAGTTGTAGATATAATTCCACCAGGGTATACAGAGAATACTTGTAACTATTCGACACTCACAGGGTAAATAATAAATGGATCAATGTATATGTTAACGAAGTTTATTATTACTTTCAGTAATTGTTTTATAAGTATATTTAATATCACTAGCTGTTTTATAACTATCAATGTAGCTGACCTGACAATAATAGTGAAGTTATGTAAATATTGATGCATAAGTAATATAGTTTTTTTGTTTCTTATGTTCTTTCTTTTTTTTTAATCAAAGCTCAATTAACAACATTCGTTCATTTCATGTACATAAAAAATTGTTCTATTTTACCTGAAAAGATTTTTAACCTTGAATTTGTACACGGACGAGTATAGTTTACATAAATGCCTTATATGCTATTTCTAAAAGAAACTGAATCATGAAATCTTAAATTAACAATTACCTATAAAATTCTCACGAATTTTTCATCATAGTAGGTTCATAGAAATATGTAAAATCTGTTCAGTAATTAATTACCGACTAGTTAACCTTACTCAATTAAAAAATTTAAATCTGGTCACCCTACCGGTAACCGATCAAATCACTTATTACTTGGACCAATTAGAGCCCGTCAACGACGCCAACTCTCGGGCTTTACAACTTAGGACTTTTCCGATGCAGCTCGATAGCCGTTTAGTTGCTAATGGCGATCACCGACGCTCAGTTGTAGTTGTCGTAAAAACGGGAGAGGGACATCCATCCCCAAATTAATGTCACTCAAGAGCAATTCTCTCGTCAGATCAATTTTAACCAATAAATATAGAATCTAAATCATTTATGCTGAAACTCTATAATATACTGCCTTTTTGCATTTCTACATTAATTTGTATCCGTTTAAAAATCTATTATATTTTTTATTATACTTCATAATAAATGTTTATTATTGTCAAACATTTAACTTCTATTCAAATATTTTATTTCCTAACAATAGTTATGCTCCCACTTTTCTGCAAGCATGATGACTTTCAGCAGTTGCAACAATGATAAATTATCTCGCTTCGATAAAAGAGAAAAAAGTTCAAACTAGTGTGTTAGTTTGTTGATAGGTGACCCTGATGGCATTATTTACAGCGAATGAATGAAATACCCACCGAAAATAACAATTTTTGTACTATAATTCAAGCATTTCAATAAGCTTATTCAAAAATTTTTCTCTACAGAGAATAACATTCTAAAGCTAGAAACTAACGAATCAAATTTTTTTAACCAAAGTTTTTAAATTTTAAAAATACTATAATGTTGTGATAGAAATATATTTTTATCATATATTTACCTATAAATTAATGGCATTATGAATTTTATATCATAATATTAATTATTGGTGTATTTGTTACAATTATAACTATATTACAATAGAAGAAGTTTTTTTATTCACACAAATAACATTACAGATAAGCGCAATTCAATGATTGGGTGTAAGTATCAGATTTTCTATAATTTTACTTACTTCATAAAATTATAGAACATACAATAAAGCCAGAATTATTCTTTAAAAATATGTATATCAATCAATGTATATTGATGACTCTACAAGTTGGCGATTCATTATCGGTAATTTTTCGTCTTTAAAGAAATTAGAAATTTACTTTTTAAAGGATAAATAAACTAGATTTATCTTCATTATGATACTTCTAAGGCAATTTGTATAGTTTTATATTCAAAATCTACTCTAATAATTCGTATTATTGTATAGAAAAATTATATGACAATCAAATGCATTCATATCTGCGAAATAAACCAAATTTATCTGCACAGTGAAACTGTCTCTGTTGAAACTTAGTACAGTTTCAATCTCCTTGAAAACTTTGAATTTTTTCCTAATCGGGAGACAGTCATGTGGAGATACATGACTGCCCGCTCAACTACCCAATGACGACTCAGAAAGGTGACCAATCCCGGCCATACTCAACTACAGGGTGACTTGTCCGCGTCAACCAGCACTGGCGAGGTTCTTGCCCGCCTGTTGCTGCGGCAAGTCATCCTCCTTGTTCGTGTCTCGCATGCACATCGCACGTGCTTAGTGACGCTCATCGGTTCAATTCAGTTTTTAAGTGAAATACTCAATGTTTGGGCCCAAAATCAACTCATAAGTGTTTGTATCATCCTCAAGATCATTTTGATGTTTTATAAGCTCAACAAAAATCGAAGTGCCACTCTGTAACGAGAGATTATTCATCGCGCCACGGTACCGGCATTATTCAAGTGTTGTGTCTCACTCACTCATCCTACAACCATTGCCTGGCTCATGAGACAACACATAGACAGTGCGTTAGGCGTGAAGAACTCATAATTACTAGTAAACTAAATCATAAGAGAAGAACTCATAGACTTAAATTTTTCTTCATAATACTGTGATAGTGATTATATATATATTTTTTAAGAAATATATCCGTTTTTTGTTCAATACGAAAACACGTGTTAAGAGAATCTGTTTTCACCCACTGCTGGGTGTATCGACCTACATTCATCCATCCGAAAAGATTACAGTCCACTCCCTGTCACCTTAGCGATACAAATTAATTTTAATTATTAAGTTTTCTGATCTTAATCGCAACATTTTTTGGTCCTTCGAGCCGGATAAGGCACCTTATCCGGTTTCGCTAACTCCATTGTGAAAAAAGATTCTCGTCTAGACTCAATTCAAAAGACATTCCAGTGCTCAGTGACACTCATATTTGTTGATAGACACAGAAGTGCTCAACTTCAGTTTGGTGTATTGACTCAACTTTTTGAATTTATTTCAAACAATTTTTGATGTACACTAAAGTGACTCAAGTGAAATAAAATTCAAGTGAAATAATTCAAGTGAATTATACTCAAGTGTAAACAACTCAAGAAGACTGGACATTCCTTGGTTGGTGACAACAACGCGAAACAAACATTTTTTGTGTGAGAATAAACTCAAACTTCAAGTGCTTGGTGAACACTTGATTATCAAAATTATATTGATCAGCTCATTATTATTATTATTCATTTTGTTCTTCTCTGAAACTCAACTCAATTGAAATTATTATTTTCCTTGTAATATTTTTTTTGTGAAAAACTCATTCACAAGGTTTTTGTTCTTTTGTTAACCAAGACAAATCATTCTTTTTCTCAATTAATTAATTAATTAATCAATTCATTAATTCACTTCAAAATTGATTATTTTCTTGAATTACATCCAAAATAATTTTTCTGTTCATTTTGGTTGTAAAAATATTAACAAACTCAACATAACACCTCAGTCTTATACGTACTGAATTTTTTAGATAATCAAAAATGGTTGACAAACGTGTAATTAAGCCATCATCTGATTTCACGTGGACTCAGAGGAAGGTGTGGAAGCTGGCCACGAGACGCCAGAAACAGTTATTAATCCAGGCACCCCTCAGCAAGCAGCTGATGAAACTCACTCATCACAACAACATGAGCATCTCAACGTCCCACCAAAGGAATCACAGCAGAAAAAAGGATCTAGGTCACCGTCTCCTGACTTGACTGGTCCAACTAGCTTCAAGATTGCAACTCAAATGGCTCGACTCAACCAATTGAGAAGGATGAAGGTGCAAGCTGATGACGTAAACAGAACCACCATGACTTTTCAATTGATTCAAGAAAAGATGGAGATGCTCAAGCAAGTCTGGAGTGAGTTCTTGGCTGAACATGAACTCATTGGTAAAGGTTGTCGTGTTACACTATTCAGACACCCTTACATGACTGATAATATGTTTGATCAAGCATATAATCTGTTTGATCAAACCAATGACCAACTGCACTCACTCAAATCGGAACTACATTGTCGAGAAATCCAAAGATCACTCACTGCAGCAGGGATTACTCCAGCTCCATCAATATACACTCCATTCACAAGAGCTCAACTTCCTGAAATTAAGCTGAAATCGTTTGATGGTCAATACTCAACGTGGCCAGAGTTTCGTGACTTATTCAAATCACTTGTCATCGATCGACACGGACTTGCAAATGTAGAGAAACTCCATTACTTAAAATCCAGTCTGACTGGACTACCAGCTCTACTGATTAAGAACATTCCATTGAATGATGACTCATTCGAATCAGCTTGGAGAACACTCACCGAAAGATACGATGACAAGGAAAGGTTGATCTTCTCTCACATAGACAGCTTATTGACTAACTCACCAGCTCCAATAAAGACTGCTCAAGACATTGATCAACTCAGCGGCAATCTACGCCAAAATCTTGATGCACTACGAAGTCTCAACGTCCCTGTACAACATTGGGATTATATACTGATCACCATTGTGACAAAAAAGCTCGACTCATCTCTTAGGGAGGCTTGGGAAGTGAAAAGAAGCTCCTCAACTGGCACAACTCAACTAGGGGATTTAATGCGATTCTTGAATGCTAGAGCAAGAGCCCTAGAATCAGCTCATCCGTCATCCAACCAGTCCAAACTCATCTACAAGTCACAACAAAGGAGCAATTCAAAAAAAATCAACTCAGCAAGCTAGATCGTCTCATCAGGCTAGCCAAAAGTCTGACTATCCATGTGATCTATGTAAAGGGAATCATTACATAGTTGCATGTGAAAATTCAGGAAGTTAACAGAAGCAGAAAGGTTCAAAAAGGTGAAAGAGTTTTACCTTTGCTTCAATTGTCTTGGTCATCACTCACTGGCATCATGTAACTCGAAACACAAGTGCAAGACTTGTAGCAGAAATCATCACACCATGATTCATCTCGACCAGAAGCCATCTCAAGACAAACCTGCGTCCGCTCAAGCCTCAGAGTCAAAATGAGGATTAAATGTGCCATTTTGTGTACCATCAAGCTCAACTCAGACACAACCTACTGATCAATCTCAAGTGCCAGCTGTCATTCATCATCAACGTCAACTCAACCAAATTGAACACTCACCAACACGATTTGCTGTACTCTTGGCAACAGCTGAAGCACTTTTGATCACTCACCACTCAGCTACACCTGTCAGACTGCTCATTGACCCAGGGTCTGAATTAACATTCATCTCAAACAATCTGGTGTCAGCATTAAAACTCCAGAGACAACACTCAACAATTCCAATCAAAGGAATTGGAAATAAACTGACCATTTACACACTAGGTCAAACTTTAATAAAGCTCCAATCTCGTCATGACTCACAATCAGTTATTGTAAAGGCTCACATATTACGACAACTCACAACCACTCTTCCAACAATAACTGAAGAAAATCTACATTGGCCAGAACTTGAATCACTCAACTTAGCTGATCCTGACTATCTATCACCACGGTCAGTGGATATTATTGTGGGTGCTGATTATTATGGATTAATTAGCAAGCCATCACTCATCAGATGCCAAGAATCAGCATTGATCGCTCAAGAAAACATTATTTGGTTGGGTAATACTTGGCCCAATACCTCACTCATCATCGTCGACTCATCATGCATCAACTCACCTGGTTGTTGAACAATCAGAGAATCAACTCAACGACTTATTGCAAAAGTTCTGGACTCAAGAAGAAATAGCTGACAGTGATACTCAACAAAATTCACCAGATGATGAATCATGTGAACTTCACTATCGAACAACTCACTCACGTGATCATACTGGAAGATACACTGTCAGAATTCCATTGAAAACATCGCCAACTCACCTTGGAGCATCATTTAACACAGCCTATAGATGCCTGAAAAGAACAATTCAACTGCTCAACAAGAACAACTCCTATGCTAGCCTTTACAAAGCATTCATGAAAGAATACGAAGATCTAGGACACATGGTGAAGGTAACATCACACTCATCAATGAAGACAGGACAACCAGTGATTGTTTCTGGTGATCTGACGACTGGGATGACCTTAGCACATGATACTCCGGTATCAGGAGGGTTGAGGGTCTCAGGAGAAGGGTCATTGGAGCATTCAGCTGGCTCTTGTGCTTCTAACTCACACTCTAATCCGTATTACCTGCCTCACCATGGTGTTCTACGTGAAGACAGTGAAACAACAAAACTCAGAGTAGTATTCAACGGATCCAGCAACTCATCAACTGGTCTCTCGGTCAATGATCTTCAGTATATTGGACCGAAAATTCAACGAGACATTGCAGACATACTCATCTGGATCAGACAGTATCGAGTTGTCTTCTCATCAGACATTACAAAAATGTATAGACAAATCAATGTTCATAAGGACGATTGGGACTTGCAACGAATCCTTTGGATTGATGATCGACTCAACGCAGTTCCATACCAGCTCACAACTGTCACCTATGGCACTCGATCCGCTCCATACCTCGCAATTCGCACTATGTTACAACTTGTCGAGGATGAGGGACAGAGATTCCCGCTAGCAAAAGATCCACTCATTAAGGCAGATATATAGATGATATCTTTGGAGGATCTGACTCACATGAACAACTCAAAGAAATTGCATCACAGGCAATTCAACTGTGTGCTGCAGGAGGATTTCCATTAGCAAAATGGCACAGTAACTCACTCAACTTTATCCAGCACATCTCAACAAGCTCACCATCTGAAACAACTCACATATTTGAAAACAGCAGCGCAAAATTGCTAGGCCTGTCATGGATCCCAAGATCAGACACATTCAAGTTCAACTCAAAGCCACCATGCGCACGTTCCAAACTCACAAAAGGATTATTCTATCCGAGACTGCTCAACTGTATGATCCACTTGGTTTTCTTGCTCCGTTCATAATACGAGCAAAATCACTCCTACAAGAACTTTGGCTGTCGAAAGTTTCCTGGGATGATCCAATTCCAACTCATCTTGAAACCAAGTGGAAAAACATCCGTCAAGAACTCACCTGTGTATCAGAAATTTCAATACCTCGATGGTTAAACACCCTTAGCTCATCTTCAGTTCAACTTCATGGATTTTCCGATGCTTCTCAACTAGCTATGGCTGCTGTTATCTATATACGATCGATTGGACCAGATAATAAGATACACTCAACGCTTGTTTGCTCAAAAACAAGGGTTGCTCCACTCAAGAAACTCTCAATACCACGACTAGAACTCAGTGCAGCCTTACTACTTGCAAAATTACTCAAATACGTCCACCAAATACTCGACGTAAAGCCAACTCACATTTATTTATGGACAGACTCAACAGTTACACTCACCTGGATCCAAGCTCACCCGTCTCGCTGGAAAGAATTTGTCAGAAACCGAGTGTCAGCAATTCAAGATCTGTCTCCCAAATAGCGTGTGGAGACACGTACCTGGCAAAAGCAATCCAGCAGACTGTGCTTCACGTGGACTTACTATCTCCCAACTCCAGAAGCACTCACTGTGGTGGACAGGCCCACAGTGGCTCATCAAGGACGAATCAACATGGCCAACTCAAGAGTTTAAGTTTGACTCACAAGCACAAATAGAAGAGCGACCGGGCTCTCACTCAATGTGGTATCAAATCAACCAAAATTGCATTGGGAGATGCTCTTAAATTCTCATCACTCACGCGACTACTCAGAGTAACCGCAATTTGCTTTCGAGTTAGCCAACTCATCAAGAAGATACCACACTCAAGTCTCTATTACCCGTTAACGCCACTCGACATCGAACGGGCTAGAGTACTATGGATCAAATCAACTCAGTCTGCATATTTTAAGAATGAACTCAACATGATCAGCTCATCAAGACTACCAAAAGGACATGCCCTACTTCGACTCACTGCCTTCATTGACACTCAAGGCATTGTGCGAGTAGGTGGACGACTCACTAACTCATTGATGGAACGTGATACTATGCATCCAATCATCCTACCGCAGACTGCTCACTTGTCAAAACTCATCATCGCCGACGCTCACCAAAAAACAATGCATGGTGGAACACAAGCAACACTCACCTTCATACGGCGATCTTATTGGATTCTGGGGTGGTCGGATTCCAGTTCGATCATTTATTTTTAACTGTATGAAGTGTGCTCGACAACGTGGCGAACGAGCACAGCAGCTAATGGGTCAACTACCAGCAAGCCGAGTCACCCCATCTCGACCCTTCTCCATAGTGGCGTGGACTACGCTGGTCCTGTCACTCTGAAGTCATGGAAAGGGAGAGGCGCCAAACATCAAAAAGGATGGATGTGTGTCTTTGTTTGCTTCTCAACTTCTGCAGTTCATCTAGAACTTGTCAGTGATTATTCATCAGACTCATTTATTGCTGCTTATAGACGATTCACAGGGCGAAGAGGCATCTGCACAACACTCTACAGTGATTGCGGCACAACTTTCATTGGAGCAGATGCACAACTCAAGCGACTATTCAATCAGGGAACTCAAGAATTTTCTCATCTGCACTACTCATTGACAAATGAAGGAACAACTTGGAAGTTCAACCCGCCAGCAGCTCCTCACATGGGAGGAAAGTGGGAGGCAGCTGTAAAATCAATTAAATACCATCTCAACCGTACTGTTGGCGAAACAGCACTCACTTTTGAAGAATTCAATACTCTGCTCATCCAAATTGAAGCTATACTCAACTCACGACCTTTGCAACCACTCACAGAAGACCCTGATGATCTGTCAACACTCACTCCAGCTCATTTTTTGATTGGTGAACCACTTACAGCAATTCCAGAACCATCATTACTCACTATTCAACCATCTAGATTGACTCGATGGCAACTCTTACAACAGAAAATGCAACTGTTCTGGAAAACATGGTCTTCTCAATACCTGCAACGACAACTATCAATCTCAAAGTGGTATCACCGTTCTCACCAATTGAAGGTTGGATCTCTAGTTCTACTCACTGATGAGAGGTTCCCACCAGCTAAGTGGCCTCTTGCCAAGATCACTCAACTCATCCCAGGATCAGATGGACTCACCAGAGTAGTCAAGCTCAAGACAGCAACAACTGAACTCACCAGACCAATCACCAAACTGGCTATTCTTCCCTACTCACCTCACGATGACCAACTCAACGACGACCAATCAAGCAATGATCAGCATCAAGTTGCTGATGGCGGGGAGAATGTTGAAACTTAGTACAGTTTCAATCTCCTTGAAAACTTTGAATTTTTCCTAATCGGGAGACAGTCATGTGGAGATACATGACTGCCCGCTCAACTACCCAATGACGACTCAGAAAGGTGACCAATCCCGGCCATACTCAACTACAGGGTGACTTGTCCGCGTCAACCAGCACTGGCGAGGTTCTTGCCCGCCTGTTGCTGCGGCAAGTCATCCTCCTTGTTCGTGTCTCGCATGCACATCGCACGTGCTTAGTGACGCTCATCGGTTCAATTCAGTTTTTAAGTGAAATACTCAATGTTTGGGCCCAAAATCAACTCATAAGTGTTTGTATCATCCTCAAGATCATTTTGATGTTTTATAAGCTCAACAAAAATCGAAGTGCCACTCTGTAACGAGAGATTATTCATCGCGCCGCGGTACCGGCATTATTCAAGTGTTGTGTCTCACTCACTCATCCTACAACCATTGCCTGGCTCATGAGACAACACATAGACAGTGCGTTAGGCGTGAAGAACTCATAATTACTAGTAAACTAAATCATAAGAGAAGAACTCATAGACTTAAATTTTTCTTCATAATACTGTGATAGTGATTATATATATATTTTTTAAGAAATATATCCGTTTTTTGTTCAATACGAAAACACGTGTTAAGAGAATCTGTTTTCACCCACTGCTGGGTGTATCGACCTACATTCATCCATCCGAAAAGATTACAGTCCACTCCCTGTCACCTTAGCGATACAAATTAATTTTAATTATTAAGTTTTTCTGATCTTAATCGCAACAGTCTCCTTCCTTACAATGGACATTTTGTATACATACAGATATTGATTTATGAAAAATTGACTAATTATTATTCTATAAGTATAAAAATTATTGTTGAATTAATTTTCCTTCTCTTCCTCGACAATACGAAGAATTTCAGAAGAACTTTGCCGACATACAATACAGCGAAAAACTTTTGGTGAATTATATACTTGCACTCTAAGCAAGCGCATTTGTGCCGGCAATGTTGATAAAAAGCTTTAGCTTTACTTGAGAGACAAGATAAACATAAATGAACATATTATTTCAGAATCAACATTATATGTATGTCAATTAATTTATCTACAATCACATAAACGTCTTGAAATAGTTTGATTTATCGCAAATTTGATAGAGAAAATGTTCTCAATATTTTGAGAACATAGCATGTTTCTATAATTGATTTTAAAACATAGCTACGATCTCAAATCTTAGCGTCAAACTAACTTTTTTGTAAATATATGTATATATATATATATATGTACGTGAATTGTGCATTTCTGTTGCAAAAAATTTTATGCTTTATACATTTATGTGGACTTTACTACATTTATGTGACGTCACATAAATGTAAAACATAGGAATTGGGCATTTGTGTAACGTCACAGAAATGAACAAATTAAGACGTCAACTATTTTTTATGCTTTGTACATTTATGTGACAAGAATGAAATTTTTTTTAGCAAGTTTCCAAGATTGTTGGACGAAATAGGCAGGATAAAAAACAATTATTCTTTTTCCTTAACTATCGCAATCATTTATCGGTTATTCAACTATATCTGAAAGAATGAACGAGATTATGACTATCAGCAAATCGAAAACATTAGACAGGATAAATGACTTCTAAGACCAGACGACTATGGGATATGATCTTAGAGGTTATTATCGAAGTTGTTAATGTAGAATTCATAACTAACATAATGTTTAAAAGTTTTTATAAATTAGGCTTTTAGGCAACTTCACAAAAATCCCTATAAATGATTTAATATTGAATGAATGGCTATAATATAATGACAAAGAAAATGATCGACTCCGTTAACATTCGTTGTTTATCCGAAAGATTCTATTTCTCGTTTTAATTTGAAGAAAAATTGAGACAAAACCGAAAAACATTATGGTAAGATTTAAATCAATAATCTGTCGCTCCATAGTCTGAACGATTTATCAGTTATCCAAAGATACTTCAGGATAAAATATTATCTATCATAGGTTCATAATCCATCAATAAATTACGTATGCATCATTTGTACTTTACATATAAGAAGATATCTATTCAACAGATAAAAAAGTTTGTAATCGTATAATAGCTCAGTATTCGTGTTGCTATTGTGTATTTTTTTAAGTACATGGTATTAGAAAGTTTAAAAGAATTGTACATTTATGTGACATCAAAAAAAATCAGACTGTTGAATTTTTCTAAACAAAAACAGAAAAATATGATATAAGGCATAAGGAATCCCCAGTATCTACCACGATCCTCTATGGTGCATGAAATAGACTATGATCGACTTGTTACGTTCTCAAACAACATTCATAACACAGTTTACGTCCTAATTTATTTGATATATCAGGCAACGATGAATAATGGGATATTTTTTTTAATAAAAAAGACCATTTTCCGTGATATGATAGAAAAGGATTTGTGATGTCATTTTTTATTTCATAAAGTACATGATATATAGAAGTTTTGAGTATTGTACATTTATGTGACACCACAAAAAATCATTCCAACTATTGAACTTTATTTAAAAAAAACTGTTCCACGCCTCTTAGAAAAAAGTAACATCTTTTGTAGTGATCTGCTTATTGATATCGAATCACTTCTCATCTTGATTAGTAAAAAAAAAATAAGACGAAAACAGCACGATGGGATTCGAACGTACGGTCTTTCGCATCGCGGTCTGATTTGCTTAACACTAGTCTACCAGTTCTATGATATTAAAAGTTATCTCTCATGTGCATTTATCATTTATCGATCACAAACATATGCATTATTTCTGCTGTTTTCAGTATAAAAAGATTAGAAAATATATTTTCAATAGAAAATAACATACGCAATCATATGATATTGGAGTATTTGTGTTGTGATTGTTTATTTCATAAAGTACATAATATATAGAAGTTCTGGAGGATTGTACCTTATGTGACACCTCGACGAATCACCCCCAACTATTGAATCTTGGAAAAAAAATTTTTTACGTTTTATATGTAACCGCAATATTATATCACATATAGTAAATTTCTGCTCTTCGAACGGATTCAATACAGTTCAATGTTATATAAAAACATAAAGAATTACGAATATCTATAGAGATTTCCTATTTTGCATCAAATAAACTATAATCGAATTGTAACATTTTTGACCAACATTGATCATACATTTTTTATCCCAATTTTTTTCTCTGCATAAATAATAAAATTCTTGCTTTATACAGTAATTCAACATAGTTAAATGTTATATGAAAGCATCCGAAATATCAATCATCTACAGAAATTTTCTATGTTGCCTTAAATAAACTATAATCGTTTTGTAACATTTTGGATCAACATTAATCATACAATTTACGTCCTAATTTTTTTGTATAATGAATAAATTATGAAATTTTTTTCTCATAGAAAGAAACCATTCGCAACAATATGATGGCATAGTATCATTGTGGTCGTCGTTTATTTTATAAAGTAAATGATGTACAAAAGTTTTGATGATTGTACATTTTTATAACACCATAAAAAAAATTCGAACTGTTGATTTTTATAAGGGAAAAAAATTATGTTACGTCTCTTAAAGAAGAACATTATTTTTTTCATAAATTTTTCTATCAAGATCAAATTATTTTTAGCGATAATTAGTGAAAACAAAAAAAAAAACGGTAGAAAACATCACGGTAAGATTTGAACGTATGATCTCTAGCGTTGTAGTCTGACTCACTTACCCCTAGTCTACCAGTCCTATGATTTTCAATTTTGTCTCTTATGTATATTTATAATTTATTAATGACATACAGAATTTAAACTGTCAAACTTTTTTAAGAAAAAAAAGTGTTTTCTGTTTTATATGTACCCGCAGAATTATAAATGCACAAATGATGAATTCTTCCTCGGTAAACAGATTTGATACAGTCAAATGCTATATAGAAGCATGAGCAAATCTCAAAAACCTACAGAGATTCTCTATGTTGCGTCAAAAACACTATCATCGATTTGAAACATTTTTGACCAACATCGATCATTTATTTTACATTCAAATTTTTGTTTGTATTAAGCATGAATTAGTTATGAGTTATTATTTTAATAAAAAAAACTATTTGCAATAATATGACAGCGTGGTATCTGTGTTTTTATCGTTTCTTTCACAAAGTAAATGATATTAAAAACTTCTGATAAATTGTACATTTATGTGACACTACAAAAAATCATTTGAGCTGGTAAACTTTGTTGAATAAAATTTATTCTACGTCTCTTAGAGAAGATAGACATTTTTTAAGTGATCTGTGTATTAAGATCAAATCATTTCTTGCCTTTATTAGTATAAGTAGAACACAGCACAGCGAGATTTGAACGTACGGTCTTTTGCTTTAAAGTCTTGACTCGCTTTCCTCATGTCTACCTGTACTTTGATATGAATTCCTATCCTTTATGTATCCATAATAATTCATTGATTAATACGTTTGAGATCGAATATTTTGCTTTTTGTTATGCATTAATGAATTATCAGTAAATTTCTGAATCAAACGTAACTTATAGTCACACTTTATCAATGTTCTTTTTAAAAAAATTTATAATACCTGCAACTCCTAAAATCTTTATCAATCGTCTGGTGTATCATTTTTAAGAAGTCTTCCAATTAATGTATATCCACGATCTAAAGTGAGAATATATTACTAATAACTTCAGCCTTCAATAGTATTCTAATTTTTTTTGTAGTCTTTGTCAATATAGAAAGAATTAGTTTGTGCCAGTACAATGTTATTTTGAATGGTCCAATCTGAATAATTTCTGCTTTTCTGTTACAATTGTTGTCGCTGCACTATGTATCATTTGTAATTGTTCTTTGGACTTTTCTTACCAAAAAAAAATCTTCAATTTTATTATATGTACATGTTGTTCACGCGAATGCTGCAATACTCTGATTTTACAATTTATTTATAATATTATCATAAATAATACTTTTCAAAGATCAGAATAATAATTATTTTATTATTCATAAAACTTTCTCATGAACACATCAATATTACTAAAAATATGCCCACTCAAACAAAAGAAAACTAAAGTCCAGTATATATCTTTAAAAAATTTTTGTTATCTAAAACTATTTTGTATAAATGTACCTTAATTTACATGCGTAATCTATTTCAGTTATCCTGATATTTATCATTTGTAAGGGTTTTTAAAGTAAAAGAAAGTAATCCTTTCTGTGGATAAAATGATCGACTCGATGTTTCTTATTTATATTTTTATTTATTTTTTTTTTCTGCAAGAATGATAGTAATAATGAAACACAATAACAGTAAACTTATAATAACCAGTTGAATTTTTTATGTCATTGCTTAATTTTGAAACATAATGACTTTTTAGTATTACAACTCACAGAAATTATTACTTTATCGTAAATTTTACTGAACAGCTTTTAGCTGAGTATGATCAATTTTAATAACGTCGAATTAAAAATAAAAATCTTTATATAACTTTTTTAACAATCATTGAACGCAAAAATGTAATTGCAATACTGATGCTCTTTTATGTTTCGTTATTTTTAAAAACTTATAATCAAAACAAATATCATAACATTTTAATTGTTTCATAAACATAATAACGAGTTACGATAAAACTCTAGTTTTTTAAACATACGATATATGCACATGTTTTCTGAAAACTACTTATTACCATATGAAATTGTTAATAAAAAATTCTTTTATTTTAATAATCTGTTTACGACGTAAAAAATACTTGCAATGTACTAAAAAAATATATATCAATCTCCTTATGCTGAAAAATACATCATCAGTTAACATTGGTCTTCTTTATTGCTTCTAATGCAGCTGAATATCTTCAGTCCTTAGAAAATTGAAAATAAAGAATTTATGATTTGCATTTACATCATAATTATAACAATTAAATAAGTAGATCCATAACTTTGAGCTAACTTTTTCCAAAAAGAACACAGTAACTAATTTTTTTATAAGTAAATTTAAAATTTTTACTTTATCTCAGCAAAATTATGATATACAAATAGAAAAATTACATAAACTAAAATAAATTGATGCTTAATACATATGATAATAAAAATAAAAATATTTCTGATATATTTATACTGTCACTGTTAATACCGCGATCTTTGCTGTCTAGATTTATATTGATTATGTATCCATGTACGAATTTGAGCTTCAGTTCTTGTTATTTGCGGATGTTTTTTCAAAAATTCTCGTATTTCTGAAGAAGATGGCAGTTTCATATTTATTAAGTTATTTTCGAATACTGTAGTAGCCGTATTTATCTCATATTCAGTCCATCTTATTTTTTAGTTGTTTTAGTTTCTACAAATAAAAAAAGTAGATTAAATATTTTCAATTATACAAGTTTCTTATGATAATAAAAAAAATGTGTTACTGTGAATAAAATATACCTTTTCTAGAAATTTTGCGTTTCTTAGCAGATCTCTTTGCAGATTCAATAATGCTGTCTTCGGAATCATCCGAATCAGATCTCATATCTTCATCAGATTCAGTAGTTTCAATAACAGGTTCAAGCTCATTAATGAACCTAGACTGATTTGCATCGTCATTACAGATTGCAATTTCATCTGTATTATTTGTTGTTCTCTGAGAATCCTGTCTCATACCCACAGCAACTTCAAGGATCTGTGATACTTCACATAAATCACGACTTATGACAGCTTGTCGATAATGTTGTCTGTGTATTGCTTCAGCATGACCCATGAAGTTCGAAATATCGAAAACTCGACTTTCAGCGATTTTCAATGATGCGACAGTTGTTGCAACATGTTTTCGCAAGGGAGTGGTTCGTAAGGTCTTTGGATTAGATACACCCGATTTCGCAGAAAATTCTCGCATTAAGGTACAAATTTTTAAATGTTTATAACGACCAGCATTTTCCTCTCCTGGCAAAGCAAAAATCATCGGGTTATCAAGGCATATCCCAGTGTAGCTTCTATACTTTAATAATGTATCGATACCTGTTTTCATTTCTCGAGAAATTATAACAGGTACATTTCGATCTTTTTTTCCTCCTAACTCAAATCTAATGTATTCATCAACCAATTTTTTGTTTCCTTCAGACAGCTTTTCATATCCCTCTTTATTGGATTCTGAAAACGTCACAGCACGTTCATAGTCATCGATAGTTACTCTTTCAAGCTCTCCAGGTCGTTTACGATTAAAAATTAATACTAATAAAAGAGTAGATTTATTCAAATTATCATAATCACTATAAGAATATTTAGTATTCAAATTAGTCAGAGCTTTATCATATTGTTTCCGCACATATGACCAGAAAATTTTTATATCACTAGTGAGAGGAAGAACTATTTTCTTATGTCTCTTGTTAACCGTTTGAATTTCATGAGCTAATTTGTTTATAGCGATGGGATATTTATCTTCATGTAACTCTAGAAAATATTTAATATTGTCTAATCGATCATATTGACCATTCTCTAAACATTGTCGTCTGTAACATCTTGCAATTTTTTTTAAATATATGCCATAGCTCAATGCTGTCGATGGCGCTCGACATGATCGATTGTCTGAGTTTGCACCAGTTATTTTCATAATCAGAATCTTGACTATCAGTCACAGAATTTAAGTCTAAAAAAGGAAATAGTATATAAAACATAAATTTTGAAATCTATGCTTAACATCGATTGAACATAAAGTGTTTATAAAAAAGGAAAAAAATCTATATATTTAAATAAGACTTACCTTTTTTTGTAACAATGACACAATTTTCAGCTTCTTCACTTTTTTCTACTTCATTACATTTGTAAAAATTATTTGTGTTACATTCAGGATTTACAGACTCTGGAATATTTATTCTGACAAGCCTAACACAAGGAATTTTATTCATTTTTATAGTCACATGGGACATTCTTGTTTTTCTTCGAGGCATTTGAGACTAATTAAACTTCTACTTCTACAGTTCATTGACTGTTGAATCTTTTTATTTCAATATTACGTTTTCCATTAAACAATTGTTGAGGTTAATGGATCATAAACAATTGATTTTAATCGCATAAAATAGAAAATCTCTGATTTATTACAAAAATGGATGAATGTTTTGAATAAACGAAAGAACCATATAAATACACGAAAATAAGCTAATCATTTTATGAATGAGAGTATTCGATGTTTCTTTGTTGTGAATTGAAATACTATCAAGATAAATGAACATAATGTAGAAAGAATTGATAAATACCAAAATAAAATTTTTTTTAAAATCTACAAAAAGACTTGTGACAAAGAAAAATTTATAGGTACTGAATTACATCAACAAATTTAACAGCAAACGCTAGCAGTTTTTTTTAAACACAATCGTTATGAGTTTCAAAAACAGTTGACGAACACACAACATGCATTACAACCATCGCAGGTAATACAGTCGAAGAGCAGCAGATGGTGCTAGTCATTTATTCTTCTTTTTAATTAGTTATATTAGCTCTCCATTAGACGTCGCTAGTGATCAATAAAACTTTCAAAAATTAGTTGGAAAATTTTTTGAACAAGTCAGACGATAACAAATTATTTATAATGTTATTCGACAACGGAATGTAAAATATACATAGAAATTCTGAGTCTATGACTGTTCAGAAATCGTCGAAACTATAAGGATTGTGCAAACGTCAATGAATATATATAAAGATAAGGACGATACACTTATGAGACAACGCAGGAAAATCTTTAAAACTGTTTGAAATCGTTTAAAAAAATTATTGCATTTTTTATAGAAAATGATAACACCGTTTCAAACGATCTGTGCATCAAGAAAAATTAATTTGATGTCTTAATGCAGAAAAAATAAATGAATAAGTAGAAAACATCCCGCGGAGATTTGGACGTATGATCTCTAGCGTCGTAGTCTGACTCACTTACCCCTAGTCTACCAGCATTCTTGCTTTATGAAGTTATTCAACACAGTAAAATGTTATATAAAAGCATAAGAAATCTCGAGAATCTACAGAGATTCTCTATGTTGCGTCAAAAAAACTATAATTGATTTGTAACTTTTTTGACCAACATTGATGATTCATTTTCTATTCTAATTTTTTTCCCTTCATAAACAATAGCATTCTTGCTTTATAAAGTTATTCAACACAGTAAAATGTAATATAAAAGCATGAGAAATCTCGAGAATCTACAGAGATTCTCTATGCTGCGTCAACTATAAATGATTCGTAACATTTTGGATCAACATTAATCATACAATTTACGTCCTAATTTTTTTGTATAATGAATAAATTATGAAATTTTTTTTCCATAGAAAGGAACCATTTGCAACAATATGATGGCATAGTATCATTGTGGTCGTCGTTTATTTTATAAAGTAAATGATGTACAAAAGTTTTGATGAATTGTACATTTTTATAACACCATAAAAAAAATTCGAACTGTTGATTTTTATAAGGAAAAAAAATTGTGTTACATCTCTTAAAGAAGGACATTATTTTTTTCATAAATTTTTCTATCAAGATCAAATTTTTTTTTGCGATAATTAGTGGAAACAAAAAAAAAACGATAGAAAACATCACGGTAAGATTTGAACGTATGATCTCTAGCAGCGTAGTCTGACTCACTTACCCTTAGTCTACCAGTACATTGAGAACAAATATTATTCTTTATGTGTATTGAAAATTTATTAAACAATTACAGATACACTATATCTGCTGTATTTAACATAAATTATGACATATCATCTCAAGAAAAGAGAAACTATTTGCAACCATATGATGGCATAGTATCATTGTGGTCGTCGTTTATTTTATAAAGTAAATGATGTACAAAAGTTTTGATGAATTGTACATTTTTGTAACACCATAAAAAAAATTCGAACTGTTGATTTTTATAAGGAAAAAAAATTGTGTTACATCTCTTAAAGAAGGACATTATTTTTTTCATAAATTTTTCTATTGTAATGTCTAAATGTATTTTTAATTATTTCATATAATTATTTAAAATATATTTTAAGAAAAGCTAAAAATGAATAGCGATAAACTTAAGGATTGAGGTTAACGATTATTACTCAAGTTATTTTTTTTTTTGAGTTTTCCTAAGATTTCGTTAAAATAGAAAGGATTTCGAAGAATAGTTGAGGAAGTCATTTTTTAGATATTTTATTGCTTTTGGAAAACCCACGTGGCGAAAAGCAATAAAACTCTAAAAAAAGAGTACGTGACATAAGAAGAGCGTTAAGCTTTTCCAAAAAGGGAAAAGACCATGCGAAGGGACTTGTGCGCGCCTGAAGCAAGGGACTTCTAATTATGTCACATTCGACTAAATAAATACGTAAGGTTTGATGCATCAGTCAGTTGTCGAAAAAGTAAGATCGAGATCAGATCGTCGTGGAACATCTCTTGAAATCATAAGTCTTGAGTATTGTATTGATAATACTTCAAAGTTTGTAAATTTTTGCATGAAGTTTATTTGATCGTCAAATTATTTTTAAATTGATATTTAAATTAATTCGCGAGAAAAAGTGAATAATTGCGCTGACTGGAACATCGACTGAGGACCAATTAATTGTAATTCATCTCGACCAGAGTAAAAGAAATCATCTGTTGGTAACGTTTAAATTGTTGTTATAATTTTTCAATAATTTTCATTCAATAAAATTTTGTTATTGTTTTTTATATAAATCACACATTTTTACTTTCTCTATCGAAGATCCCCTCATCCCTGTCTATTGGTCGAAAGGCTAGGACTAAAAAGAGGAACTTAAAGTCTCTAAGGTTAAGCATATGGTTTACATATTGACACCTTTAAAGAGCAAAATTACATGACAATTTTTGGGGGCTCGTCCGGGATTGCAATGATCTTCTATGGAGAAATAGTTTAAATGTCTGATAATTCTGGATCATCTAATAATAATAAAAAAGGTTATTCGTTGAGAAGTACCGGTGACCCACTATATCCTGAAGGTTTAGCTCCGCCTACTAGACCTAAAAGTTTCAAGTTTGTTGATTCGGGTATCGGTGATTTAACAAAAATATCAGAATCGAGTGAACTCGTTACATCTGACGAGAGTGATAATAGTGACGAAACGATAAATCAAACTCAAGCTCACGTAGAGACGGAAAATTTAGATATAAATATGACGGAACAAAGGAAAATGTCTGATAATCAAAATATATCTCTCAAAGACGCGTTAATATGCATTCCTATATTTACGGGCAAACCAGAAGAATTAATTGATTTTTCAAATTGTTGTGAGGAAGCAAAATGTATGTTACCAGAGCAAGTAGAATCAAATCTCACTAAATTAATTTTTGGTAGTAAATTATCTCCTTCAGTTAAAGATGCATTAAATAAAATAACATATAGCACTGTAAATGAACTCTTAAGAGATCTTAAAAAAGTTTATGTTCCTTCTAAAACACTTTTTCAGTTGCAAGGTGAACTAGGAAGAATGTTTCAACAAGATGATGAATTAGTAGTAGACTTTGTTAATAGATTACGGAAAAAAGCAAAAGAAATAGTAGAATGTTTCAAATCAAATAATCCGACTGCTACTCCGAATGAAATTCAAATCTATAAGGATAATACTGATAAAGCCGTAGCTCAATGTTTTGTGCAAAATTTAAGAAATGAAATAGATCAACGAATGTCTCGATGTGACAACGTCACTGAGGCCTTAGAAAAGGCAATAGAAATAGAAAGACGATTAATTGCGCGAAAAGAAATTCGTAAAGACCCAAATAGTATAAAAACTAAAGAAAATAAAAATGAAGATAAAAATAAACCCGTTAAATTTGTAACTAATAAACTAAATAACGATAAAGACAAAAGTTTAAATAATAATAGTCAAGAGAAACCAAAGATTATTTGTCATTCATGTAATAAACCTGGTCATATAAAGAAAAATTGTCGAGAGAAAGATAATAATAATTCAAGAGGAAATTGTCAGCTTTGTAATAAAACTGGACATACTGCTAAAAATTGTTTTAAAAATCCAAATAGAGTTTCATCAAACGTAAAATGTCAAATTTGTGAAAAAAATGGTCATATTGCTAAAACGTGTCGATTAATTAATCATTCGAATGAAAGTAATCAAAGTAAATCTTGTAAATTTTGTAAAAAATCTGGTCACGACATTTCCACTTGTTTCCGTCTTAAAGCTAAAAAATACGACGAACAGGAAAACTCGAATGTGTCTCGCCAGATGGGCGCGGGGTCAGAGGCACTTCAAAAGCGTCCAGTGACATTGACTTTCGAGGAGGAAACCGAAAACGAGTACTAATCATGAGCGTGAAATTAGAAAATTTAGACGATCTACCGTATATTATTGTAGGCAAAACAAATAAAAATAAAGATGTAATTATGATGATAGATTCAGGAGCTTCGCCGAACTTACTTAAATTTAGCTATGTAAATGATCCGACGACAATTGATAAAAGTAAAATTGTTGAATTGCACGGTATTGCAAATGTACCAATAAAGACACTCGGAAGAGTAAAAGTTAAATTATTTAATAAAGAGACTGTATGTCATGTGATTCCTGATACTTTAGGTATTCCGTATGCAGGTCTCGTAGGATCTCGATTTTTCGCAACTCATGGGGTAAAAATTGATTATAAAAATAAAGTAATGAAAGTAGATAATGTTAAATACCCATTTAAAAAAGCTAATAGAGTCGAGGATGGAGTGATGTATATTCCCCCTCGTAGTGAGTCAACCTTTTTCGTAAAAGTTAAAAATAAAAATATTGTCGAAGGTTATGTCCCAAGATTAAAAGCGTGTAAAGGCGTATTTTTGGGAGACTGTTTAGTACGTGTTAATGATGGTCGTGCTTATATGCAAGTTTTTAATACGACTGAAAATGAAGTGGGATTGAAAATTCCTACTTTATTTATACAGTCAGTAGAGAATTTACATGATCCTAAAATTGATCAAGAAGACTGTTTGAACAGAAATTGTGAAATTGAAACTCAATCAGATTTTAATAAACTAAATTTTAAAGATTTTAATGTGGAAAAAATTTTGTCAATTGTTGAAAATTTTGAAAATGATAAAAGATTTAAAAAAATTATAAAGTTATTGAGATTAAGCCATTTAGGCGAAGAAGAAAGAAAACATGTTGAAAAATTTTTAAAAAAATATGCAGATCGGTTTCATATTCCAGATGAACCACTAGGGTCAACAGATGTATACAATCATAAAATACCGACTACTTCAGATATTCCTATAACAGTGAAACAATATCGTACACCTCAGTTTTTGAAGACAGAAATTGAAAAACAAATTAAGGAGGAACTCGACACAGGCATTATTGGGCCTTCTGAGTCTCCTTATAATAGTCCAGTTTGGATCGTGCCTAAGAAACCAGATTCGCAAGGTAATAAAAGATGGCGAGTCGTTATAGATTACAGAAAATTAAATGAAAGAACTATTACTGACGCTTATCCATTACCAAATATTACTGATATTCTTGATCAATTAGGAGGTTCAATGTATTTCTCTGTGTTTGATTTAGCTTCCGGATATCATCAGATTAAGATGGATCCAAAAGATAGCCATAAGACGGCGTTTTCAACTCCACAAGGACATTGGGAGTTTAAACGTATGCCGTTCGGGTTAAAAAACGCACCAGCAACGTTCCAAAGGTTAATGGATACGGTTTTGACTGGGTTGCAAGGTATATCGATGTTTGTTTATTTAGATGATATTGTAGTTTTCGCGAAAAATTTGGATGAGCATGGAAAAAGAATTGATGATTTAATGCAACGTTTACGTAAAGCTAATTTACAATTGCAACCAGATAAATGTGAATTTTTACGCAGTGAAGTAAATTATCTGGGTCATATTATTAGTGATAAAGGGTTAAAACCTGATCCATCAAAATTAGATGCGGTTAAAAAATTTCCGGTACCGAAAACGCAAAAAAATATTAGAGCTTTTCTGGGTTTAACTGGATATTACAGAAGATTTATTAAGAATTTTTCAAAAATTGCAAAACCATTAACGCGTTTATTAGAAAAGAATAGAGATTTTAAATGGTCTCAAGAAGCACAGAGTGCTTTCGAGATATTAAAGGAAGCTTTATGTAGAGCTCCAGTATTACAATATCCAGATTTTTCAAAACCATTCATAATTACAACAGATGCTTCAGGCATTGCTGTTGGTGCAGTTTTATCTCAAGGGGAAATAGGTAAAGATAAACCTATTGCTTATTATTCCAGAGCGTTAAGAGGCGCTGAGTTGAAATATGATACATATGAAAAAGAAGCTTTGGCTATTGTTCAGGCTGTTAAAAATTTGAGGCCTTACATCTATGGGCATAAATTTACGTTAGTTACTGATCATAAACCATTGATCTGGTTTCAAGCTGCAAAAGAAGCAAACGCAAGAGTTCTTAAATGGCGTTTAAAATTAGCAGAATATGATTATGATGTTGTATATAAACCGGGAAAAATTAATTTGAACGCGGATGCATTGTCGCGAAATCCGGTAGAAGTTGGAAATGTTACTACTCGTGCTCAAGCAAAAGTAGGAAATGAAAAGAAAGATTGCTCCGATCTCGAATTGCGAATGAACAATAAAGTCAGTGATTTAAATGATTTATCAGAAAAATCGTCAAAGGAAAAAGAAAACGGCAATGTTACTCCCAAAAAGAAAAGGGGTAGGCCGCGAAAAGGAGTCGTAAACACGGATGGAGCTATGCTCAAGAAAAGAGGTAGGCCACCGAAAAAGGTGTTAGACTCTAAAGAACCTGATAATGTAAATACTCAAGGTATCTCTAGTGATGATGATACGAGATTTGCTGGTTCTGGAAATCCTCATGATTCTGACTCCGAGTCTGAAGTCGAGTCGGACAATGAATCGGATGATTCATTGGAGGATGTAGCTGTTGATGAACAAAAATTTAAGAAAATCAGGTCGAATATTATTTTATCGAAAGAATTATTTCAGTATAGAAAGGATAATTTAGTTTATTTTGTTGATGAGAGTGGACATCCTTGTGATGAGGGCTCTAAGAAATTAAAAGACCTTAATAAAATGTCTATAATTAAAGCTCCTAGAGTAGGGAGTATTTATTTGTTCGAGGTTAATCGAAAAGTTCATTTTGCATGTATAATTCGTGAATCGAAAGGAGAATCTATAATTCGAGTAAAAAGTCATTTAGGACGATGTTTGGTCAATTTAAAAGTCATGTTAAAAGAAAAGAATATTGAAACAGTTTCAGTTGCTTATTCAAAGTATATAGAAAATATTCCTTGGGATGATGTTTTATCAATGATTAAAGAAATTTTTGAGAATGAAAATATAAAGGTAATTATTTGTTTAGGAACTATTAGGCACGTTCCTCCGGATGAACGTGATAAAATTTTTGCGGAAGCACACTCTTCACCCGTTGGTGGTCATAAAGGTGTGTCTAAAACATATAATAGATTAAAGCATAATTATTATTGGGAAGATTTAAAGGGCGACGTGCAACGTCGAATACAACAATGTTTAGATTGTCAATTAAAAAAATTAACTCGTGTTAAAAATAGGCAACCAATGATTATTACGGATACTCCAGGTACAGTGTTTGAGAAAATTGCAATGGACATAGTAGGTCCATTACCAGTTACATCACGAGGAAAAGAATATATTTTAACAATTCAGGATCAATTATCGAAGTATAGTGTCGCGATTCCACTTGAAAATATGACCGCGATTTCGGTTGCGGATGCATTTATTAAAAGATTTATTTGTGTATTTGGAGCACCGAAGGTTTTATTGACTGATCAAGGTCGTAATTTTATTAGTGCTTTTATGCAAAGAATAATGAAAAGATTTAAAATAAAAAAGTTGCAGACAACCGCGTTTAGGCCACAATCAAATGGTTCTCTAGAGAGATCCCACCATGTGTTGGGAGAATATTTAAAGCAATTCGCACGTAAAGATGACGAATGGGACGAGTGGTTAGAATTAGCCATGTTCTCATATAATACGAGTGTTCATGAAGGTACGAAATTTACACCTTATGAACTTGTTTTTGGAAAAATAGCGCGCGTTCCGACGAATGAACCTCTGCATAACTTAGATCGTCTGCCAACGTATGAAAATTATATAACAGATTTAGTGGAAAGATTAATGAACATACGTAAATTAGCTTATGAAAATCTAGTAGATTCGAAAGAAACATCAAAGAAATATTATGACAGAAAAATGAAACCTATGGAGTTACATATAGGAGATAATGTTTTCTTAGAAAAAGGACCAAAGCCAAGTAAATTAGGTGATCATTATGATGGGCCATTTGAAGTTTTAGAGATATATCCAAATGGAAATGTCAAAATACTAATTAAGAATAAACCAAAAATAGTTCATTCTGATAGACTAAAAAAGTCGAAAATAACGATGTTCGAAGCTAAAGAACAATTGAAGAAGTCAAAAAAGCGAATAACCAAGGAGAAGGATCCAGATTATCGAAATTAATTTTGTTGTCTTTTTCAGTAACAATGCAGGGATTCCAAATTTTGTTATTGTTGATTGTAGTTGGAGCAGTTCAAGCCATTATTGGGTATGATTGCGGTTCTAAGTCGTTGAATATGACAACGATATCTCTATTAGACATTG
The DNA here is from genome assembly GCF_013357705.1 of Chelonus insularis. Classification (NCBI taxonomy): domain Eukaryota; kingdom Metazoa; phylum Arthropoda; class Insecta; order Hymenoptera; family Braconidae; genus Chelonus; species Chelonus insularis. The sequence continues at coordinate 258,589 of NW_023276482.1, forward strand.
AGGAATGCAATGTTGAAGATGAACATGTACAAATAGCAAATGTAAACCTTTTCTTACTGCAAATTAATGAATATGATCATGTTGAAATAAAACAATGTAAAGTTGAAATAAGTAGAACGGTGCATTATTGTGGAATGCATTCTCATGTTTCGGTTGTCGATAACGCGTACATGGATTATGTCCATTCCATGTCAAGGGAAGCATGTCAGATAGCGCACGATCATGGCACGCTTCGAATCGCTAACGCAGTAATAGATGGTTTACTATTAAATACGACTACAATTAGAAGCATCACCTTAGCAGGCTCATCAACTCAGAATGGAGCTTGTTCAGGTGCACAGTACTCAGATCCATACGGTACATGGAATTCTGTAGTAGTAATGGGCACTGTTCGTATTAGTTTACGATCGGCCATAGCCCGAGTAAAAACGGATTCCAATCAAATTTATTTGCCGTCCGGTTTTAAATGTAATTTAAATTCGGGAACATGTGTAGATCCCGAAGGAGGACATACCTTCTGGGATCAATTACCGCGTAGATATTGTTCTATGACAACATATTCAACGTTATATAGAGGATTAGCTCAAAGATTAGAAACTAAAAAGGAAACGATTTATACAGTTCAGTCAAAAGATACTACATTCTCATTATCTGTAATTGGAGCTGAAGACTCATGTGGTCTCAAATTATTAAAGACTGAGCATCCAAAACTTTTCATAGTTATTGGAACTTCACTCGGTCAAGTAGAAGCAACTAAAGCAGTCAACACAACAACTGATAACATGGACATTTTCCTTTATATTAATACTAAATTTATTTATGTTGAAAGACACATTAGACGTCAGCTCCAAACATTATATCATGATGTAATGATGCATAGGTGTAAGCTAGAGAAGGAGATTCTACAGAACAGCCTGGCTATTGCATCAACTCAGCCCGATGAATTCGCCTACAGATTCATGAAAGGACCTGGATTTATGGCAATTTTGGCTGGAGAAGTTATTCATATTGTACAATGTGTTCCAGTTGAAGTAAAGATTCAGCATACAGAAATTTGTTATAATAGAATACCAATATTAAGAAAACAATCAAAGTTTTTTCTTATCACCAAAAACTCATATAATCACAAATCATGCAGCACAAATTCCCTGCAATTTGCCATTATTACAATTTTATAGAATTGGACAGACATGGTATAAGTTCATGCCAAAACCTGTCGAAACAGCACCGCCGATGAGTCTAAAACCAGACTCGAAAATTACTTGGGAATATAAAAACCCTGTTCATTTGGCGAGTAGCGGAATTTATACGTCCGAGGATTTGGAAACCATGAGGAATCGAATAATGTTCACCATGGAACAAGCAGCAGTATTAGAGACAGTTGCGGGAAAGGCAACCAGAGGATCTATATCAAATAAGCCATCAATTTATAACATGTTGGATGAAGAATCGTTGGAAAAATTAGCTAAGAATGCCTGGGAGAAGACCTGGGGAAGATTTGTCAGATTTGGGACTATCAGCGCAGGGTTCATTGGTGTGTTTATGGTTCTGAAAATATGTAAATTGATAATAGATACCATTGTACATGGTTACACACTTCATAGCGTGTACGGATGGTCATTAAAATTAATAGGAGCCCTCTGGGACTCAATAACATATTTATTGGTTCATTTAGCAAAAGATAATTCAGATAAATATTCTTCACCAAATGTAAGGATGTCGGATATAAATGTTGAACGTGGAGAAGATGTTACAACAGCTGAAACTAGTTCTCCATTATATCCAGATATAGAAAATCAAAGAACAGAAATAACAACTCGAGTATTTGTCAAGTGAATAACTTTCCGCAAAATTGGCCTACTCAACTTCAATTAACTTGCAGAAGGATGACAAGGGAACCACCAGTGAGCTGCCAAAAGGTTCTCGAAAGGGTTTTAAACCAGTTATAAAATAGGTTATCATTGTCAACCAACAGTTAGAGAATAATTTCAAATAACTAACCATGTATGAATTGAGTGTTACTAATCCTATTGTAAAAGTTTAATTTTAAAAAGGAAAAACGTCGTACTCGATCAAATTTTGTCACTCGCACTTCCGTCTAACACGGGGGGTGTAATGTCTAAATGTATTTTTAATTATTTCATATAATTATTTAAAATATATTTTAAGAAAAGCTAAAAATGAATAGCGATAAACTTAAGGATTGAGGTTAACGATTATTACTCAAGTTATTTTTTTTTGAGTTTTCCTAAGATTTCGTTAAAATAGAAAGGATTTCGAAGAATAGTTGAGGAAGTCATTTTTTAGATATTTTATTGCTTTTGGAAAACCCACGTGGCGAAAAGCAATAAAACTCTAAAAAAAGAGTACGTGACATAAGAAGAGCGTTAAGCTTTTCCAAAAAGGGAAAAGACCATGCGAAGGGACTTGTGCGCGCCTGAAGCAAGGGACTTCTAATTATGTCACATTCGACTAAATAAATACGTAAGGTTTGATGCATCAGTCAGTTGTCGAAAAAGTAAGATCGAGATCAGATCGTCGTGGAACATCTCTTGAAATCATAAGTCTTGAGTATTGTATTGATAATACTTCAAAGTTTGTAAATTTTTGCATGAAGTTTATTTGATCGTCAAATTATTTTTAAATTGATATTTAAATTAATTCGCGAGAAAAAGTGAATAATTGCGCTGACTGGAACATCGACTGAGGACCAATTAATTGTAATTCATCTCGACCAGAGTAAAAGAAATCATCTGTTGGTAACGTTTAAATTGTTGTTATAATTTTTCAATAATTTTCATTCAATCAAATTTTGTTATTGTTTTTTATATAAATCACACATTTTTACTTTCTCTATCGAAGATCCCCTTATCCCTGTCTATTGGTCGAAAGGCTAGGACTAAAAAGAGGAACTTAAAGTCTCTAAGGTTAAGCATATGGTTTACATATTGACACCTTTAAAGAGCAAAATTACATGACACTATCAAGATCAAATTTTTTTTTGCGATAATTAGTGGAAACAAAAAAAAACGATAGAAAACATCACGGTAAGATTTGAACGTATGATCTCTAGCAGCGTAGTCTGACTCACTTACCCTTAGTCTACCAGTACATTGAGAACAAATATTATTCTTTATGTGTATTGAAAATTCATTAAACAATTACAGGTACACTATATCTGCTGTATTTAACATAAATTATGACATATCATCTCAAGAAAAAAGAAACTATTTGCAACAATATGATGGCATAGTATCATTGTGGTCATCGTTTATTTTATAAAGTATATGATGTACAAAAGTTTTGATGAATTGTACATTTTTGTAACACCATAAAAAAAATTCAAACTGTTGATTTTTATAAGGAAAAAAAATTATGTTACATCTCTTAAAGAAGAACATTATTTTTTTCATAAATTTTTCTATCAAGATCAAATTATTTTTTGCGATAATTAGTGAAAACAAAAAAAAAAACGGTGGAAAACATTACGATAAGATTGGAACGTATGATCTCTAGCAGCGTAGTCTGACTCACTTACCCCTAGTCTACCAGTACTTTGAGGACAAATATTCAGGGATCGATTTTTATGAAAAAAAAAAAATTGTTCTCTGTCTCTTAAAAAGAACAGCATCTTGTTCAGCGATCTATGTATCTATAAAAAAGTAGTGCGTATCATAATTATGAAAAAACAAAAAAAAAAGTGGAGTGGTGATTGTGGGATTCAATCGTAAATACTTTTTCGTTGTAGCCTGACTTTTTTGCTACTAGTCTATAAATATCATAAGACAAATAGTTTTTTTAGTACAAATTCATTTTGGTATAATATTTCAAAGGAAAAAAAAAATGCAAAAAAATCGTTTATATGACAACTTTAACGGAAGTTGGGCACAGCACATCTATTATCAGTATTATGAAAAAAAAAATTTTTTTTCATATATATTCTCTTGGTATTATCATACTCAAAACGATATGAAGCCATTTTTTCCTATTTTTTAGAATTATATATAAAATTGGCACGAATTATTCATTTATGTGACTTATATATATAAGTCACACAAATGTACAAATGGTAGAAAAACGCAAATATCCTGCAAACTATTAGGAGTATCTCTATATCCTCTGGAGGACCTTGTAAGAAGATCAAGACACACCTTATAAGCTATCAAAAACATGGTGTCACATAAATGTCCGGATAACGTACATATATATACATATATATATAGTATTTACGATTGAATCCCACAATCACCACTCCACTTTTTTTTTTGTTTTTTCATAATTATGATACGCACTACTTTTTTATAGATACATAGATCGCTAAACAAGATGCTGTTCTTTTTAAGAGACGGAGAACAATTTTTTTTTTTTCATAAAAATCGATCCCTGAATATTTGTCCTCAAAGTACTGGTAGACTAGGGGTAAGTGAGTCAGACTACGCTGCTAGAGATCATACGTTCCAATCTTATCGTAATGTTTTCCACCGTTTTTTTTTTTGTTTTCACTAATTATCGCAAAAAATAATTTGATCTTGATAGAAAAATTTATGAAAAAAATAATGTTCTTCTTTAAGAGATGTAACATAATTTTTTTTCCTTATAAAAATCAACAGTTTGAATTTTTTTTATGGTGTTACAAAAATGTACAATTCATCAAAACTTTTGTACATCATATACTTTATAAAATAAACGATGACCACAATGATACTATGCCATCATATTGTTGCAAATAGTTTCTTTTTTCTTGAGATGATATGTCATAATTTATGTTAAATACAGCAGATATAGTGTACCTGTAATTGTTTAATGAATTTTCAATACACATAAAGAATAATATTTGTTCTCAATGTACTGGTAGACTAAGGGTAAGTGAGTCAGACTACGCTGCTAGAGATCATACGTTCAAATCTTACCGTGATGTTTTCTATCGTGTTTCCACTAATTATCGCAAAAAAAAATTTGATCTTGATAGAAAAATTTATGAAAAAAATAATGTCCTTCTTTAAGAGATGTAACACAATTTTTTTTCCTTATAAAAATCAACAGTTCGAATTTTTTTTATGGTGTTACAAAAATGTACAATTCATCAAAACTTTTGTACATCATTTACTTTATAAAATAAACGACGACCACAATGATACTATGCCATCATATGGTTGCAAATAGTTTCTCTTTTCTTGAGATGATATGTCATAATTTATGTTAAATACAGCAGATATAGTGTATCTGTAATTGTTTAATAAATTTTCAATACACATAAAGAATAATATTTGTTCTCAATGTACTGGTAGACTAAGGGTAAGTGAGTCAGACTACGCTGCTAGAGATCATACGTTCAAATCTTACCGTGATGTTTTCTATCGTTTTTTTTTTGTTTCCACTAATTATCGCAAAAAAAAATTTGATCTTGATAGAAAAATTTATGAAAAAAATAATGTCCTTCTTTAAGGGATGTAACACAATTTTTTTTTCTTATAAAAATCAACAGTTCGAATTTTTTTTATGGTGTTATAAAAATGTACAATTCATCAAAACTTTTGTACATCATTTACTTTATAAAATAAACGACGACCACAATGATACTATGCCATCATATTGTTGCAAATGGTTCCTTTCTATGGAAAAAAAATTTCATAATTTATTCATTATACAAAAAAATTAGGACGTAAATTGTATGATTAATGTTGATCCAAAATGTTACGAATCATTTATAGTTGACGCAGCATAGAGAATCTCTGTAGATTCTCGAGATTTCTCATGCTTTTATATTACATTTTACTGTGTTGAATAACTTTATAAAGCAAGAATGCTATTGTTTATGAAGGGAAAAAAATTAGAATAGAAAATGAATCATCAATGTTGGTCAAAAAAGTTACAAATCAATTATAGTTTTTTTGACGCAACATAGAGAATCTCTGTAGATTCTCGAGATTTCTTATGCTTTTATATAACATTTTACTGTGTTGAATAACTTCATAAAGCAAGAATGCTGGTAGACTAGGGGTAAGTGAGTCAGACTACGACGCTAGAGATCATACGTCCAAATCTCCGCGGGATGTTTTCTACTTATTCATTTATTTTTTCTGCATTAAGACATCAAATTAATTTTTCTTGATGCACAGATCGTTTGAAACGGTGTTATCATTTTCTATAAAAAATGCAATAATTTTTTTAAACGATTTCAAACAGTTTTAAAGATTTTCCTGCGTTGTCTCATAAGTGTATCGTCCTTATCTTTATATATATTCATTGACGTTTGCACAATCCTTATAGTTTCGACGATTTCTGAACAGTCATAGACTCAGAATTTCTATGTATATTTTACATTCCGTTGTCGAATAACATTATAAATAATTTGTTATCGTCTGACTTGTTCAAAAAATTTTCCAACTAATTTTTGAAAGTTTTATTGATCACTAGCGACGTCTAATGGAGAGCTAATATAACTAATTAAAAAAGAAGAATAAATGACTAGCACCATCTGCTGCTCTTCGACTGTATTACCTGCGATGGTTGTAATGCATGTTGTGTGTTCGTCAACTGTTTTTGAAACTCATAACGATTGTGTTTAAAAAAAACTGCTAGCGTTTGCTGTTAAATTTGTTGATGTAATTCAGTACCTATAAATTTTTCTTTGTCACAAGTCTTTTTGTAGATTTTAAAAAAAATTTTATTTTGGTATTTATCAATTCTTTCTACATTATGTTCATTTATCTTGATAGTATTTCAATTCACAACAAAGAAACATCGAATACTCTCATTCATAAAATGATTAGCTTATTTTCGTGTATTTATATGGTTCTTTCGTTTATTCAAAACATTCATCCATTTTTGTAATAAATCAGAGATTTTCTATTTTATGCGATTAAAATCAATTGTTTATGATCCATTAACCTCAACAATTGTTTAATGGAAAACGTAATATTGAAATAAAAAGATTCAACAGTCAATGAACTGTTTTTTTTTTTTTTTAGAAGTAGAAGTTTAATTAGTCTCAAATGCCTCGAAGAAAAACAAGAATGTCCCATGTGACTATAAAAATGAATAAAATTCCTTGTGTTAGGCTTGTCAGAATAAATATTCCAGAGTCTGTAAATCCTGAATGTAACACAAATAATTTTTACAAATGTAATGAAGTAGAAAAAAGTGAAGAAGCTGAAAATTGTGTCATTGTTACAAAAAAAGGTAAGTCTTATTTAAATATATAGATTTTTTTCCTTTTTTATAAACACTTTATGTTCAATCGATGTTAAGCATAGATTTCAAAATTTATGTTTTATATACTATTTCCTTTTTTAGACTTAAATTCTGTGACTGATAGTCAAGATTCTGATTATGAAAATAACTGGTGCAAACTCAGACAATCGATCATGTCGAGCGCCATCGACAGCATTGAGCTATGGCATATATTTAAAAAAAATTGCAAGATGTTACAGACGACAATGTTTAGAGAATGGTCAATATGATCGATTAGACAATATTAAATATTTTCTAGAGTTACATGAAGATAAATATCCCATCGCTATAAACAAATTAGCTCATGAAATTCAAACGGTTAACAAGAGACATAAGAAAATAGTTCTTCCTCTCACTAGTGATATAAAAATTTTCTGGTCATATGTGCGGAAACAATATGATAAAGCTCTGACTAATTTGAATACTAAATATTCTTATAGTGATTATGATAATTTGAATAAATCTACTCTTTTATTAGTATTAATTTTTAATCGTAAACGACCTGGAGAGCTTGAAAGAGTAACTATCGATGACTATGAACGTGCTGTGACGTTTTCAGAATCCAATAAAGAGGGATATGAAAAGCTGTCTGAAGGAAACAAAAAATTGGTTGATGAATACATTAGATTTGAGTTAGGAGGAAAAAAAGATCGAAATGTACCTGTTATAATTTCTCGAGAAATGAAAACAGGTATCGATACATTATTAAAGTATAGAAGCTACACTGGGATATGCCTTGATAACCCGATGATTTTTGCTTTGCCAGGAGAGGAAAATGCTGGTCGTTATAAACATTTAAAAATTTGTACCTTAATGCGAGAATTTTCTGCGAAATCGGGTGTATCTAATCCAAAGACCTTACGAACCACTCCCTTGCGAAAACATGTTGCAACAACTGTCGCATCATTGAAAATCGCTGAAAGTCGAGTTTTCGATATTTCGAACTTCATGGGTCATGCTGAAGCAATACACAGACAACATTATCGACAAGCTGTCATAAGTCGTGATTTATGTGAAGTATCACAGATCCTTGAAGTTGCTGTGGGTATGAGACAGGATTCTCAGAGAACAACAAATAATACAGATGAAATTGCAATCTGTAATGACGATGCAAATCAGTCTAGGTTCATTAATGAGCTTGAACCTGTTATTGAAACTACTGAATCTGATGAAGATATGAGATCTGATTCGGATGATTCCGAAGACAGCATTATTGAATCTGCAAAGAGATCTGCTAAGAAACGCAAAATTTCTAGAAAAGGTATATTTTATTCACAGTAACACATTTTTTTTTATTATCATAAGAAACTTGTATAATTGAAAATATTTAATCTACTTTTTTTATTTGTAGAAACTAAAACAACTAAAAAAATAAGATGGACTGAATATGAGATAAATACGGCTACTACAGTATTCGAAAATAACTTAATAAATATGAAACTGCCATCTTCTTCAGAAATACGAGAATTTTTGAAAAAACATCCGCAAATAACAAGAACTGAAGCTCAAATTCGTACATGGATACATAATCAATATAAATCTAGACAGCAAAGATCGCGGTATTAACAGTGACAGTATAAATATATCAGAAATATTTTTATTTTTATTATCATATGTATTAAGCATCAATTTATTTTAGTTTATGTAATTTTTCTATTTGTATATCATAATTTTGCTGAGATAAAGTAAAAATTTTAAATTTACTTATAAAAAAATTAGTTACTGTGTTCTTTTTGGAAAAAGTTAGCTCAAAGTTATGGATCTACTTATTTAATTGTTATAATTATGATGTAAATGCAAATCATAAATTCTTTATTTTCAATTTTCTAAGGACTGAAGATATTCAGCTGCATTAGAAGCAATAAAGAAGACCAATGTTAACTGATGATGTATTTTTCAGCATAAGGAGATTGATATATATTTTTTTAGTACATTGCAAGTATTTTTTACGTCGTAAACAGATTATTAAAATAAAAGAATTTTTTATTAACAATTTCATATGGTAATAAGTAGTTTTCAGAAAACATGTGCATATATCGTATGTTTAAAAAACTAGAGTTTTATCGTAACTCGTTATTATGTTTATGAAACAATTAAAATGTTATGATATTTGTTTTGATTATAAGTTTTTAAAAATAACGAAACATAAAAGAGCATCAGTATTGCAATTACATTTTTGCGTTCAATGATTGTTAAAAAAGTTATATAAAGATTTTTATTTTTAATTCGACGTTATTAAAATTGATCATACTCAGCTAAAAAGCTGTTCAGTAAAATTTACGATAAAGTAATAATTTCTGTGAGTTGTAATACTAAAAAGTCATTATGTTTCAAAATTAAGCAATGACATAAAAAATTCAACTGGTTATTATAAGTTTACTGTTATTTGTGTTTCATTATTACTATCATTCTTGCAGAAAAAAAAAATAAATAAAAATATAAATAAGAAACATCGAGTCGATCATTTTATCCACAGAAAGGATTACTTTCTTTTACTTTAAAAACCCTTACAAATGATAAATATCAGGATAACTGAAATAGATTACGCATGTAAATTAAGGTACATTTATACAAAATAGTTTTAGATAACAAAAATTTTTTAAAGATTATATACTGGACTTTAGTTTTCTTTTGTTTGAGTGGGCATATTTTTAGTAATATTGATGTGTTCATGAGAAAGTTTTATGAATAATAAAATAATTATTATTCTGATCTTTGAAAAGTATTATTTATGATAATATTATAAATAAATTGTAAAATCAGAGTATTGCAGCATTCGCGTGAACAACATGTACATATAATAAAATTGAAGATTTTTTTTTGGTAAGAAAAGTCCAAAGAACAATTACAAATGATACATAGTGCAGCGACAACAATTGTAACAGAAAAGCAGAAATTATTCAGATTGGACCATTCAAAATAACATTGTACTGGCACAAACTAATTCTTTCTATATTGACAAAGACTACAAAAAAAAATTAGAATACTATTGAAGGCTGAAGTTATTAGTAATATATTCTCACTTTAGATCGTGGATATACATTAATTGGAAGACTTCTTAAAAATGATACACCAGACGATTGATAAAGATTTTTAGGAGTTGCAGGTATTATAAATTTTTTTAAAAAGAACATTGATAAAGTGTGACTATAAGTTACGTTTGATTCAGAAAATTTACTGATAATTCATTAATGCATAACAAAAAGCAAAATATTCGATCTCAAACGTATTAATCAATGAATTATTATGGATACATAAAGGATAGGAATTCATATCAAAGTACAGGTAGACATGAGGAAAGCGAGTCAAGACTTTAAAGCAAAAGACCGTACGTTCAAATCTCGCTGTGCTGTGTTCTACTTATACTAATAAAGGCAAGAAATGATTTGATCTTAATACACAGATCACTTAAAAAATGTCTATCTTCTCTAAGAGACGTAGAATAAATTTTATTCAACAAAGTTTACCAGCTCAAATGATTTTTTGTAGTGTCACATAAATGTACAATTTATCAGAAGTTTTTAATATCATTTACTTTGTGAAAGAAACGATAAAAACACAGATACCACGCTGTCATATTATTGCAAATAGTTTTTTTTATTAAAATAATAACTCATAACTAATTCATGCTTAATACAAACAAAAATTTGAATGTAAAATAAATGATCGATGTTGGTCAAAAATGTTTCAAATCGATGATAGTGTTTTTGACGCAACATAGAGAATCTCTGTAGGTTTTTGAGATTTGCTCATGCTTCTATATAGCATTTGACTGTATCAAATCTGTTTACCGAGGAAGAATTCATCATTTGTGCATTTATAATTCTGCGGGTACATATAAAACACAAAACACTTTTTTTTCTTAAAAAAGTTTGACAGTTTAAATTCTTTTTTTTTTTTTGTATGTCATTAATAAATTATAAATATACATAAGAGACAAAATTGAAAATCATAGGACTGGTAGACTAGGGGTAAGTGAGTCAGACTACAACGCTAGAGATCATACGTTCAAATCTTACCGTGATGTTTTCTACCGTTTTTTTTTTTTTGTTTTCACTAATTATCGCTAAAAATAATTTGATCTTGATAGAAAAATTTATGAAAAAAATAATGTTCTTCTTTAAGAGACGTAACATAATTTTTTTCCCTTATAAAAATCAACAGTTCGAATTTTTTTTATGGTGTTATAAAAATGTACAATTCATCAAAACTTTTGTACATCATTTACTTTATAAAATAAACGACGACCACAATGATACTATGCCATCATATTGTTGCGAATGGTTTCTTTCTATGAGAAAAAAATTTCATAATTTATTCATTATACAAAAAAATTAGGACGTAAATTGTATGATTAATGTTGATCCAAAATGTTACAAAACGATTATAGTTTATTTAAGGCAACATAGAAAATTTCTGTAGATGATTGATATTTCGGATGCTTTCATATAACATTTAACTATGTTGAATTACTGTATAAAGCAAGAATTTTATTATTTATGCAGAGAAAAAAATTGGGATAAAAAATGTATGATCAATGTTGGTCAAAAATGTTACAATTCGATTATAGTTTATTTGATGCAAAATAGGAAATCTCTATAGATATTCGTAATTCTTTATGTTTTTATATAACATTGAACTGTATTGAATCCGTTCGAAGAGCAGAAATTTACTATATGTGATATAATATTGCGGTTACATATAAAACGTAAAAAATTTTTTTTCCAAGATTCAATAGTTGGGGTGATTCGTCGAGGTGTCACATAAGGTACAATCCTCCAGAACTTCTATATATTATGTACTTTATGAAATAAACAATCACAACACAAATACTCCAATATCATATGATTGCGTATGTTATTTTCTATTGAAAATATATTTTCTAATCTTTTTATACTGAAAACAGCAGAAATAATGCATATGTATGTGATCGATAAATGATAAATGCACATGAGAGATAACTTTTAATATCATAGAACTGGTAGACTAGTGTTAAGCAAATCAGACCGCGATGCGAAAGACCGTACGTTCGAATCCCATCGTGCTGTTTTCGTCTTATTTTTTTTTTACTAATCAAGATGAGAAGTGATTCGATATCAATAAGCAGATCACTACAAAAGATGTTACTTTTTTCTAAGAGGCGTGGAACAGTTTTTTTAAATAAAGTTCAATAGTTGGAATGATTTTTTGTGGTGTCACATAAATGTACAATACTCAAAACTTCTATATATCATGTACTTTATGAAATAAAAAATGACATCACAAATCCTTTTCTATCATATCACGGAAAATGGTCTTTTTTATTAAAAAAAATATCCCATTATTCATCGTTGCCTGATATATCAAATAAATTAGGACGTAAACTGTGTTATGAATGTTGTTTGAGAACGTAACAAGTCGATCATAGTCTATTTCATGCACCATAGAGGATCGTGGTAGATACTGGGGATTCCTTATGCCTTATATCATATTTTTCTGTTTTTGTTTAGAAAAATTCAACAGTCTGATTTTTTTTGATGTCACATAAATGTACAATTCTTTTAAACTTTCTAATACCATGTACTTAAAAAAATACACAATAGCAACACGAATACTGAGCTATTATACGATTACAAACTTTTTTTATCTGTTGAATAGATATCTTCTTATATGTAAAGTACAAATGATGCATACGTAATTTATTGATGGATTATGAACCTATGATAGAATAATATTTTATCCTGAAGTATCTTTGGATAACTGATAAATCGTTCAGACTATGGAGCGACAGATTATTGATTTAAATCTTACCATAATGTTTTTCGGTTTTGTCTCAATTTTTCTTCAAATTAAAACGAGAAATAGAATCTTTCGGATAAACAACGAATGTTAACGGAGTCGATCATTTTCTTTGTCATTATATTATAGCCATTTCATTCAATATTAAATCATTTATAGGGATTTTTGTGAAGTTGCCTAAAAGCCTAATTTATAAAAACTTTTAAACATTATGTTAGTTATGAATTCTACATTAACAACTTCGATAATAACCTCTAAGATCATATCCCATAGTCGTCTGGTCTTAGAAGTCATTTATCCTGTCTAATGTTTTCGATTTGCTGATAGTCATAATCTCGTTCATTCTTTCAGATATAGTTGAATAACCGATAAATGATTGCGATAGTTAAGGAAAAAGAATAATTGTTTTTTATCCTGCCTATTTCGTCCAACAAATCTTGGAAACTTGCTAAAAAAAAATTTCATTCTTGTCACATAAATGTACAAAGCATAAAAAATAGTTGACGTCTTAATTTGTTCATTTCTGTGACGTTACACAAATGCCCAATTCCTATGTTTTACATTTATGTGACGTCACATAAATGTAGTAAAGTCACATAAATGTATAAAGCATAAAATTTTTTGCAACAGAAATGCACAATTCACGTACATATATATATATATATATATATATATATATATATATCTATAAAATCCACATTTTTGACATCAGCATTTTCTGCAGCTCCGCTGTGGTCCTTTCTAATTCAGACTTTGATATCCTGGTCTTCTTTGACGATTCTTGACGTTTTATCATGTCATCCTAATCTTTCTCATACGTTTCAATAATTGTACAAAATTGTGCTATAAATATAAGTAATGTATGGTATAGATGTATGTATAGACTTATAGATATATATGTATGTGTACGTTCATAAACATAATTACGAATAATAACGATTCACTTACAGCAAAACTTGAAGAAATCTGTGTTCATGTGTCCAAGCCGAGACAACAAGAGTTGGTTATAATCCTCAATGATGTTATGTATTGAATGAATTTGATGTTGAAAATGAAATACAATGAATCGGATTTTCAACGAAGTCCGTTAGAAAATCATTAAAAGTCGTTAAACGAGATGAATCATTTACGCTACTGATCCTACATCAAATGCCTTCCATCAATATTAGTAAATTTCCTTTTGACACAAGTAGTATAGCATACACCATATTTAAAATTGTATTATCTGGTCGTTCAAGGCTGTGCCACTTTTTTGTGATGTACTAAAAAAATATCACAACAAAAATTATCAAGTTATACAACTTGGATTATGGTAACGATGTTGAATAAACTTAATACATAATTTAATATGCTTACCCTTGTGAAGTTCATGCATGCAAATCGTTTTCAAAAACATACAAAAGTAATAGTAAATCATGTGACTAAGAAGAAATTTACACCTTTTATTTATTGTACTTTATTAATTCAAAGTACAATATGATAAATTATTTTCGTTGGTGGAATAAAAAATACGTTCTCGTGCAAATTAACATTATAATTATAAAGCATAAGCAAATGAAATTGAATATGTTTAAAAATAAATCATTTTATTACGGCAGTAGTTAAAAGTATGTATATACTCCAATCCATTAATATTGATATGGTACTATACACATATATAGAAATATGTAATAGTTACGACGGCTTATTAACAGTTACAAAATCATATATAAATTATTAAACATAGCAATCCATGTTTTATCTCATTTATTTGGGAAAGGGCGAGTGGGTCAGCCAAGTTGCTTATGATAAATCAAAAAGTCAAGTCAAACCAAATCTCTTCGTTACAAAATTAGCTTATGCCCTCTGGGGGCAAGAACAATTGGCTAATAGATCTGTCGCTCACATAGAGGGGAGAGAGAACCGTCCACTTCTCGAAGAAAATAAAAAGTTAGTTGTAATGAATCAGTTTGAGAGGTATCTTAGACACCGTGATAAAATGCCACAAACTGTTGAAATGAAGAAAGTAAATGCTTACCTGGGACAAGCCATTGAGGGCGCCAGAAAGACGATAGCCAAAAAAAAAACGTAAGGGTAGGAACAATGAAAACGATTCTGATGAAAATAATTAATACTAATGCGTAAATTCAATTGATGATTTTAAATACCCCAATAGGCGAAATGTCCAAGATGCCTATTCTTTTAACGTAGTTTTGCCATTATGATGAAAACATTAAAAAATGTAAATTCTTTATGATGACAGGACTATGATGAAAACGTTGGAATCTAGGACATTTTGGCTATTTAAATTATCGAAAATCATTAATTTAATTTATTTATGAAGTATATAAGATTTTGGGTTCATTTTTTAATTCCTATTGTAACTCTATTGTATTATATTCATAAGATACTTTATAATTTTATAATTTTGCAATAAATATGTTTCTTTGATGAATGCAACTGTCTCAGATCAATTTCAATTTTTTTTTCAACTTATTCCGAAAATTACTCCATATTTCTGATTTTTTCTGAAATATTCTGAAATGTAAATGTTTAAAGTCCATACTTTATATTAATTGTCTCTGAAATATTCTGAAATGTAAAAATTTGAAGTCCATATTTTATATTGATTGTTTCTGAAATATCCTGAAATGTTAAAATTTGAATTCTATATTTAATTTTGATTTACTCTGAAACTCTTTGAAAATCTCAAAAATTTCACTTTTTATTTTCCTGATTATCGTTTATTTATTCAGAATTACTCTGAAAACTCCATATTTCTAAATTTTTCCTTCTGATTGACTCTGAATCTTTCTGAAAAAGTATGTTCCAATTACGACAACGTTTCAGAGTACTTTTCCGAGTTCTTCAGAACAAATATTAAACATTTCAGAACCTTTCAGAACTTTTTTCCGAATTTTTCAGAATCTATCAAAAAAAATATTTCCACACGGATATACCCAATAAAATATTCGCGATTATTATCAACATTAGACCTTATATTGCGAAGGCAATCATTTAAAAATGGAATATTTCAATTATAAACATGAAACGATTCTTCTCAACTGTCGGAAAAATAAAATATTAATTAGAATTTTCTGTTAAAACATAATTCGATTGTGATATTATTTTTTTGGGCTAATTAACAATCAGTTGTTTATTCAGCTATAAACTCATGACATTAAATGATGATATTTGGGAATTATACCTATATGGGGCTCGTATTAAAAAACTATTATCTAATAATGTAGTTTTACAGAAAATATAAAAAATTTTCATTAAAAATGTTCATATCGGTTTTTGATTCATTGAAACTATTTCCAATGTCTACAGTAATAGAGATGCTGCACTCCATTTGCGTTTAGAAACAGCCAAAAAACACGTACACCAAGCAAGACGACTGTATCACCCACCATTGCCTCAAACATTCGATCAATCAGACGCACTTTTTCCCAATTATCGAAAAATTGCCAATATATACCATGGCTTCATTAAGGGTACAGATGATTTCATTAGATATATATTTAGTAGTAATCTAATGATTGATCATTCAAAAGACGTACGAGAAATCCATATTGATAGTACCTTTCAGGTTAAAGACTCCAATGAAGGGATATGTTAGGTAATTTTTTTATTACTATAATGAGTGTGTGTAATACTTCATATTTTAGTCAGTACCTGATAAACCGCGAGCAGAACAACTAATAATAATATTTATTAGACACGGTTGTATTGTAAGTACTTCGTACACATGAATTTATCTATTTATATTCATACATTTATTATAATCTTATCATTTATTCACAAGGTATTCCTATTCTATTCATTTTGACTGATCGTAAAACTACCGTCATTTACTGTGAAATATGGAATTGGTTGATTACAAAATCACCAACATTGTCAATTAGTCTAAAAGTAGTAATATCGGATTATAAAGTGAGCCTTGCTTTGAGAATTGCTAAGATACGAATCTCGTAATTTTTCATGCTCTTTCGATTGAAATTGGTCCCATTTGAAAATAATTAATAGTTTTTGAGTTATAGATTTTCTTTTATTTTCAATACAAAAATTAATGTATATCTGTAATTTTATGAATATGTAAATAAAGGTACTTTTCATCATTTTCTATGTTGTTTTTAACTTATAAGGTCGTTTTGAAAAATTTCGATTAGAAATATGTGAAAATTAAAAATCACCTTTCTAGGGTGTCAACTTTGAAGATGATTTTTACTCTTTCTAAATGTTTGTCCACCGAAAAAAATACGTTGTTCACCATTTACGACGTAGATTACTATATAGAAACCTCAGCTAAATCAACGATGACCACCTCGCGTCATTCCCTTGCCAGTAATTCACGGATTAAGTTAACCCAGCATCCATAAACTCATTTTTCACTTAACATATTTTTTTTTTTTTACCAATCGATAGGAAATCGTTTGTTGTACATATGTTACATTGCAATGAAGGTCTGTTTGTTAGTTACTTAAAATAGAAAAAGGAAAATTATTAGACTTTATATACGTCATTGTAGTGTATTCGCTCGTACAAGTTGGTCGTCTGAATAGCGGGACGATTAAATCAATCCAATATCTAAAATAGTTTTTTGTTTGTTGATTCTTTATTAAATATAAATTTTTATCGTCAATAATAAATAATTTTTTAATGTCTGGTCAGATCTTCAATAACAACTTCCATTTCAACTATAGCTCCAAGAATGTATTGTAATGTTTTTTTTATGTGATATTCAATCGTTTTGTCATTTCATTATTTTCATTCAAATTTATAAATCATAATAGCTATTTAAGGTCACTTCTGTGTATTTTTATTTGTATTTTCACCTTTCAGAATTACCATCATTTTATGTGTTTTGTGGCGAATAATAGTTATCTATGAATTGTTGTTTATTATTTTTTGATTTATTAATTATTATTTATGCAAATTGAGGTTAAGAGATTTATTTGCTTATTGCTCTCAGAAATTTATTTGCTTGCTGGTCTCAATAACCCAAATAGAAGCAACGTTAAGATCAACAAGTAAATTAGTCAACTACATAAACTGTTAAGTTCAGAGACTGTAGCAGAGTCTAGGACCAAAAGTAACGTGTAACTCTGCATTTTTTCCATGCTGGGAGTCGTCATAGCCCTAGAGGGCTGTAGTCACGAGGCTGTTGCCATTAATAAGCATTTATGGAAGAGATGGAACCGTAGAAGACGCCATAGGATCGAGTTTAGAGTTTAGGCATTAATTTTGATATTAAAATTAAGTTTTGATGCACATTAGTTTCAAGTGATCCCTTCACCTTCAAACTAAGCTTAAGCCATCTGGGTAAGAGAGAAAGACAAAGATAAATGCAGTACGGTGCAATACACTAAAACAAGATCCGCAGATTGATAGGTGATGCCAAAAAGGTAAGAATTTTGCACTGGCAAAAACTCCTGAGACTTTGAAAATAATCTGGATAAACTTTGATTATTTAAAAAATCAAATGTTAACGTTGTGAAATTTAAAACATTCTTGAACATTACTATAAAATTTTTTTAATACCGTATACATTTTCAACTGTCAGAATACACAATTTCTATTCACTCGTTAATAAATGAACAATAATGTACATTACGAAGGTTGCAGTAAGCACCATACAGATCACACAAATTGGAATTTTAATTTTCAATTTTCTGCAGATCGAATGATTCCTCATTTTCTTAGTGGAAGTTTAAAAAACTCAATTTTTTCACGCATGTGTGTTGTTCTCGTGGTTACGCGTTGCTTTAGGTAAAAGGAACAACGTTTATTCAAGTCCAATGAATTCATATATTTGAGGAGCTTAGTAATAATCTTATGTTTTTAATATTAGAGTATATTGTAAAATAATAGTATAAGAACAACTAAGATTAAAGGTTAGTTTATTGAAAATGACAGATTCAAATACAAAATCAAAGACAAGACGTCAAAAGTAAACTAGTCTCAGTCCTCAACTAAAGGTAATATATAACACCTTCAAATAACGTAAGTAAAACGAATATATATATATTGTAAAATAAGACTAAATAACAACTTCGCAAAATAAATTCATAAAGGAAAAATTTATTCAAGATTAACAGCAATAAAATAAAAATAAAAGAATACAAGCGGTCAACTCAAGTCTCAGTCGAAAACTAGAGATAAACAAACTCTCCCCTCGTTGCTGTGAACAATCTAATCGTCAAGCAATCGTCGTTCACTAACAAACTATCGTTACTCAATCAATCCGTGAATGAAGACATTCATATATTCTTAACTTCTCCCAATCTTCTAAAAATTGCCTCCTGGCAATTTCTAATAGCTAGGTACAAAAATTGGATTAAGCTGAATTATATTAACATGCAATATCCGAAATTGAACTTCTCATACAAAATGATGAAAATCACTTAAATAATCATTCAGCCTATTATCGGCATAAAAAGTATAGGCCCCTCACTTTCAAAAGCGATATAAGAAAGAATAATGATATCATTAAGTTTTGTAAGGAATCAATAGTAAGAAAAATCGATTCTCCGGTAAACATTTCGATGCAATAAATTGAAACCTTCGCGAGTTACAGAATTTTTTAGGGCAAAAAACCATGTTTTCAGCAGTCAATTTTTCATAAGGGAAGTTTACACGATCGGAGCAATGGAAAAAATATTGGGATCCAATTGAGCATTTTATCGTAGTCAGAAAGACGTTTGAAAATGAAATTGACTAGGAAAAGAAAAAATTTTTTAATAAACAAAAAAGTAACAACAATTATTATCAAAGGACAAAATTCAGCCCTAAATGATAATAGAAAAATAAGACAACATCGACATAAAAGAAAAAAAATTATAGAAAATGAATCGCGAATAATATGATGCAAGAAAAAAAAAACCGCGAAAATATGTAACGTTTAAAAAATCATGCAGGTTTTTATGACAATCCTTAACGGCAAGGATAATCCATCGGAAACCTTTTCTTCTCATATATAGGCTTAAAGATATAAAAGTAAGAAAAAAACTATTTTTTTTAGTAAACATCACAGAAAAATTCAATAGAAAAAGGCGTGAAATAAGTAAAATATCTGAAGGGCAAAAAAGATAGATAAAACTTGCACGGAAACATCCAGTACAGAAAATAAGTGACAGAAAACATGCAATTTTGTACGTTTTAAAATCGGTAAATTTTTCTAATATTAATGTTAAGGAAAAAAATTTGGCAGACTAATAAAGAATAGTCTGATTCATAATCTTATTCGATTAGAATCATAAAAAACCGCGAATTGACCTCGCCGGCAATTATAAGAGCATCAATTTTAGAGCAAAAGGTTTAGAAAACATGTATTTCTTTACCTTTTAAAATTTGTAGACGTTTTCTAGTCACTCTTATAATGATTCTCGAGAAGACAATCAAGTAAACACCATGGCGAATTCAATAATCAATGGTACATCGTCATCTTATTATCAAAGTACGCCAATTAAAGCAATACATGAAGACTTCTTACGAAATTCATTTAAAGTCATTCTGCAACATGCAATTTTCGACGTAAGTTAAGAATTACTTAGTTTTATCAAATAAAAATAATTACACCAATAATAGTAATAATAAAATTAGAATATTAATAAACTAATTGATTTTTTAAATTATAAAATAACCTATTGTCATAGTTTTTTGTTCTTTTAGCTCTATCCTAATAATTTTTATTTTCATCTCATATATCATAGTAACGAGTGTGATGAAATATATATTAAGAATGAGAGCGTACAACTAAATAATTATATTATCATTTTGAAAAAACTCACGAAAGTGTAAAGAGATATTGTCAACAAGTTTTTTGAAATGTAGGGTACTTCTCGCAAGACCAAGGTTGTTGAATGGATAGATTCAGAGCACCTACCGTCAATAATTCATTTCCGCCTCTCAGATAATGGTATACTACATGATGAATTACTTAATCTGATCTGCGGTGTGATTACATACAGCGTTAAAACAGGAAATTCACGATTCATAAATCAACTTTTCACGAGTGTTCATCCTTCTGGTTTAGTAGGACAATGGTTGATTGATGCATCAAATCCATCCGTGTATGCCTATGAAGTATCTCCAGTATTTTCACTGATGGAGAATCAAGTTTTACGAGCGATGAGAAGTATTATCGCATGGGCTAAAGGGGATAAGATTTTCTGTCCGGGCGGATCAATTGCTAATGTATATGCAATCAATCTTGCAATACATTATAAATTTCCGAAATAGAAAGAGAGTGGTTTGGCTGGATTACCTCGACTTGTTGTTTCTACGTCAGAAGACGCTTATTATTCAGCAAAAAAACTAGCTGCCTTTCTTGAGATCGGAAAATATACGTTTATCGTATCAAAGTGAATAGTATAAGCAAGATGGATGTAAATAATTTAGAACAAATTATCAAAACTATTCAAGAAGGTGCAATTCTACTATTAGTATCAGCAACAGCTGGAACAACTGTTTTAGGTGTGTTTGATCATATTAGAAAAATGTCTGCACTTTGTCAAAAATACGATTTGTGGCTTCACATTGATGCAGCATGGGATGGTAATGCCTCAATGTCTAAAAAGCATAAAAAGTATCTCGATGGAAGAGAACTTGCCGATTCTGTTACTTGGAATCCTCACAAATTGTTAGCAGCGCCACAACAGTGTTCGACTCTTCTTCTATGACATGAAAGTCTTCTTCGATCAGCTCACTGTTCTAACGCTACATATCTCTCCCAGAAAGATAAGTTTTATGATACGTCGCATGATTTTGGTGATAAACACATACAATGTGGTCGTCGAGCTGATGTCTTGAAGATTTGGCTAATGTGGAAAGCAAAATGAACATCTGGTTTTGAGAAGCATGTTGATCGAGTATTTCATCTTTCAAGATCAGATACGTAATCGGGAAGATTGGAAACTCCTTCGAGAGCCAGAGTGCACTAATGTTTTGCTCTTGGTATATACCTAATATCTACCGATATACCTAAATCTAAGAGGCATTCAAGAGATGAACAACTTTGACTGAGAGTGAAAAGCAAATGGTCTTGAACGCTCGTAATCACTTCGACGATAAAAAAGAACATAGAGCGAACGATATCACGCAGGTAATCAGAAGGACAATAGAATGTCGGCAAATTTCAGAGAGAACGGTAAAATAAATCACGAGCGAGTGGCGAAAAAATGGCGAAGTTACAACTTGGAAAAGAAGTGGAAGGCCGTTTATTCCTTGCTACGGAAACTTGCAACGTTTAAGAAGAAAAAAAATCCAGAATTTTTATGCAAGAAAAGAATTTCCCCCAACATTAGCATTATATGAAGATTTAAAGAACGAAGTACTGGATCATCCTGAATTCCAAGTTTCCACTCTGAGAAAATTAATTAAGAAATTACATTTTACTTACAGAAAACTGGCAAAAAAACCGGTATGGATGGTGTTCAGTAATAAATTACTGGATAGCTAATCTCACTCAATTCAATAATTCAAATCTGGTCACCTGGCCGGTAACCAATCAGAACACTCATTACTCGGACGCATTAGGACCCATCAACGACGCCGACTTGCGGGCTCAACGAATTTTCTCGATGAAACTCGATTGTCGACGAGTTGTTGCTGAACCGCGCTCACCGACGCTAGATCGTAGCTGTCGTACAAGCATTCACTTTTCGTGCATTCATTCTACTCAAGCAATCATCGAGATCAACGTTAGTGCTCAACAATTAACTTCTGTAGCTCACTGAACTCATATTGTGCTCAATAAACTCATAGATCGTAGTGTATTCATATTTCTTGAACTCATTGTGAGCGACGCGGCCTTACAACCCACGTCGTAGTGCATTCAAACATTCATTCACTAGTGTACTATCAGTGCTCATCGTCTTTATGAACTCAAGTAAACTCATACATGTGATTACTGTTGCCTATTATTTAATAAAGTTATCGATGTTGAATAATTTCCGTACATCTATGATTGAGTTAACCCAGCATTTTTACTCATCCTATATTATTATAATAGAGATGGAAAGTATAAAAATCGCAGGGCAACGCGATAATTACTCAAGAGAAATCCAAGAATATCGTGACACAGGGTACAATATCGTTTACACCGATAAGTCATGGTGTGGAGCCAATCATAGCAAAAAATATAGATGGACCGAACAAATTGACGCAAGTCAATTTGACAGCTGTGAATTATATCGCGAGAAAGTACAAGAAGTGTACGGAGAAAGAGGTGGTTTTATCACACCTTCTGGAGCAGGAAGAAGAGTCATCATGTTGCACATTGGAGGAGATGACGGATTTGTACCTGGAGCGATGAAATGCTTTGTAGGAATAAAAGGATCCAACGATTATCATGACGAAATGAACGCTCAGCATTACCAGGAATGGATTGCAGACGTACTGCGCGTACTACCGAAGAAATCGGTGATCGTACTAGATCGAGCGCCATACCACACGATGCTGGATCCAGAATTTCGCAATCCTACAACGCAATGGAGAAAGCTCCAGATAATTGAATGGCTGGTAAAGTGTGAGGTGGAAGTTCCGTCGCATATTAAGCATTTTGAAGACCTCAACGAGAATGAACTGCTCAACTTAGCGAGACCTCACCACTATTCAAGACATTATGTGTTGAACAAAGTTGCGAGAAAAATGATGAATGACGAAGTCAAAATTCTCTGGCTCCCTGTAGCTTATTACGAGTATAACCCCATCGAATTAGTATGGGCATACGAAAAAAATTACGTCGACAAACGTAATAAGACTTTTAGAGACAATGATGTTCATCAGCTATGCGTCGAAGCTATGGATTTTGTTCCGTCACCGCTATGGCCACGATTTCAAATAGGATTGAATCAATGAAAGAAACTGAAAACACTGACAGCGATAAAAACGACACTGCTGAAGAAAGTGTAAGTGACGATAAAGAATAAAGCGAAAATTGCGTGAAAAAAATCACAGAATGATAGAATAAAAATCGAACCGATTAGAAACGCATCTTGCTGAGAAGTTGGAAGAAAACAAACCTTTTACCCATCATATCTCTCCTAAAAAATATTAATATTGAAAAAAGTTACTAATTTTAGAATGTACACAAATGCATGTTTTCTAAACATTCTTCTCTAAAATTGATGCTCTCATAATTGTCCGCGAGGTTTATCTACGGTTTTTTATAATTTTAATAGTATTAATAATTGAAAAAATAAAACAAGCGTGTACGTTGAAACTAACAGACAGAACCAGAAAGTTTATTATCATAGATTCACACAAATAGAGTAAAATATAAAAATAGTTACTAGGCAAATACAATAAGTGGTGTAGGTGGCGCTGCTATAGTAATTTAATTATACATTTCGAGCATTCATTCATTCACTCAATATTAACATTACCATTCTTACAATACTTTAAACTTAAAGTTTTTGTTTTCTTTAAGTATTTCAATATCCTCTTTGCATACAACCAGTGTTCATTATTATGACAAGTGTTAAATTGACTAAGGTATCCAACCGCATAGGCAATGTCTGGCCTTGTGGGAACAGCTAAATACATCAGGCTCCCAATGAGCTGTTGATAAGAATTATGATCTTCTACATTACAATTTTGTTAATATTTGATTTTACTTCCATTGGTGTATCAACAGTGTTACATTCATTCATATTAAATTTATTCAACAACTGATCTATATACTTTGCTTTTTTCAAAGTAATGACATTATTTTCTTTATCAGTATCACCAGTTATACCTTAGCATTGCCTGATTTGTCTTAAATCTACAATTTTGGAGTGACTACTTGAAATCTCTTTTACTGACATCATTTCAGACTTGTTATTCGAAAGAATGAAAAAATCATCGACATTTAATGTTATGATAGTTCTCATACCATTTTCAAACTTAGTATGTAAGCAGGGTTCCAATTTAGATTATGTATAGCCTATTGCTAACATTGAACTATCAACTTTCTTGTGCCATGCTCTAGAAGATTGTTTAAGACCATATATAGCTTTCTACACCTTGAGGACTTTAGATTTTTTATGATCAGAAGACACGAAACCATCTGGTTTTTGCATATATATGGTTTCATTCAACTCTCCATTGAGGAATGCAGTCTTAACATCTAGATAAGCAGCTAACCAACTTCCATGCATCATTTTCACTAAAACAGTTCAGTTCTTCACTAATTGCACTTAACCACTGCTCCTTCTCCGGCCCTACCAATGCTTCCTGTAGAGTCAGATCACCAGCATCGTCCCATGCTTTCACATTAGAAACAGCACACATGTTGAATATCCATACCAATCTGGTTTCTTCCGCGACCTGACAGCTCTTTTCTCATGCTCTGATTCACCTAAATCAGGATTTCCATACTCACTCGGGACATATGTGACATCAGACGTGTCATTATAACTCTTACCAAGAGTGTCTTCTGTATCTTCTGATGACGTGTCCCCCACTGAATCTAGGCTTTCTTTGTTACATTCTTTGTTGTCTGTCACAGGCATAGACACATCTTCCATAAGAATAACATCTCTACTGGTACTGACTTCCTTAGTGATGGGACAATAAACTCTTTACCCTTTTACATCTTCTGGGTAACCCACAAGTTTGTGGTTAACTTTGGCACACACAACACTCCTTCGACAATCACGTCATATTCACTGTGTTCTGACTTCGAGTCGGCCGGACGAGCAAACAAAAAACTAGTGGACTGTAATAATTAAGAGCAGAATAAAGAAAAAGGTTGGATGCTAGAAGGGTTCTTAAAATAGTTTATTAACACCAAATTGTATGGGTTTTATAGATTTTATGTGAGTTGACTGTACATTACTTGTTCATACACTTTTGAATTGTCTGATGGTTGTTTTTTCACCAAAAAACGTCTCAAAACAGTGAATAGCAACATTCACGGTATACACCAGAGTTGTTCGGGTGTGCGATGTATATGTGAATGTCCGTGAGGCACTATGGCGTCGACGCCAGTTCAGCTTCGCGCCCAAAGACACTACAACTGACTATACTGGACCACTGGCACTGATAAGAGTAATGATGATGATTCACTTTTGCGAGTTGTCTGAGACTACTTGACTGTATTTGGTACTACCAAAGGTGAGCTGACTGCACAAAACCGCGATTTGACTGCGAACAATTATACAGAGATGACCGCGTGATTTGCCTGGAGCTAACTGACGCCACAAGTGCTCGACCGCGTGCTTGTTGGCGTCACTAGGGCCGTAGCGTTGCCTTCCGGGCCATGAGGGAAATACTTCCCGATGATTGGTCCAGTGAGTTGACTGACGCGCCGGTGGACAAGTCCGGCATTAACCATTTTTGAATATTTCCCGACACACTGACTTGGGCCCCTCCAAGTCAGAACACACTGTCATCAGTAACTGTCGCAATTTGCATGTCACCCGAACACTTCACGCTTAGTGTTTCTTCATTAGCAACAACAATTTCTTTAATGGAATGTTCAGTCGTGACATTCTTAATCTAATTCTCTTTTGAGGTTAGGTGGGCGCTCGCTCCAGAGTCAACATACCCATCATTTCTAGAAAAACTGCCATTTAGAAAGACGGCATTGAACGCATTTGTCTGTTTACGTTCAATAGATTTCGTACTAGTAGAATTTTTATCAACAGTACACTGATTCCGATAGTGTCCGGTTTGTTTACATCTGTAACACCGCGGTACATTCTTTGACTTTGACGTTTGCGAATGTCCGTTGTCTTTGGTCCCGTTGTGACCAGTGCCGCCAACCTTATATTTTCTAAAGCTTACAAATGCCCCGCTTGCGTCGCCATCATTTTTTTCATCCAAATCCATTAACTTTGACTCGATGGCGTCGGTGATAATGGCCATCCCAGAATGCTCTATCGCTATTATCATCGGCGAATATTTCTCCGTTGAACCAGCTAACAATAAACAGCCGATCCTTTGGTCACTGATTTGAAATCCCGTTCCGCTTAGCTTCTGTCCAATTTCCACTAGCTGTGTCACATAACTTGTCATAGAACTGCAATTTCCGAGACGGACTGAGGTAAGATTTCTCAATAAACTGATGCGTCTGGTATAACCGAAATCATCAAATAAAGCTCGCAGCTTATCCCACAGCTCCAACGACGTTTTTACTTCCTTGATGTGCAAGTACATACTGGAGTCGATTGTGAGAATCAATTTTGCTTTGGTCCTCGCGTCATCAGCGGCTTTTGCATCCTTTCCGGCAACAGGTTTCATACAATGCACCATGTTTACCAGGATCAGAAAATTCTCCGCAGCGAAGCACCATTCCGTGTAAATTTCCCGCCCTTTTAGCTTCGGCACATTCACTGAGTAATTCGTCGACATGACAGTTTTTGTTCATCACTCGCGACCTACGCTACAAACTGAGCTAAAACTGAAATTTCCAACTTTCCCTAGCTAATTACGGGCAATCTGGGCCCATAACCTATTATTAATTGAGAGAAATAAAACAAACGTGTACGTTGAAACTAACAGACAGAACCAGAAAGTTTATCATCATAGATTCACACACATATATGAAAATAGTTACAAGGCAAATACAATAAGTGGTATAGGTGGCAATATTAATATTAGGAAAAGTTACAGATTTTAAAAAGGACAAAAAATGCATGTTTCTAAAACCTTTTCTCTAAAATTGATGCTCTCATAATTGTCCGCGAGGTTCATCTGCGGTTTTTTATTCTTTTAATAGAATAGGATTATAGATCAGAATGTTCTCTATTAGTCTAACAATTTTTATTCTTTAATACTAATTACTTATTTTCTGTACTGGATGCTTTCGTGCAAGTTTTATCTATCTTTCTTGCCCTTTAAATATTTTACTTATTTCACGCCTTCTTCTATTGAATTTTTCTGTGATGTTTACTAAAAAAAATAGTTAAATGGCTAAATTTTGTCCTTCGATAATAATTGTTGGTACTTTTTTGTTTATTGAAAAATTTTTTTTTTTTCTTGTCAATTCCATTTTCAAACGTCTTTCTGACTACGATAAAATGCTCAATTGGATCCCAAGATTTTTCCCATTCCTCCGATCATGTAAACTTCCCTTATGAAAAATTGACTGCTAAAAACATGGTTTTTTGCCCTAAAAAATTCTGTAACTCGCGAAGGTTTCAATTTATTGCTTAAACTTTGATATTCGATGTACAATAGTAATTATTGTTTCCGAGTAAAAAAAATTTGCACAAATACTCTCCTCATCATCCTTTACATCCTTTACAAAAATATGTACCCAAAAAATTTTTATTCTTATTCTGTAATAAATGCACGATACATTTACACGGCTACTAGAGGCCTAATAATTCATCGAATTTAAATCTAAATTTAATTGAATCGGTCTCATCGTCGTTCGTTGAGAATTCGTTTTGCGTTAGGGATCTTTTGCAAAACCGGCAAAATATGATAGTTCTCTAACGTCGGAACCTTATTAACCTCAATTTGAAACCATCGCTCGATTGCATAATTGGTCAAATGAAGTTAAAGCTTTGATTTCAATTTTTCGTTTGAAGGACATAGCATAAGGTATTTTAGAAAACTTGAGTATAGATGCTTATTTCAGCTTATTTCAGTCGTTTCGAAGCTAGGAAATAGAATGAAAATGAAAGTTTAACTAATTTTTCCAATGATTTCAATAAATTAATTAAATATGCGTATCTAGGAATTTCCATTGATCAATGAGAACGACTGGCCGGATTACAGTTTATTGCAGAATCAAATAATCTGAAATTACAATAGTCTCTACCGTCAGAAAGGTCAGAATTCCTTCAATCGGCGACTCAACAAGCTGTTAAATCAGAGTTAATTAATAAATAATGATTGAAAACCGAAGATGTTGAAGATGATCATATTGATAATACTTTAGATCATACAGATAATAAAAATTTAAATTTCCATAAACAATCCAATAATAAAAATTATAATGATAACAATTTTAGAACGTCGGAAATAATAATCATTTGAATTTTCTAAAAAGAATTCCAGGAAATTCGATAATGGAAATTCTTCTTAAGGTTTTCAATGTTTGTAGACAGAACGGTCATTTAAGAAATAATTGTCGAGTTCTTTAAGCTGTTCAAGCTAGTTTGGGAAATAATTTTAAAAATACTAGTAATCCTTCAAGAGAATATTCCCCAAAAAAAAAGATTTTGTCAAAATTAAATCATTATTTAGTTAGTTCTTCAAAGATTCTTCAAAATTCGGATTTTTCATTCAAACCTTTACTTATACTTGGAGGTGAAATTGATGGTAAGAAATATAATGTGTTAGTTGATACTGCTGTTATATAGCGGTTGTCAATTCTTCTCTTTTCAATGAAAAGTTTACCAAAGTGCATAATTCTTCTCTTTCTATTTTTACAGCTTCTGGTGACAAAATTGATTTTGACTTTCTTGTGCCTGTGGAAAGTATGATAACAAATATCAAAATTAGTTTAGAGGTTGTTTTTGCTTAAACTCATGGAGAATGTATTTTGGAAATAGATTCCTTTGTTGAATCAGGTTTGTTCGGTAAATTTATTAGAATTCATAAAATCATAAAATTTCTTGCTAATGATAAAGTTGTTTCGATTAATAAAATTTCTCTTGATTTAGATGATCTTCTTGAATTTATTTTAGATTCGTTCCATGGATCTTTGAAGTTATTAGATAAGAAAAATGTACCTCGTCATAGTCCTCTTCATTATAGGGAAAGTTGATACAGTTAGGATAGAAATAAAGGAACAGGATGCAATTGAACCTTCTCATAGTTCTTGGCTTCTCCTGTTGTTTTTGTTCCGAAAAAAGGTGGTGATATCAGATTTGGTGATTATCGAAAGTTATGTATTGTCGCAGTTCGAATTCTACTCCAATTCTTTATCAAGAAGATATTTTAAAAATGGTTCTCGGTGCTCGAAGATTTTCGACTTTTGATTAAAAAGTTGATATTGGCAAGTTGAAGTTGCTCCCGACGATCGTGAGAAAACAGCTTTTGGTATTTAAAGTAAACTTTGGTAATATAAAGTACTTCCTTTTGGTTTACGTAATGCTTCTGTCACTTTTGTAAAACTCATGAATATATTTTTACCGGGTCTTTTCAGCAAAGTTTGTTTAGTTTATTGAGATGATACGATTATCTTTAGTTAGAGTCTTGATGAACATTTTATTCATCTTCAAAGTGTTTTTAAAAGACTTTAACAATCAGGACTTAAAATTGATGCTATGAAATGGATATTTCTCCGAAGAAAGGTTGTCTTTTTAGGTCATATTATTTCTGGTGAAGGTTTAAAGAGTTGTCCTGAAAAGATTTCTGCAATTATTAACTGGCTTATTCCGAAAAATAGAAGTAAACGTAGGTGTTCTCCTGGACTTTGTTTGTATGATTGGCAAAACATCTCTATTCAATGAGTAAAGAGAAAAGAGATTTTATTTGGGATGATATAGCTCTTCAAACTTTTTAGAAATTGAAACAAATTTTAACTACTACACCTATTTTAGGTTATTCTGATCCTAATTTTCAATTTTTTTCTGACACTGATGCTACTAATGTTGGTATCGGAGCAGTTCTATCTTAGAAAATTTTAATTAAGAAAAATGGTAGAATTATATATCAGGAAGAAGTTATTGCGTATTGAAGTATGACTTTGAATAATCGTGAAGGGAATTATTGTGTTACTAGAAAAGAATTGTTAGTTATTTCGGTTGAACATTTTTGTTATTTTCTTTCCGGCAAACGATTTACAATTAGAACTAATCGTGCTTTTCTTAGCTGGTTACTTTCCGTCAAAAATCGTAGAGATCAAGTTGCTCATTGGTTAGAATTTTTTTTCAATATGGTTTTGACGTTTAGCATCGACCTGTTCAAAGTCATGATAATGCTGATGCTCTATCTCGGCGTCCATGTGATTGTGAGAAATGTTTGGAAATCGATGCTAATGAAGAATGTCTATTTAACAGGGATATTTCTGTACAATTTGGGAAATTAATGATAATCCCGATTGGATTAAATTCCAGAATGATGATAGTATTGCGAATTTGATAGTGTTCGGACTTTGAGTCGGCTGAGTGAGAAGTCGAAAATTGGTGGACTGTATTTGTTAGGATATTAAGATGCTAGAACAGTCGGGACTGTGGACCGGTGTGAATGAATCAGCTGACACTAATTAACAGTCACATTTCACGATTTATTAAATACTAACGTAACAGTAACAGAAAAAAAACGATAAGAGAGTTTATCTGATAATTATGAGATAAATTCTCTGCAAAACGAAGTCCTCTTATTGTATGTACAGTCTTGAGTTCACTGAAATTTCACATAAAAGTTACTGATGAGTTAACTGATAAGTAGAGGATCACAGGAAAGTTGTAAGTTTTCCTGTGCTTGTCGCGGCATGAGTAGTCTTAGTTTCATTGTATTGGCGTCAGCTACACAGGACCAAGCGAGTTGTTCGCGTGGGGATCTTGTGTGTGTGACTGTCTATGAAGCCGTGAGCCATCGAAGCCGACATCATTCTCGCCTTTTGTAAGAAGGTGCTGATGCGAAGCAACACGAGCTAACTGATGATGTCTTCGGAAAGGTAGGCTGCCTGATAAGTTCATAATCATCACTATAGATAATTAACCGGTGAGTGATTCCATTTCTGAGGAATATTCTAAGGAGTTGTCTGGGTTATCACTGAAGAGTTCGACTGCTAGTACACACGTATCGAGTTGACAGATACAACGAGTTGTCTGTCAGTTGGCATCGTCCGATGATGCTCAAGAGTCGTCCGAGTAAGAATTCTGTACGAATACTCGCGGTAACTGACTAATACAGACCATTTTACCCGTAACTCTGCGTTCTCGAAGCTTCTCGGCCCTTAAGGAGGCATGTATACGCCTAGGAATTGATTAGCGTTGTATAATTGGCAAAAATGAGTTGGCAAGCCGTCGGTAGAGTACCTTAGACCATCTCAGAACAGATAGTTAAATTAAAAAAGAAAAATAAAATTTCTAAATTCAGAGATGTTTCTCATTAAGATTCAACTTTTAAACTCTATTTACTTTATTGAAATTCTTTAGAATTAAAAAATGGAGTTTTAGTTAAACGATGGAAGGCCCTTAATCTTTCTTATATTATTTTTCAGGTTGTTGTTGCTCGACTTAAAGTTGATCGAAAATTAGAGTAATTTCTCAGGCTTATAACTTTCCTCCTGGTAGTCATTTGGTTATAATTAAGACTATTTCTAAAATTCTTTGAAGATTTTTTTAGTCTACTCTTGAAAAAGACATATTTGGTGTCCTCATAAGAGATCATGTGGTTCACTCAAAATTTATAATTTTTGCTCTCATTTTGAAAGAGTTGCGATTGATATTCTTGGTCTCCTTACAAAAACTTTTTCTGGAAATAAATTCCTTTCAGTTGTTACTGATTATTATACTAGATGGCCTGGAGCAATTTCTCTTCCTGATTATTATGCGTCTACTATTGCTGAAGCTTTAGATGCCTAAGTATTTTGTAGATATGGTGACCCTTCAGAAATTCATTCAGATCAAGGTAGATAGTTTGAATCAAAAATCTTCAAAGAGCTGATGAATCTTTTCGAAATTAAAAAGACTAGAACTACACTTCTTCATCCTCAATTCAATGGTTTAGTTGAATCATCGCATGGGACTTTTCTTTGATATTTATTCAAATTTATTCAAAAAAAATTAAAAAGACTAGGCTTGTTGGATTTTCTTTTTCTGTTAGCTTATCGTTCTTCTGGACATGAGACTACAGAATTCTCTCCATGTAAATATTTCTTAGGACAATTCTACAGGTGAATATGTTATAAAACTATGTCGACTGGTAAATTTTTAAATTAAAAGAAATAGTATAAATTAGTCTATAATCTTATTACTATGTAATCTAATTACTTTTCTTATAAAGAATATATTACAATAATACTTACTTTTCCACACATAGTCTCTTTCTCGAGTGGAATATCCTGTAATTCTTTTGTTGGCCTATAGGAAACAGCACACTTATAAGATCACGAACATGAAACTAACGATTCACTCACGAATTGATAAATTCACTAAATGTATAAAAGGGTTATTAATAACAGAAAATACACGTGTACACTTGTTGCGATCAGAAAAAATACTATCTATGCGTATTATCGAACTGCCATGCATGATCGCGCGGTTCTGCTCATACTTATACTAGCATTACTATTTTGTTATTTGTAATAAATGTCAACATATCGACGTTAGCGTTGACAGAGTTTTAACACATATTAAGGAACGAGAGAGTCGAAAAGTTTACCACTAAGCTGACTTCATGGTACTCAACAATTAGACTTCATGGTATTTGTGAGTCAAAATCATCGAAAATTATATTTTTAATGGATTGATTTCAATAATAAGTTTTTTCTATAAAATGGATATGCAGTTAAAGTATGACCTCGAAAAATTTTTATTGCATTATTGTTATTAATTAGTACAACTACGATCATAAAATTCTATTATGAAATTATTTATCTATTGATACCGTATTTTTTATTTGTTTACGTATTTAATTGCTTTTCTGTGGGGCCTTCAGACACCCTACTTGACCGGCAGGCTGAACCAAGCTCGAGTAGTGCGCTCAAGCGCTGCCAGCGAGAACAAGCGCTTGTTCTTCGTGGCAAAGCAATCTGGCCTTTATTCTTATGCACGTCTTCGCAAGCCTCAGCTGTGGCATCGCGATAAGATTTTAAATTATTTATCTGCTGTCAACGTTTTCACTCTACATTCGTTTTCACCGTTATGCCAGTAGATTGAACGCCTCGTGGTTCTCCACTCGCACTCAGTACTAGTCTTGAACGCAATCGACCGACAATGTTGCACCACCCCGCTCAGTCCATGCGTCAACAAATCAAAATGCTGATCAACTGTCTTCAATCCAAAACTGCAAACTTCCAACATTTCAGCAAGATAATCCAGAAATGTGGTTTTTACAAACGTAATCATTCTTCCAGTCATACAACGTCCCTCGTAATAGTGCTAGGTATCATTTAATTGTCAGTAAATTTACTTCCGACGCTTCGTTGGCCGTTCTTGCGTTATCGAATCACCACCTGCTACTGGAAAGTATGATAAGCAACTTTACGAGGTTTCAGTTGAACTTGAGCTGGGTGGAAGAAAACCTTCAGAGTTGCTGACCTCCAACTGTCCAGAAGTTGTTAAGGGTTTTCCAAGCTCTGAGCTTAGACAAATTGAGATGGCCCTAGAAAACTTGTATGTTCAACAGAAAGAGCTCAATAGTAAGCGCACTGGCCGAAGACTATGGCTTGGGTTATACAGAACTTAATATCAACATACTTTTTTCAGGGACCTACGACATGACAACAAGGCAGTTCAGATCTCTCCGGGGGTAGAGTGACGCTAGATCGTCGTGCCCCGAGAAAACCTTACTACCCTGTTTTACCTTTTAATCTCCGTATGTTTTGATATTTGTTCTTGTCTCACTTAGTTGGTCAAGCAATATGGCAAAGACCAGTTGATCTCCTGAGGTGACAGCTTGCGATCGTGAACATGGTTCAGATCCATTTATTTACTCATTTATTTATTGATATTTAGGAAGTATTCCAAAAGTTCATATTCAACTTATTTACTTATTTATTTGCTCATTTATTGATTGATTAATTAATTTTTTTTTTGACTCATTTATCTCTACCCGTTTGTGCCATGATACTTGGTAGCTTTTTATATATTTTTATATTCTGCCATTCTTTCATGATTACATTCTCTCTTTCAAGACACATTTTCTCCTACACACACACACACAGACCGGTAAAGAACTTCACATCAGGGCAAAGCCTCGATTGTGGACATATAAGGCGGTTGTAGTGATGGTGGCTTTTAGCCACTGTCCCGTTATAATATGGGTTAAGTTTCCAGGTATACCAACGAGGAGGGGTCTCAATAAACAGATGGTACAGCTATTTCTTTAATTGGCGACTTACCTCATCGCTCTTATGGTTGCTCAATATTTTCAATCGTTGATCTTGTGAAGGCATAGTATCAAACCCGGTAGCTCAGGAACACGTCCCTAAGACTGCTATTGCGACACGGTTTGGAATGTTTGAGTTTTCAGTGATACCTCCAGGTTTTAGAAATGCTACACAAACTTTTTAACGTCATATAGACAACCTTTTGTGTGCCGTTGATTTCGCTCCCTGCTTCACAGATGATCTGATTATTTTCTGCGAATCTCCAGAAGAGCATCTTTAACATCTCGAAGCTATATTCAAGTTGAAACGGGAATATTACCTGATTGTTAATCCCAGAAAGTGTTCGTTTGGCAAAGAAAAGGTCATTTATCTTGGCTTTTCTCTCCACAAATAGGGGTTTCCAGGCCCAGCAGAAAAAGTAGAAGCAGTTCTCAATTTTCCAACTCCTGAGACGGTTTCTGATTTTCGACGTTTCCTTTGCATGCTTAATTACTATCGTCGTTGCATTTCTAAATCCTCTTCTATTTATGCACCTCTCAATGAGCTCCTAAAGAATTCCAAGGAATGTGACAAAACTGAAATCAATCGGGCACCTAAGCTTAAAGCTGCCCTGAAGCAGTGCAAGTCCAGCATCTGATTAGCGGTTGTCACGGCATTTTTATGAGCGACAGCATCCATTACTTTATCTACAAACGCTTCTGATCATGCTATTGGTGGAAACCACATGGTTTTTTCACCCGGAAATTAAGCCCTACTGAGACTCACTGAAGTACCTACAACACAATGCTCCTTGCCGTCTTCTCCAGTATTAAAGACTTTCGCTGTATTCTGGAAAGTCGTCCATTCTGCGTCAAGACTGATCATCGACCTTTAGTCCATGCCTCTTTTCAGAAGAAAGCCTGTTTTCAGCAGCGTAATCAACTGAGCTATATTTCAAAATTCACCTCTGAAATACTCTATGTCAAGGGTGAACATAATGTCGTTGCTGATACTCTATCCAGAATGAACGTTATCAACATGCCTACTGCTTTTGACTTCCAGACAATTCGAGATGCTAAACTAGAAAATACAGGGCTTCAAGACTTGTTAAGAGACTATCGATCTCTTAATGTTCAACGCCTTATTCACCGGCGAAATCAAATTTGCTGTGACACCTCTACTTGTTAGATTCGGACTTATCTTCCAGAGCCGCTTTGTCGACAAGCTATTAACATTGTTCACGATCTTGCTTATCGTAGTGGCTGCTCTACACTTCGACAGTTAAAAGAAAAATTTATCTAGCCGCATTTTAGAAAAAAATTCTTAAATCACCATACTATCCTCAATCAACGAAGTTATGCTAGCCGATCCTAACTTTTTCGGAGAAAAATTTCAGGACTTTATCAGACGAGTCAGACCTACTCCTACAGCGTAACATTCCAAACGAAGATGTTTTATTCTTGAAGACTTATATGTATACTCTCATGTCTTTGTTCGTGTGGATGCGGTTGAACGTCCTTTAGATCCTCCTTACTTTGGTCCTCATAAAATTATTAGAAGAGTAGACGACCGCGTTTTAATCATCGATTGGATTGAAGTGGAG
Organism: Chelonus insularis; assembly: GCF_013357705.1. NCBI lineage: Eukaryota > Metazoa > Arthropoda > Insecta > Hymenoptera > Braconidae > Chelonus > Chelonus insularis. The sequence continues at coordinate 295,110 of NW_023276482.1, forward strand.
TGAGACATTTCAATTGAACGTTTATAGCTAGTATTTTCTGTAAGAACTGATTCAGATGATTCGAAAGCTCATGATTTGCAGCCACAGCCAGATTCTTGTCCTTCTTCAGACCTGGACAGACTAGTTTGCACCAATGTCAACAAGTAGGAAGTATCGTTCCCTTCCCTTCAGTCCAGAACACTGAAGGAAGAGTACCCGAGGGGTCTCAGACTTCTTACTTGACCGGCATGCTGAACCGAGTTCAAGTAGTGCGCCCAAGCGCTGCCAGCAGAAACTGCCAACGTCTATTAATAAATATCAGTTTTTCTAGAAAGTTCTTATTATTATTTATGGTTAAATACCCTCTATTTTGATATGTCAATAAGTACTAACGCCATTTCCTATTTTATTATATGGAATTTAATGAAAAAAATAACGACAGAAATTAACTAAAGTAACACCTTGTAATAAGCTATTTCAATCACAAATATCGGTAAAACTCTACCTAAGTGATGATTATGTTTACTGGTAAAAAAAGTGCTAGATCGCTGGAATCAAGAAGAATGTAAGTAAAAGATGGGTTTCCGACGAATAGAAGTTTGGTTTGTCGCTAAAACTAAAGTCAAATGGGTGCATTATTCAAGTGTATAACAATGACGTACTGAATGAAGTAGAACCAAAATAAAGAGATTTATAGAGCATGGAGTGAGCAAGTGAGTGTGGAATAGTTCTAGTAGGCCTATGTAAAGAAGAGCAAGTGTCCAGAACTTCTAAGATCTCATAATTAATGAAGATGAAAAAAGACTGTTTCGTCTGTGTGGAGAGTTAGGTCGGACTTTGTTGAATGGCAGAGTAAGAGGGAATGAAGAGGGGCGTGTCACGTTTATAGGTAAAAACGAATCTTACACTGGCTTCGGGAATTGATATCTTTAGTTGCTGATAGGAACAACCTCAATGAACAATAACACTGTAACGCAAAAAAAAGTTTAAGTTTCAATTAATAAAATTTATTATTCACTGAGGAAGATAGCTCAGTGAATAGAGACAATGAGCTGAAAAGAGTCACTCTTTATACGCTCTCTCGTTCTTTTTAAAATTTTTGATTCTTTATTCAAGCACAGAATGAAAAGAAATATTTTGTACAATTGTTATTGACAATGTAAAGCAAAGTACAGTTGAAGTTTTAATCTACAAAAAAAACAATCTATTCAAAAGATAGCCTAGCGAGTGATCGACTATTTATAGCATTTTTGTGTCCTAAAAATTTATTTTGATTATTTTTCTATTGATTCAGAAGAAATCTTTCGTTAAGTTGGTAACGACAATACAAAAAAAAACATTTTTGAGTTAATATGCCAACGAATACCAAAACTAAGCAAAAAACTTTTGATTCAGAAATTAATTGCATCAATTTCTGCTAAGAATCATTCTTATGAAATCGGAAATCAAAAATTCGAATTTGCGATTAAATTTCTTAATTTTATAGAACACATTTTGAATCGAGGAATTTAATTGCAAATTCGAATTTGCAATGCTTACTTTGAGAAGAATCCTTAGCAGTATTTGATGTCAATAATTCTTGAATCAAAAGTTTCTTTTTTCAGCGCAACTCTTCGTAGGTTTTCTTGTGTATTAATGATTTTCTACAGTCTTTTTTCACTGAGAATAAGTACTATGCAGAATTAAGGACATTAATATACAAAAAAATGCCTTTAAAAGTATAATTATACTTTTAATTTTTCACTTTTCCATCAGAAAAAAAGCTGTAAGGAACCAAAAATCTAGCAAATGAAAAACGACCTGAATTAACATAAACATTAAATGAACCATACAATAAAATGAATAATAAATCAGTTAAGAGAAAAAAAACAAAAAAAAAAATAAACATCAATAATTAATTCAGAAATCCACTTGGGAATCCACTTTTAGATTATGTACTAATACCTAATCTAGAGATTAAGTGCGGGTCTCTAGTCTCTACTCTCTAACGCTAGATCTTGGTATTGAGCGTAGATGCGGTAGTTATCCATTTCACACAAAGTGGCTCACAAGTTATTACTCCCAAATTTCTGTACAACCTCCAGCGTCCCTCTTACGGCCTAAATTAAGACAAAATTTCAAAATCTTTTAAAATTAAGAATAGCAAATGATTGAAATACTTGTATGAAAGTAGGATGACAACATTTTATCAGAACAAAAAATTTTAAAAAACAAAATCAGCAATAAAATTTATGTCATACGGTTGGTAACCCTTTACAGTAGAAAAAAAATTACGCGATGAAAGAATTCAAATAAATTGCATAGATTCCTATTTTTATTATTTATACGAATTAAAAATCTGTTATTTAAATACTATTATGATCAATAATTATTTGTCATTAACAATGTTCAATTATTATAAACACAATTTCATATTATCAACAATCATTATAGACTATTATATTGTCTTTGATGCTATTTTTACGATTTTAACACAAGTTTATGATTTTTTAATGCTGATTCTGTTTTTTAGAAATTTTTTTTCCATAAAATATCGTTATTATTTTCCTATACATTATTTCAAACATTAAATATTCAAATCTTCCAAGAGATCTCTTAATTTGGTCTAAAAAATATTCAATTTCAGTTAATTCACCATTTCGTCTGGTTATTTACTTCTGCATAAGAAATTACTCGACCCAGTTCGCTGAAAACATAATCAGTTCTGAGTTGCGCAATAACGTGTCGGATGCAGTTGGTTTAGTTTTGATATCATTTCTTGTTCTCAAGACAATCGACGCGATTTTTCGATAATTTCGAACGCACATACGCACATGAGTACATACACATACAGATGTCTACGGGAAAATGGTTGTGTTCGACTCCGGCGACCTCAAAACGAGAATATATGTCAGAATTCGGGATACGCAGAATCAGACTTATTACTATAACTGCCCACTGAGAAGTTGTAAATTTATATAATATCTCCGAATTTTATTAAAATTGGCGTTGCAAACATTGTTGGTAATAAACTATTTTTAAGGGAAATTATCTCTGCAATCGTAATATACAAATTATTTAATGCTATCATTTTAAACCAATGTGACATATCATGAGGTAGAACATGTAAAGAAAAGAAACTTGTCTGACAGTTCTATTTACCCTTTTTTCTGGAGAAAAAAATATAATGTGTAAAGTCGATAGACAGTTATAATATAAATACGTATGAACAAGGAACCATTGTAATTTTTTTCATATTTTTCGAATTATAGGAAATTTTGTAAAAAAATGCGGCAGAGGACTGTTTTGCCACCCACCAAACTGTTTATGTAAATGGTTACATTAATAAAAACACAATATTAATTATTAAATAAAATTAAATAAACTCTTTTTTTATTGGATACTGTATCACATACAGAAATACTTATATTTATCAACAACGAATTGCGAGTTTAACTATCTAAGTAACAAATTAAAATAATTATAATCAAAATTAACCTTAGGTACTCAGAATCAGCCTTGTTTACTCATCAATGCAGACTTATTCCTCAAAAACAGATAAAGGTATTTCGAAATAATTAAATATTCATTTCTCTTTTAGGGCAAAATCTGGGTTTGGCAATTTGGGCAAAGGACACATGAAATCATTATTTCTATCCACTCTGAATGTGTGTCCTTTGTCGTCGCAAATTTTTAAAAACGTAACTGTAAGTTCGCCGTTTCCCATGTCTATCTTATTAATTACTTTAGCATAACAATTCTCAGTGTTCCTTACTAGAAATTGAACTAAGACGTAATTTCCGATTGTCTAATTCTGGTGCTTAATAGAACTAGGTCTAGCCAGTGCAGCGTCGTCGACGGTCTTCACTGTAAAATCCTATGTGTTTGTACTCCTAAATTGAAATGCTGGCACTCGTCTTCACAAGTGCAACTTTACATACTTTCCACTATGCTGATTTCAGAGAATTTTTAATATTTCAGATTCTATTTAATGTATTTTTAGAGTGCTATTACAGCTTCTTGAATTAACTGTTTCCGTCAATTCTTGAATGGCTTTATCGTCGATTGTGAGAAAGGTAATTGCGGAACAACTTTGTTGAATGGCCTATAAAATGATTCTAAGCTATGAATATCACCTCCTGTAGCGACGACGGCATCACCGGTTTTTTTGCAGGTCGTTCTAATGCCATCAGGAGCCTCATTGCCATGGCCACTCCCTGACTAGTTCCACGTGAACTTCTTCCCCTTTAGAACCTCTTGTTACAGTCTTGATGCCAGGATGTAAAACATTGTTTTTTTTTCTGTATTGAGTTACGAGCCCTGACGAAGTGGATGCTCTTCATGTTAGGTGGAGAAGTTTCAAAGATTGGCTGCAAATGTGTCCATATAGAGCTGGTGGATGTGGGAGATTTTTGGAAACAGTACAACAAGACTTGATAGAGTTTTTAGTATACACTACCACAGTATGGCGACGAAGCTGAAGGCCCAACTCTCCAGAATAAGATGCTTGTATTTCTTGACCGTAGTTGGAACAATAATTTTCTGAAAAGTCCATACGCATGATAGCATCTTCGTCTATGAGGTTTGTATTTCTTGATAGGATTGTATGGATGGGTAATGATTGTCCCGACATTTTTTTAACAGTGTTCTATAACGAAAAGATGATCTAATGTGTTATTATACATAATAAATTATGTATGGAATATTTAAACCGTGCATCAGAAGGCATTTACCGTAATTTGATTTGTAAATTTTACTGTATAATAATTTTATTTCATATACTATAGCTTTAGTATGCCGAACAGCAGGAAAATGTGGTGATAGTATTCCAACGCTTAAGAATCACATAGTTGATCTATTTGAAAGCAACAGATTATGTCCCATTTTATTATCTTTACGTTTGCTTCAAGTAAGGTTTCTGAGAGGATCATGTTTATTAAAATGATTCTCTACCAAGTCAGAATGATTCTTGAATGTCAATGATTTTGCACATACAAGAATCGAATATTATTTTAGAAAGACTTCGTTAAGTAATTTTTCGTGTCATACATTAGATTGAATATCATTCGTACAAAATATACTGCAGTTCTTACCACATTTTCATTGAATTTCAGATTTAGGGTATTTTTGTAGTGGTAAGATAATTACTGCCTGTCTTTTGAGATTTATTTTTATAGGAAAATCATTGATACGTGATACGTTTTTTGGGTCTCCACATAGATATTGTAAAATATATGTATGTTGCCCTCTAATGACTATTAGACTAACGACAGTGAGTTAACGACGATTGCTTGACGATTAGATTGTTTATAGCAACAAGGGGAGATCTTGTATATCGCTAGTTTTTGACTGAGACTAGCTAACATTAGACGTCTTGTCTTTGATTCTGTATTTGAATCTGTCATTTTTAATAAACGAACTTTTAATAATAGTTGTTCTCATTCTATTATTTTACATTTGGTGTCAGAAGTGATTCGTCTTACGTGTCGAGATCTTTTATTTGTGTATTGTAATATTTTTTTAAAGTTTTGAATGATGCCAAGAACACCCAACTGTCGTCAAACGAGGAGGGAAACAAGGAGGACTCGTTGTGATAATTGTATTGAGGAGAAAAATTCGTCAAATGGTGGATTGTTGGCTTTGAAGATGCGGATCAACACATTGGAGGAACAGTTTTCACAAATAAAATTGAAGATAAGATTTTTGATCAATAATAATGATTTTAATAACAAAAATCATTTTATTAATCATAATAATTCCAACGATATGGTCTCACTTCGGAAAATTAAAAAAATTGTTTCTGCTCAACATCAAGAGAATTTAATTAAAAGAAATTCTAGTATTTCTAAAAATTTGATTGTTGGTTGTGTGGTAAAATTGGCCACAGAAAAAAACAGTGAATTTTCTTGCGAAAAAAAAAAATTTACGGAAGATTAATTCATTATTTTCCTTCAGTTAATTTTAGAAATCATATTGAGTAGTTTTTATTTTGATTTTAAAAATCTACCAATTAGTATTTTGCTCGAAAAGATCAAAGCAAATGTCTAAAAATTCAATCAATTTGGAAAGGTCCGTATATTATTCAAAATTTCGAATGGTCAATTTAAATAGTTCATATGGATAGACTCGTTTCTTATAATGAGGATGATTGTTGACTCTTTCAGAATTCTGTTAAATTTAAAGTTTTTGTTACCTCCAGTTTGAGAATTTTCTCTTGGAATACCGTAGGATATACACCGTCGGAGTCTTAGTACTCGAGTCCTTTTCTTCATTTATTAGCCCAGAGTGAAATAAAGTGAGGCAGTGGATGTCCATGGTATCCTATTCTTTATGTTCGGATAGTATGCGTAACTATGAGCCCAATTTTCAATAATTTAGTTTGCACAGTGAGCAGAAGCTATTGAACTTATTTTTGAAAATTTCTTGCGCAAGGTGGAATTGATTGTTTTAGTGATATTTGATCATTTATTTAAGAGCCACATTTAAATTTTGAAAGGATGCGTAGTCAGCTATTTATTCGGAGAATTTTCTTCAAGAAGTGAGACCATTCAACTGAAAGAATTTTATTCAATTGCAATTTTATTAAGAACTTAGATGTTGTAATAATCGCAAAATTTGTTTAGCTTCATGACCACTCAGTTTTTTGGCATTTCCAGCTTTTTTTGGGTTTCGATTAAAACTTTCCAGGCTCTTTTCAACTGAAAACAAAGTAGGGAAAAAGAATAATAAAGTTAATTTAAGAACTATAATTTTGACTGACGGACTTTAAGAATTTTAATTGTATAGAATCACGTTATTAGTTAATTTAGATTATTTTTGCCTGTCTTAGAGGTTTTACCCGCCGCAAATTTATGCCCTACCAAATAATTTGTTTTATTTATTTTTAAGCCGGCAGAGTTGGGAAGCGGCAATATTGGTATTGAAGCTGAATAATTACCTGATCATTATAATTCATTACCTCATTATTATAATTTTGAATGATTATTAATTTGATTTTTATAATTTCGAGTTAAAAATTTAATTTCAGATTTCGCATAATTATTCATTTCAACCTAATCCTATATTATTACCCAGCTATTAGAAATTGTCAGGAGGCAATTTTTAGAAGATCGAGAGACGTGTAAAATATATGTGTGTCCTTCTATAGATGGATTGACAAACGACGGTCTATTAGTTAACGACGATTGCTTGATGATTAGATTGTTTACAGCAACGAGGGTAGACTTTGTTTATCTCTATTATCGGCGTAAGAAGTATAGGCCCCTCACTTTCAAAAGCGATATAAAAAAAAATAATAATCTCATTAAGTTGCGTGAGGCGTCAATGGAAAGAGAAACCAATTCTACAACTTCTCTGAAAATTTTAATGCAATGAATTGAAAACTTCGCGAGTTACAGAATTTTTTAGAGTAAAAAACCATGTTTTTAGCGGTCGATTTTTCATGAGGGAAGTTTACACGATCGTAGCAATGCGAAAAATATAGGGATCGGAATGAAAATTTTATCGTAGTTAGGGAAGACGTTCAAAAATAAAATTAAGTTGGAAAAAGAAATTTTTCATAAAAAACGAAGAAGTAACAACGAATAATATCAGAGGACAATATCTCGGCCCCAAATGATGTAATAATTTTTTGAACTGATAGTACGTGTAATTTCGATAACGATTTATTTTTTATTTTATTGTTGAGTAATTTTTTAACTCCATCAGGCCCTGACGATTGGAAAATATCTTTCAGTATTTGTATGCTAATATCAGCCAATTTTTTTCGAATTGACAATCCAACATTTTTTAAAGGAATCAAGCCACCTAAAATAATACTCCGTTTTTTATTCGCTTCCCATGCATCAATCCTGTTATCAAATGTTTTGAAGTTATCTAATAATACTTTTTGTGATATATGTAATTTTTGGAGAATTTCAGCAAGTATTTTGCAATCATCTTTGGCATTATGTGCACCAGCCGTGCTAATATTTAGAGAATGCGCCAATCCAGTCAGACTAGATTAATTCTTAGCTTTTCGGCCAGTCACACTTCTAATAACTGGTAGAGTATCTATAAAGCCATATATCACTTGTGGAAATTCCTTAAGTAATGAATATTTACAAATTGATCTCCACATCTTCCGGATATAATTTTATGGTCGTAGTTTTCCTTATTTTGCACATATCCACACCAAAGGCCACAATTATCATGATAGTTAAATACGTGATAAGGAATGTTTCGTACAGCATTAGCCATACTTTTGCTATCACCTTTATTTAGTGTTACAGCATATGTGAAGCATCTATGTAGATAAGTTATACGATCTTTACTCAGCTCATGATGACTTTTCTGAATATTATATAGTTTCTTCTTTACTCCAGAAGAAGTATGATTAATGTCTGATTGTTTGATTATTGAGTGGTCTCTTGCAGCTCGACATATGGCAATGGTTGAACTGTCGTCATCACCCACTAAAACACCACAGTGAGCATTGTGCGAACGGAGTATAGAGCTTTTAGCAATAATTTTTTTGGCAACATGTGGCTCCATGTGGCAACATTGCTTTCGCAGAACCATTAAAATTATGCCTACAGTCATGATCGACTACAGGAATACGAATACCTTTGCGCTTTGCTACATCACATTTCTTGCACTTACGATTGCACGTAGAATAGTCTAAAACCAGCCGACTCAAAACACCAATTATAGCACCGAAACCATTTAAGCTATCATAGTTTATACCAGCGCCTCTTGTACTCCAGCCCATATCGTATGAAATCATTAATCTAATCACATTCTCAAATGAAATCGGAGCTTGATGCTCAATATCTGTACTAGAAGAAATACTGGGATTTAGAATGGACGTACATAATTCGGTACCGGCTAAGGATGGTTCATTGTCAGAAACAGATGGAATTATAAAACCCGATTGGAATTGTTCTAGTCTAAAATAAAAAAAAATAAAGAAAATTATTCATAAGTATATATAAAAAAATAAGATTATTGAATGATTATCTTATTTTTAATAAATTTATTTATTATTATTTCCAACATAGTGAACATGTAAAAAAATTACAGCAGTAGATTGTAAAAAAGAAAAATTATCAATATCAAATTATCAGTACTTGAATGGAATGCAATACATTTTCGTTTATTATATTTACAAATATGCTTTTTTGAACCAAAAAATCGTCGATAAAAAAAATTAATTCACATAATTATTTACAAATTGCAATAAATTCAATGAATTTAGGAGGATTAGTTTACTTTTTTTATTTACGTTATTTTCGGAATATTAAATATCACACTGAAAAAAAACTTTGTTAATAGTTTACACAACTGCTGTTGACTAATTGTTTGTAAACAATGTCTGTATATCGGTTCATTATATATTAAAATCATTAATCATGTAGATAGATGTAACTAAAAATAGTATCATAAAGTAGGAATGTATATAGAAAGGTTGTCCCAGAAACTAGTATTAAAGAATACAGAGCAATTATAAAAATAAGAAACAAATTGCACCGAAAAACCAGCAATGAAAAACTGTCAGGAAACAGTAAGAAGTATAATTACTTAAAATTATAAAAAAAATATTTACTTTACTATACTTAAAAAATATTTTAAAATTGATATGTGGTAGAGAATTTTTCCAATATCCCCTGTTTTTTAAACTTGTTTCTAAGATATTTCTTTATGAAAGTTTCTTAATTACAGTTGTTTTTCGATGATCGTAGCATTTTCTCGTGTTAGTTTCTTCTCCAGCGTGGTTGCTTTCCTGCAAGATTGTCTAGCGACTTGTTCTGCGGTTCGTCCACCTCCATATTCATACTTCGTAAAGGTATTGAAGTCAAAGCAAGGAATATTCATGCATGCAAACAATTTACATAGATGAGTCCACCCTAATCCACTATGCAGAACACCTACATAACATTAATGAAAAATTAAAATACGTCAAATCTATATAAAGCATATTATTATCTTTTCATTTTGAAATAGTACCTATTGCTGTTTTTATGTTGATGTCAAAATAAGTTTTACGTTTGTCAAGTGAATCTCTCTGCTTTCCTGTTGAAACTTGATTAATAGTAAGACACTTATGACATCTCACTGAATATTGAGAAGCAATACCACGTCTTATTTCATTTACGATGTATTGCAAAGAAAGTGCTTCTCTACATAAAGCACACCATAACTGGTCACCGAGAATTGCAAGTTCGACAATTCTTCGTTCATGAAAGAAGTCGGGTCGTTTTTCCTCCAGATCAATCTCACTTATAGGCACTTCGTCTTCAATGATAGGTATTTTACTCGAAGGCACTTCATCCATAACCACAGGTACTGTATTATTAGGCACATAATCTCCAATTCCAGGTGTTGTATTCAAAGGTACTATGTCTTTAATTACAGTTGCGATGTTTTCTTTTGCTTCAGGTCGAATTGGATATTTTCTGCTTTTTAATCCAGACTGTTGTTGAGCAAGCCGCATTAGATAAGTTTTTTCGGTAACAAGTTTACCTTTCCAACAACAATTTGCTTTTAACATTGTATTAAATGTGAAACCTATAACGTATTGAAATCTAACCTCCAATGAAGTGTCTCAGCTGATCTGTGTACCTAGCTCAATTTTCCTATACTGTCTACATAACTATAAAGTGCGCAATCCTGCCAATTTGAGAAAAATAAATAAATAATATTACAGCGTTGCCACGATCAACTCTTTTTTATGAAGACTAGATATTAACGTTAACAATAAGACATTATTTATATTTTTAGTTTATATACTATACACGTTCCTTCTTAATGATATTTAAACAAAGTTTAGTCATGTAAGTCAATAAATAATGTTCATAATTAATGAAAAAAATTTAGCTTCAAGAAGTTAGATTCAGTGCATTTTCACTGTCAAAAGTTTTCTTTCTTAAAATAAAAAATTTGTAAATATAATGTAAAAACGTCTATAAAGTTTAAAAATACTTAAAATTAAGTAAGTATTCTATGCAACTTATTGTCACTATCAATTTTATTCATGTTTTAAATATGCAATACGTAGATATTTAAGAGTTTGAAATTTTGTGTGCTTTTGTGTCCGATTGTGTCTCAGGAAATTCCTCAAACATATAAGAGTAAAAAAAAGACTAATAGAGAATAGTCTGATCTATAATTCCATCAACTTGAAATAATTAAAAACCGCGAATCAGCTCGCGGGCAATTATGAGAGAATAAGGGTCAATAATCCTCACAGACCTGACTTCGGTTTTCCGACTTGTACGCCGGGCCTTCTCCCCCCAGGTATATTCCTTCGTTGTTAAGATTGTCACTTTCCGACTCAATTGCCCCTTGAAACTTTGGGAATATTTGGCATCTAATAATTGTCTATTTTGCATTGTTCTGCACCTTAGGCTTTTGTACTTTTTCTCACGTTGCATCCATCGTTTTTCTTTTAATGTCTCTCTCCGTTGTTTCTCGGTTTAAATCTTTGACTTTCCGTGTCTTGCAGTTATTTAAATCGTATTCTAATCATACCCGATATTTCCTTTCAGTCTTTCTTTCTGCTAACGTCAATAGCTTCCTGGATGCCTATTTTGTCTTGATGTTCCTCGTGACCTTGTCTTCTAATTTATTCGTTTCTTAGCAATCCCCCCCCCCTCCACTACATTTACAAAAATTTCTTATTTCAGTAATTTTCACTAAAAATTTTCTCTTTTCATGCTTAACAGCCAGTCTTGAACTTATGTATATTCGGTGAAATACTCTTCGTATATTTATCGTTTGAATTTTTATTCTTGACTTCCTAACTGCCGATAATTCGTGCATTTATTTCTATTAGCAACTGTTTTTGCATTGTTAAACGCTGTGATTTTAGATATTGTTTTCTGGTGAGAATTCTTTTTTTGGTATCATACAATATCAGTGGAATTCTGTATGTGTATGTGTGTGAATTTTTATTCTGTTTTAGCTGTACTACGTCGTCTTGCTGGTTCTGCTGACATAAGGTAATAATTTTTCAATGACGATTATCGATCCGTTTTTCGTATTATTATAGATAGTATTGTTTCGGTAAACAATATGATGTTTCATATAACGATGATTCGTCGTCTACAGATTTAAATAAATCACATGTAGAAGACTGTAAAGTTATAAAAAAAATCCGAAGGTGGATAATACGCAATCTTCGCGCCAAAATTTGACTGAGAGTGTAGCGAAAAAACGGCGAAGTTACAACTTCAGAAAGAAGTGGAAGGCCGTCTATTCCTTGCGACGAAAACTTACAAGGTTTAATAAAAAAAAGAATCCACAATTTTTATGCAAGAAAGGAATTTCCCACATTATCAGAATTATATGAAGATTTGAGTAACGAAGTACTGGATCTTCCTGAATTCAAAGTTTCCACACTGAGAAAATGGATAAAGAAATTGCATTTGTCTTGTAGATAAACTAGCAAAAAAACCCGTATGGATGGAAAGTATAAAAATCGCAGGGCAACGCGATAATTACTTGAGAGAAATCCAAGAATATCGTGACAAAGGGTAGGAATAAAAGGATCCAACGATTATCATGACGAAATGAACGCTCAGCATTACCAGGAATGGATTGCAGACGTACTGCGCGTACTACCGAAGAAATCGGTGATCGTACTAGATCAAGCGCCAGACCACACGATGCTGGATCCAGAATTTCGCAATCCTACAACGCAATGGAGAAAGCTCCAGATAATTGAATGGCTGATAAAGTGTGAGGTAGAAGTTCCGTCGCATGTTAAGCATTTCAAAGACCTCAACAGGAATGAACTGCTCAACTTAGCGAGACCTCACCACTATTCAAGACATTATGTGTTGAACAAAGTTGCGAGAAAAATGAGAAATGACGAAGTCAAAATTCTCTGGCTCCCTGTAGCTTATTACGAGTATAACCCCATCGAATTAGTATGGGCATACGTAAAAAATTATGTCGCAAAACGTAATAAGACTTCTAAAGTCCATGATGTTCATCAGCTATGCATCGAAGCTATGGATTCTGGTCCGCCAACGCTATGGCCACGATGCATTGAGCACGCAAAGAAAGAGAAAGATAAGTCTCGTGAGCTTGCAAAGACAATTTCAGGTAGGATCGAATCAATTGTAGAAGCTGAAAATACTGAAAGCGATGGGAACGACACTTCCGAAGAAAGTGAAAATGACGATGAAGAACAAGGCAAAGATTGCGTAAAAAAAATGACAGAATGATAAACTATTAAAAGAAGAAAAACCGCCACATCGAAAGTAAAGTAGAGAAGGAACAGGATGGAAGGAAAACTATGTGTAGAGAACCACGAAAATGACGACAGGTCGAAAGAGTGAACAAAGAATGAAAACAAAAAAGAAAAAAAAACGGGAAAACCGCAATCCAAAACACCACACAACTAACTTCCCAGTACAGATACGTCAAAATTTTCGATTTGCAAAATCCCACCAATTAAAAACGCATATCACTGAGAAGTTAGAATAAAACCAACCTTTTTCCTATCCTATATCCTATCCCTCCTGACGAAAGATGCCTACCACCTTCACGTGGTTTTCGTTGAGCAACAATTAAATGTTGGCCAAGAGTAGGCCAAATATATTGATATTAAAAAAAGTTACAGACTTTGGGAAGTACGGAAAATGCATGGTTTTTGTAGCTTCTACTCTTAAATTGATGCTCTCATAATTGCCCGCGAGCTAATTCGCGGTTTTTAATTATTTCAAGTAGATGGAATTATAGATCAGACTATTCTCTATCAGTCTGAAAATTTATTTCCCTTAAAATTAATATAGAAAAAAGTAAAAGATTTTTAAAGGTGAGGAAATTATGTTTTCTTTTACTTATTTTCTGTACTGGATGCTTCCGTGCAAGTTGTGTCTATCTTCTTTTGCTCCTTAAATATTTCACCTATTTTACGCCTTTCTGTGTGTTTTACGTCAGTAGATAAGCAGGGCCGGTTCTGGATCACTCTGCAATACCGGCCAAGTCAAAAAAGTGGGTTCTGATCTGCACTAATTACTGACCGCGATAACTTTAACGCTAAGTTACCGACCGCGGTAACTTTGACGATAAGTTACCGATCGTGATAAGTTATCGACACTAATAAATTATCGGCAGCGATTTTTTTTTACCGATCCTGATTTGTGATAAATTATCTTCAGCGATAATATTTAATTATCAGCAAAAAAATAACCGAAGAAAAAAAAATGGCGGTGATGTGTCTCAAGGATGTTAGATGATTGGGAAAAGGTTTTAGAGTAAAAACAATTTCTCTTTCAAGTCAATTTTTTTTTATTGAAAAAAAAATTATAGTATATTTTTTCTTTTTTATAAAAAAGTAATGATCCCTTAAATGATGGTTCCCAAGTAGCATTAATGTACCTGTCGTAATCCAAATTATTTCCTTTAATAACTTTTTTCATATGAGTAAAACTAAAAAACTAATCATAAAACAAGACTTACAGTATTATATCCATCATCATAGTCAGTAGAATCATCATCATCATAATTATCATCGTCATCAATTGTTGGAGGTGAAGGAGGTAGAAATTCTACCTCACTATCCTCCGATGACACAGTGGCTGGAAAAGGAGGTAGAACTTCTACCTCACTATCACTGTCTTCGACAGTAGTGATTTCCTGGCTTAGAGGTGGTGGCACGACGGAGATGTCTCCTTCTATCCGAAACCATATAACGTTACCGGGGAACGTTAGGCAGGTAGCCGTTACGCCACAAAGTGTAAGGGTAGCACATTCTATCCCTCCCGTCTCTTCCCAATGATCTTCAAGAGTCATTAGAATGATAATTTCTAGGAGGGTGATCGGTAGGTCGAACCAAGCCTCCGGGAAAATAAAAGTGCACATCTTTTTTGAAAAGTAATAACGATTATAATAGATTGATTTCAAACTTAAAAAAAGAAAAATTCTCCCACTTGATAAATTATCATTTAATAATTCATAAAATTCACAGTTACACTCAATAAATAATCATATTACTGGTTACGTCCGACTTTTTATGAAAATTTATTTAAATAAAAAGGCGCGAAAAATTAAGATTGAAATCTATCCTTTTGCAGTATTTAAAGTTTATGAGATACGTTCGAAGCGCTCGGTGTGAACTTGGCCCAGGAGGCGCGAACGTAAGTTAATCTCAGATAGAGGACAAAATTCCTCTATCTTTTGTTCAGAAGGACTCTATCCTTCAGACCCTTTCTTGCAGAATGATTTTCCTTGGATATCGGGATAAATGTGCACCTTACCTTTTTGTTGATAACTTATCCTACACAGCTACGACCGATGATGGAAAGATTGAACCTGCTGCAGGTTGTCGGGATGTTATCCAGAGAGGCACTAATAATTTATTGTACCACAGGTTTTGTCTCGTTATGAAGTTTATTTATTATTTTAATTACACCCAAATTATGTCACTTTTAATAACATAAATAGTATCAATATGTATATATATCTATATATGTTTATAAATGTATGTGTGAAATATTTTTAAACCATAAACTATTATTAGGTAGGAATATTATTTAAATCACTTGTAGATATTAGTTAGATAAGAAGAGTAATTGATGCGTAATATGCCTCGATAAAAATTGTTCAGTCTACAGGTAAACTTGGTACTTGGTCTAAGTCGCCGGGGGTTTCCAAGAAGACCGCAACGATGAAGCATCGTAAGTGCTTCCGATTTCAGCGTTTTATTTAAAAAGTACTTACAATGTAATAGTTATTTAAATATAGCCTCTACTTTGTAAGGTAGCCAAAATAATAAACTGTTTCTCAGCTTAGTCAGCTCAATAAACTAAAATTTAAACAAAACGAATTTTTACATTAAGCAAGGGCTTCGGGTTTCTGCGTGAGAAACGAATTTTCTCATGAGAAAGCGTGAAACTCAATTTCCGTCAAATACAAAAATTATTTATGCGTTTTATTTTGGTTTACCAAAAATAAAACGAAATATATATTGTAAAATATTTGTATGTCGCCATCTAATGACTATTAGACTAACGACAGTTTGTTAGTTAACAACGATTGCTTGACGATTAGATTGTTTATAGCAACGAGGGGAGAGTTTGTTTATCTCCAGTTTTTGACTGTGACTTGAGTTGACCGCACGGATTCTTTCTTTTTGATTAATTGCTGTCAATCATTAATAAACATTTTTATTTATTTTCTAATTTTCCGAAGTTGTTATCAAGTCTTATTTTACACTAGTGTTAGAAGTCTTGTCTTTGAGTCTTATTTTACAATATATATGAGGGGAAAAAAAAGAAAAATTGTAAACATAAAGTCGGATATAACAAATGCATAAAAATTAAAAAAAAAAAAAAAACACTTTTTATACTTGAATGAAGCAAAAGTTACTACTTACTTGGTATGGTTAAATCAGTTTGACTGTCGAAAATGAACTAAATATTTTGTCCTATGCATCATACACCATGGCTAAATGTTTATATTTTTCGAAGAGGCCAATGGTGAAAAAATCATTGATCGATATTGATTTAAATCTATATAGAGAGGCCTCGATCACATCACTCAGCATCAAATTACTGATAAAGAAAAGAATTTGACAACAAGAAAAAATTCTTACTAAAAAAAATTTATAAATGACATTTTTTTTTCTTTTTAACTTCCCAGTGGGAAGTTACAGTAATGGGTCCGAATTTGCGAATCGCTAATTTTGACATATCTCCACGTTTTAAGGTGCCCAGAGTTGAATACGATAGTTTGCACGTGGACGTCTGTGTGTGTGTATGTACGTATGTGCGTATGTTCGTATGTTCGTTCGGAATTATTTTTTTATGCAGAATCGAAAAACTGAAAAAAAAGTGAACTACCTAAATTCTGCGATTTATAAATAATACCATTTTTTAGACGAAATTTCGAGATCTTTTGAAAAATATGAATATCAAATGTTCAGAGTGATTGTACAGAAATATGATGAAAGTATTTCATAGAAAAAAAATTTTTAAAAAACGAAATCAGCAATAAGGAAATTTTAAACTTGTGTTGGTATGGAGAAAGTAGCGTTGAGGATGATAAAATAGTCAATGTGTTCTGACTTGGAGGGCCCCAAGTCAGCAAGTCTCAGAATATTTAAAAATAGTTAATGCCGGACTTGTCCACCGGCGCGTCAGTCAACTCACTGGACCAATCATCGGGAAGTATTTCCCTCATGGCCCAGAAGGCAACTCTACGGCCCTAGTGACGCCAACAAGCACGCGGTCGAGCACTTGTGGCGTCAGTTAGCTCCAGGCAAATCACGCGGTCATCTCTGTATAACTTTTCGCAGTCGAATCGCAGATTTTTCAGTCAGCTCACCTTTTGTAGTTACAAGTACGGTCAAATAGACTCAGACAGCTCTCACGAAGAAACGTGAATCATCAAATTGTTCTCATCAGTGCAAGTGGTCCAGTATATTCAGTTTGTAGTGTCTTTGGGCGCGAAGCTGAACTGGCGTCGACGCCATAGTGCCTCACGGACATTCACCTATACATCGCTCCCCCGAATAACTCTGGTGTATACTGTGAATGTTGCTATTCACTGTTTTTTGAGACTCTGTTATTTGGTGACAAAATAACCATTAGACAACTCATAAGTGTTCAAACAATTATGGTACAGTCAACTCAACTATATGTAGTGATTATCAAATTCTATTGAGTATATTAAGTGTTATTGTTGAATAAAATCTATAAAACCCAAGCAGTTCAGTGTTAATAAACTATTTTTTTGGACCTTCTAGCATCCAACCTTTGTTCTTATTCTGCTTGTAATTATTACAGTCCACTAAGTTTCAGTTTGCTCATGCGGCCGACTCGAAGGCAGATCATTTGGTCTTTCGAGCCGGATAAGAACGGCTTGGATGCATATCGAATAACTCTAGAAGGTTCTAGGGCTTCATAATTTTTGTGAATATTTTGTGAAATGCTCTGTATAAAGTGCTTGGAATTTAGATAGACTCAAATAACTTTCAGTGTCAGTGTGTAAACAACCTTACAGACAAAAGGTGTTTACGCATTCCAGTGCCCAGTGACACTCATCTGTATTATTGTGAGACAGTGGTGCTCATCTCACAACTTAAACAATTTCTTGAGACGCTTGGCGCGCAGTTTGGTTGTGTGAGAGTCAAGAGAACCTTGACGCAGTCAACTCACGTGTATATAAACATAGTTCGGTAATTATTGTAGTGTCCTTAGTGTAAGTTTAGTCACCTGAAATTATTATTAAGAGCTCGTAGACTCAGTTAAGTAATTTGTGTGATTCTTTTGGTGTTGAGACTTTCTTGAAAGCCCACCATTGGTATCAAGGTGACAACAGACAACTCTAGCAACATTTTTTTTGTGAACTTTCTTAGTGATAAGTGTAGCGTTAGTGACGTTAGACAACTCACTCAACTGAACAATGGCAGACAAACGGTTAATTTCACCGGCAAAATCGGACTACGTTGATGTAGCCGAAGACAATGAGTCAGTTGTAGGTATTAGTGAGATATTAGAGCAAGTGAGTGTAAGCCAAGCACCATCACCAGTTCCAGTCGACTCTCAGGCAGAAGGTACCAGTGGAACAACACTTAAGGTTCCCGAAAAGGCAACAACATCACGTGACAGGTCCAAGTCACCACCTGCACTGGCAAACACCACGTTATTTAAATTGACGTCTCAAATGTCCAGGTATGAGCAGCTTCAATTTATGCACCAAGACGTGGCTGATCTTGTGCGACAGCCTGCTCTCATCACAATGCCCATAATCGAGGCGAAACTGTCACAACTCAACGACCTCTGGACATACTTCGTGGTGGAGCATGAGGCATTAGGAGTAGGGTGTCGGTTGACACTCTTTAAACATCAGTATATGACCGACAGAGTGTATGAAAGTGCGTTACGGCTGCATTATCATATAGAGTCAACTCTCCATCGTGTAAAATCAGAGCTACACGAGAAAGACATCCAGAAGGCCATTGATGAGTACAAGGCTTCTACAAAGCAGTCAACTCCAATCATCTACCGACAGGCAACTCTCCCAGAGATCCCTCTCCCAACATTCGCAGGCGACTCATCAACGTGGACGCAGTTTCGGGACATGTTTACGTCCCTCGTTCACGATCGGGAAGATCTCAGACCAGTAGCCAAACTACACTACCTGAAGGCCAACGTATCAGGTCCCCCACTTCAACTGATCCGTCATGCTGTGATGAATGATGATGGGTATGAGCCAGCATGGAATCAGCTCAAGGCCAGGTACGATGACCCAGAACAACTCATCTTTGCCCACATCAAGGACCTGTTCAGTGTGACCACACCATCGTCTAAGTCAGCTGAACAACTCGACAACCTGGTAGGCGTGGTACGCCAAAACTTAGATGCCTTGAAGGCACTCAATGTCCCAGTCGACTCAGCAAACTACTTCTTGGTATACCTGGTGGCCAGTAAGCTTGAGCAGCCGCTACGTGAGTCATGGGAACTCGAGCGAAGTAGGTCTCGCTCACCGACAACTCTAGACAGTCTACTCAACTTCATCTCTACTCGGGCACGTGCGATGGAGTCAGCTCAAGATGCAGCCCGTCAAGCAAAACGGTGGCCTACTCCAGTGATCACCAGAAGGTCCAGATCACAACAACAGTCTACTCAACAGCAGACGACTCACCCACAGACAACTCGAGCCTCCAGGCATGCGGCGCAAAAACGACAAGCAGATTACCCGTGTGATCAATGCAGCAGTTTGGATCACTACTTGGTTGACTGCAAAGCGTTCGCAGGACTGTCACAACACGAAAGGTACAAGCTGGTCCTCGCAGCACGGCTGTGCTTCAATTGCTTCGGCCACCACTCCATCCAGGTGTGCCAGTCAGAGAAACGATGCAGCACGTGCAATTTAAAGCACCACTCAATGATCCATACGCCCAGGACAGAATCTCTAAGAAAAAGAGGATATGGACCAGGCCAAGAACCGCAGCCTACTCACAGCAGCCAACAGCCATCAACCTCCCAGCAGTGAGGTGATGACGTGCCATTTCCACAGCCGACTCCAGATCACACCCATTCATCTAAGCAGACTTCTCACCAGGTAACTCATCATCATAGTCAACTCTCTGCAGTCAACTCTAATTATGTTTCAGTCAATTCTCCAAGTGGTGGTGTGATCACTCGACATGCAGACAACTCAACGATTAATGGTGATGAATCATGTCAATCTACATGTGCTGACCGGAGTAAAGAATGCTTCTCTGATGACTCGACGGAAAGGATGACCTTAGCACATGAGGTTTCGGCCTCAGGAGGGTTGAGGGTCCTGGAAGAAGAGTCAGAAGGTCTCGTTCGATCTCCTACAGCTGAAGAAAAGAGTCAAACTCACACTAGTCGAATCTCAGACGACTCACATGATTCAACAATCACCAAGAACAATACAGACAACTCAGATATCCATGGAAGACTCGCTTCAGCACTCAGGGCAGCAGAAGATCCATGCAAGAACGAGTCTCCAGTTCAATCAGACAGCTCAGCAGTCTTACTCGCCACAGCCAATGCAGTATTACTCTCAGACTACTCTCAGCTTCCAGTAAGACTCCTGATAGACTCAGGGTCTGAGCTGACGTTCATCTCATCAAGTGTGGTAAAGACTTGTCATCTCCAACGTCGTCCATCAGTAATATCAGTGCTGGGAATTGGTAACGAACCAGCTGCACAAACTCGAGGAGTGACAACAGTGACACTTAGATCAACTCACACACAGGAGCAAGTTACAATCAATGCTCATATTCTCAAATGTGTCACTGGTACTTTACCAACCAGACAACTCACAGAACTCAACTGGTCAGCTCTCAACTCTCTGCAACTTGCTGACCCAGACTACTCAACTCCAAGACCCATTGACATTTTAATAGGAGCAGATTGTTATGGACTAATTGTGAAGGCAGGCATAAAACAATTTCCTCAGTCATCGCTAATAGCCCAAGATTCAATTTTTGGATGGATGCTCATTGGAAGTCCACACCCGACAAGATGCTCAAGTCAGAGAACTCATCACGCAGCAAGGGTCAACTCATACCAGCAAGTATCTGATCTCTTGACAAAATTCTGGGTTCAAGAAGAAGTTCCAGAGACCTTAGCCAGCCAACTCAGCCCAGATGATCAATCTTGTGAAGACCATTATGTTACGACTCATTCAAGAGATCAAGATGGGAGATATATTGTGAGAATACCACTCAAAGCATCACCATCTCTTCTAGGCAACTCATCAGCGAGAGCTCATCAGTGTTTACTACACATGATCAGACGACTCACCAAGAATGACTCATATGCACAACTCTATCACAACTTTATGCAAGAATACGAGTCACTGAACCACATGACACGAGCCAAGGCAAGTCCAGTCAACTCTCCAGTGTATTATTTGCCTCATCATGGTGTCTTAAGAGAAGACAGTGTTACTACAAAGCTTAGGGTAGTATTTAATGGCTCTAGTCCATCTTCTAGTGGTCTATCAGTGAACGATATTCAACATACTGGTGCCAAAGTCCAGAAAGACATTGCAGACGTACTCATTTGGATCAGGCAGCATAAATTTGTGTTTACATCAGACATCACAAAGATGTACAGGCAAATCAAAGTCCACCAAGATGATTGGGATCTCCAGAGAATCCTGTGGGTGGACGAGCACTCCAAGATAATCCCATATCAACTCACAACAGTCACGTATGGTACCAGGTCAGCCCCATTTCTGGCTGTTCGCACAATGATCCAGCTAGTAAAGGATGAAGGTCATAAGTTCCCTCTAGCTGTTGATCCACTACTAAAAGGAAGATATGTGGACGATATTTTTGGAGGTGCTGACACCGTGAGTCAACTGATAGACATCTCAACCCAAGTCAGACAACTCTGCATGGCAGGTGGCTTCCCGTTAGCGAAATGGCACAGCAACTCACTTTAATTCCTTCAATCACTTACAGACAACTCATCAGAAGAGCAGATCCACTCATTTGAGAGCAGCAAACGAAATTACTTGGGCTCTCGTGGATTCCAGCGAACGACTCATTTAAGTTCAACTCAAAGCCTCCTCGTGAGAAGTCCAAGCTCACAAAGAGAATAATTTTATCAGAAACAGCACAACTCTACGATCCACTTGAATTTCTAGCACCCTTCATTGTCAGAGCAAAGATGTTGCTACAAGAAATCTGGCTAGATAAACTTTCATGGGATGACCAAGCCCCAGATCACATCATCACCAAGTGGAACAGCTTCAGATCAGAACTCTCACATGTCTCAGACCTCTCAATTCCACGATGGTTACGGATTACTCAGAAATCGACCGTGGAACTTCATGGTTTTTCAGACGCCTCACAAGCAGCTATGGCAGCTGTTGTTTACATACGGACTACTCATCCAGATCATGGAACCTGTTCAACTATAGTCTGTTCAAAGTCTAAGGTTGCTCCATTGAAGAAGATGTCTATTCCTAGACTAGAACTCACCGCAGCATTGCTGCTTGCCAGACTAATCACTTATGTAAGGAACAACTTAGACATTCAGCCAACTCAACTCGTATGTTGGACAGACTCCTCAGTGACTTTGACCTGGATTCAGTCTCACTCATCCCGTTGGAAGGAGTTTGTAAGAAACAGAGTGTCAGCAATTCAAGATCTCACTCCAATCAGCGTTTGGAGGTTTGTACCTGGCAAACAAAATCCAGCGGATTGTGCTTCTCGAGGTATCAGCATATCCCAGCTTCGGAAGCACCCCCTGTGGTGGACAGGACCACAGTGGTTAACAGCAGACGAATCATTATGGCCAACTCAATCATCAGTGTACGATTCAAAAGCTCAGCAGGAAGAGCGGCCCGGGCTCACTTTAGTTACTCAGACAATTCAACATGATTATCATTGGGATATGATATACAGACATTCTCGGCTGATCAAATTGCTCAGAGTGACTGCAATTTGCTTCAGATTCAGCCAACTCCTCAGACGAGTACCGCAGTCATCTCTCACCTTCCCTCTCACGCCACAAGAATTAGAGAGAGCAAGGATTTTTTGGATAAAGGCAACTCAAGAATCGTACTTCTCACAAGAAATCAAGCAGATCAACTCAAATTCACTGCCCGTCTCACACCCCCTCGCACGATTGACAGCATTTATTGACACTCAGGGAGTCCTACGTGTTGGAGGGAGGTTAGCAAATGCTAGCTTGGACCAAGAAGCAAAGCATCCTGCAATCCTACCACAGAAAACTCATCTTTCCAGACTAATCATTGCAGATGCTCATGAAAGAACATTGCACGGTGGGACGCAGGCAACTCTGAACCTCATACGATCATCGTACTGGATCATTGGCGGACGACTCCCAGTACGATCCTATATTTATCATTGTATGAAATGTGCTCGTTTACGTGGCGAACGAGCGAAGCAGTTAATGGGTCAATTGCCGTTATCAAGAATCACTCCAGCCCGACCATTTGCTGTCTGTGGTGTGGATTACGCTGGTCCCATCACGCTCAAGACTTGGAAAGGCAGAGGCGCCAAAACATCTAAGGGTTGGATGTGCATTTTTGTGTGCTTCGTTACTTCTGCACTTCATTTAGAGATTGTAACAGATTATTCAGCAGACTCATTTATTGCAGCGTTCAGAAGGTTCACTGGACGTCGAGGTGTCTGCAGAACTCTCCACAGTGATTGTGGCACCACGTTTCAAGGCGCAGACACGCTCATCAGACAACTCTTCAAGCAGGGGACTCAACAGTTCAGTCAACTCGCAGCTGTATTTGCAAAGGATGGAACTGATTGGAAGTTTAATCCACCAGCTGCACCACACATGGGAGGAAAATGGGAAGCTGCAGTCAAATCAGTAAAGTTCCATCTTAACAGAACGATAGGCGACTCACTCTTTACATATGAAGAGCTTCCCACACTGCTTGTCCAGATAGAAGCAGTCCTTAACTCCAGACCACTCGAGCCTCTCTCAGCCGACTCTACAGACATCTCAGCATTGACTCCAGCACACTTCTTGGTTGGTGAACCGCTAGTAACATTACCAGAGCCTTCACTGGAAGATGTGCCAATGCCACGCTTGTCCAGGTGGCAATTTATTCAGCAGCGACTCCAATCGTTTTGGTCAACGTGGTCAAAACAATACCTTCAGCAACAACTCACCATTTCCAAGTGGAAACACCCCGCTCACAACATCACAGTCGGCTCACTTGCACTACTCACTGACGAGAGGTTCCCACCAACGAAGTGGCCTCTCGCCAGAGTGATTGAGGTGTTCCCAGGATCAGACGGACTCATCAGAACAGTCAAACTCAGGACAGCAACAGCAGAACTCATCAGACCACTCACCAAACTAGTCATCTTACCATACCCTCCACCAGCAGAAGATCAGCAAAGGCGTTGCTGATGGTGGGACAATGTTCTGACTTGGAGGGCCCCAACTCAGCAAGTCTCAGAATATTTGAAAATAGTTAATGCCGGACTTGTCCACCGGCGCGTCAGTCAACTCACTGGACCAATCATCGGGAAGTATTTCCCTCATGGCCCAGAAGGCAACTCTACGGCCCTAGTGACGCCAACAAGCACGCGGTCGAGCACTTGTGGCGTCAGTTAGCTCCAGGCAAATCACGCGGTCATCTCTGTATAACTTTTCGCAGTCGAATCG
The DNA here is from genome assembly GCF_013357705.1 of Chelonus insularis. NCBI lineage: Eukaryota > Metazoa > Arthropoda > Insecta > Hymenoptera > Braconidae > Chelonus > Chelonus insularis. Next base: position 319,703 of record NW_023276482.1, read on the forward strand.
CAGATTTTTCAGTCAGCTCACCTTTTGTAGTTACAAGTACGGTCAAATAGACTCAGACAGCTCTCACGAAGAAACGTGAATCATCAAATTGTTCTCATCAGTGCAAGTGGTCCAGTATATTCAGTTTGTAGTGTCTTTGGGCGCGAAGCTGAACTGGCGTCGACGCCATAGTGCCTCACGGACATTCACCTATACATCGCTCCCCCGAATAACTCTGGTGTATACTGTGAATGTTGCTATTCACTGTTTTTTGAGACTCTGTTATTTGGCGACAAAATAACCATTAGACAACTCATAAGTGTTCAAACAATTATGGTACAGTCAACTCAACTATATGTAGTGATTATTAAATTCTATTGAGTATATTAAGTGTTATTGTTGAATAAAATATATAAAACCCAAGCAGTTCAGTGGTAATAAACTATTTTTTGGAACCTTCTAGCATCCAACCTTTGTTCTTATTCTGCTTGTAATTATTACGGTCCACTAGGTTTCAGTTTGCTCATGCGGCCGACTCGAAGGCAGATCACAATGATTATTGTTAATAATAAGAAATTATGTTCATAACGATTGAACATTGTTAATAACAAATGATTATCGATCATAATAATATTTAAATAATAAATTTTTTAATTGTTATAAACAATAAAAATAGAGATCTATGCAATATATTTGGATTCTTCTAACGCGTAATTTTTTCTTTTGCTGAAAAAGAATTCCCAACCGTACGACATGAATGAAACTCATTCTTTTTGTTTATAACAATTAAATCCGTTATAAACAATAAAAATAAAGATTCATGCAATATATTTGGATTCTTCTAACGCGTAATTTTTTCTTTTGCTGAAAAAGAATTCCCAACCGTACGACATGAATGAAAACTCATTCTTTTTGTTTATAACAATTACATCTGTTATAAACAATAAAAATAGAGATTTATGCAATATATTTGCATATGTGCGTTCGTGCGTATGTGCGTATGTGCATATGTGCGTTTGTGCGTATGTGCATATGTGCATATGTGCGTACGTACGTTCGGAATTATTTTTCGCCTCGATTATCTCGAGAACAAAAACTGATGTCGATGTGGGACTAATTGCATTCGACGCGTAATGACGTACCTAAGAACTGAGAAATTTTTCAGGAAAATCGCTAAAGCCATTTTTTTGGGCTGAATCAAAAAACTGGAAAAAAAGGAAATTACTTGAATTTTGCAATTTATAAATTATAGAATTTTTTGGACAAAATTTCAAGATCATTGCAGAAATATGAATATTAAATGATTGGAATACTTGTATGGATATATGATAACAATATTTCATCGAAAAAAAAAAATTTAAAAAACAATATTAGCAATGAAAGAATTTTAAACTCGTGTCAGGATTCAAAAAACAGCATTAAAGACGCTATAATAATTCATAATAATTGTTAATAATATGGAACTGTGTTCATAACAATTGAACTGTTACTAACAAGTGATTATTGATCATAGTAATATTTAAATAATAAGTTTCAAATTGTTATAAACAATAAAAATACGGACCCTTTTTATATATATGAGTACTTTTAACGCATAATTTTTCCGTTTACTAAAAAAATGTTACCAACCGTATGCCATAAATGAAAACATACTTTTTTCGTGTATAACAATGAAATTCGTTGTAAATAATGAAAAAAAGGATCTATGAGGTACATTCGAATTCTTCTAACGCACGATTTTTCCTGTTACTGAAATAAAATAACTAACCATATCAAATGAATATAAGCAGACTCATTTCGTTTATAATAATTCTATTTGTTATAAAAAATGAAAACGGGTTCTATTCAAATTGTTTTTTTATTTTTTCCACTGGAAAGTTGATCGTTTGGACCTTTCGGGTCGCACCCAGACCACTGCAGAGCACTGATATTTAATTATTAAAATAGTTTGTCAACGATCTCTACTATGAATAAATAATTTTAGACACATATTTTTTTGATTGGATTTTCAATTGAACGTGTTTTTTTTGTCGCTCATGCCTCTGCTATCTTCTTTTCCTCGCTCTGCTACCGCTTCCTCACTTTGTCTATACTTTTATTCTCCGCTAAAAAGCTGTGATTCATGCAAGAGTTGAAAGGGCCATGTGTCGTAGAATAATCGACTTATTTTATTTCATTCAGAAACGTTCACGTTTGACTCAGTCGGTCGACTGCATTATATTTTCCTCACCCTTATCTCTTTTTCACATTGTATATGCTCTCATTCTCTGTTACTTATTAAAGTAAGACATAATACATATTATGAATAATCAATTGTAATATTTCATTTACTGTATGAGTAATCATAACTAAATGTATTTTAAATGTGAAAAAATTATTGAATCGAAAAATTATTATCTTTTTTCATTTTATATTTTCTGAACTATGATTTATAATTATTTACGTGAAATGACTTCTTTAACAATAATAATAAGATTTTTATCTTGAGAAAGAATTTTTATTTGAGGAATAAAAATTATAGATTTTCATTTCATGTATTTGAATGAATGAACTTTTCTTTCTTACAATCAATACAATTTATTCTCAATAATCTAATGACATGTAATGTTTGTAACATTTACGATGCAATAATATATTTCGGTAATTTATCCCAAATATCGTCGATGTGTTCTGGAACAATCTTCAAGAAAAAATACTTTGGAAGACAAGCAATATCTTCACTTGACATTTTTGTTATATTTTTCAATAAACAATACAATTTGAATGACTTCTCAAATGGGTTTTTTTCTATGAAAATTAGGGATGGGCGATATTTATCGATGTATCGAAATATCGATAAATTTTTTCTGATATCGACTCTTTTTATTAGATATTTTTCATAGACGATACCTCAATAGTCGATATTTTTTCTCGCAATATCGACCATGTAGAGACCTCTCGTGGTATTTTAAGTAACTAACCAAAAGCCATTAGCAGTCACATGTTCAATATCAGGTCTCACGCGTTTATTAATTATTTCTTAATTAATTTATAATTGAAAAAAGTAAAAAACTATCATGTTCAGTACAGATGAAGATGATAGAGGGTTAGAAACTCTATATGAAGAAGATCCACGAAGATTTAAGGTATGGTTTCGTATAAATAAACAGGATTCTTTTTTTGTAAATGGATTCACAATTCAAGAATACCTCGATTTCAAACGTGAGTAAAGTTTTATATTCATTTTTTTGATGATTTATTCCTAGTGATTGATTTATATTCGGATTCTTTTCCATATTTTCAATTTATAACTTCTTTTTACACTCAATAACAGACGATCAACGTACGTAACAGACAGATGCAGTAAATAATTAATTTTTTGTTAATTAACTAAAAAAATCATTGATTTTGTATTTCAAAATTGAAATAAGTAAATACGTAAGGTTTTTTTGTCTAGATAAAGATGAAAAAGTCCTCGAATACATTATGAAACGATTCGCTGAAGGGAGTTTGCCAAGATCTGATGAACATGTCAAAGCACTTTGGATGTCTATAGATGGTGTTGAATTGTAAGTTTATGTAAATTATACTTATAAAAAGTAATTATAATAACAACTTTTCCTTCTCAAACACTACAAAATTTATATTCATTTTCCTAAGCACATTCATTGACATAGAAAATTTATGTCAATCGAACCAAAATTCTGTTGAAAAATCACCTGTCCCTCAAAATCCTACATCTTTAGTGTCACAACCAATTGCTTCTAATTCCAGAGATACTGGTATAAAACTTTTATTCTGATATATTTCGTTTATAAAATACTGAATTGCATACGGCTTTTTATTTCCAATTATCCATTCGTTTCTAATAGCTACAATATGTTTTCATCTAATTCGATTTTTTCCTTTAATTATTTTTCAACAGTTGACACGCCAAATGTCATTCCTTCTAGTCCTCGTGTAACCTAAGTTTCCTTTTCCCATGATACAGATTTTTGTAATTGTAAATTTTTTATTCATACATGTAATTAATAACTTCATCTTTGTAGTAATTAATGTAGTCATGTAAAGTAAATAATAATCAAATTCTCTGTTTTAAAAATTACAGCTCAAAAGCTAAGAGTGGAAAGTGGAATTACTTTATAGAGCAAGATTCGAAAACTGCTAAGTGCACTTTTTGTTCAAAAATTTTTCAAACTTGTGGAAATGCAACGAATTTGAAACATCATTTACTCTCGAAACATAAGTTGTTTCTAAGTTCATCTGAACTTCAAAAATTTTCAAAGTCAACCAAAAGGGCCAGTAATGATAGAGCTTGTGATCAGACGCAAACTAAAAAGTGTAAAGTATGTTTGGATTTTTTATTTTACTTACAAATAATTAATTTACAATTCAAAAGCATTCAGAGATTTTTACATATAACGGGATATCTTTTTGTAATTCATAATTATTTTATATTGACAGACTACTTTTACGCAAATTCCTCAAATATTTGAACATATTACTTCTTTTACTGGTTCGTATAACATCAATATCAAGTTTTATACATATAATACTATCAATGATTAGCCATGTTTTTTTTTGTCTTATTATAGATGGTGGTAAAAAGTTTGATCGAACTACCGATTCTATCCTTTTCATGCTTGCTACAGATACTATGCCGTTGACTACGGTGGACAAAAGAGGATTCAAACAACTGATAAAAATTCTTGCACCGTTATATCCCATACCAAGTCGGAAAACTTTTACTTCATTGGCAGATGCTAAATACAAGTCTTTACAAGCAGTTCTTATCACTGAATTAGCAGCAGTTAGGTCTTATTGCTCAACGTGCGATATCTGGACTGACGTGAGCAATCAAAGTTATTTAGGCGTCACCATCCACTACGTACCTGAAAAGAAAATAACATTAAGCAGTCGGTTTTTGAGTTTATACTCGCTCAATGATCATCATACATCACAATACATCACGGATTCTTTATTGTCTGTTGTGGATACATTTAATTTGCTTAATGAAAAGATAGTTGCCGTAATAAGTGACAATGCTACTAACATAAAAAAAGCTGTGACAGATGGATATGGAATAAAACGAAAATCACCATGTTTTGCACATATCTTATCACATTTAGTACCATCTGTCATCAAAGTCATACCTGGACTTGACAAAATTATTAGCAAAGTAAAAGACATTGTAGTTCGTACTAAAAGAAGTGTCACAGCTCCCGATACATTAAGAAACCTTCAGATCAGGGATGGAAAAACAGAGGGTACTGCTCTTAAATTCATTCAGGATGTTGAAACAAGATGGAATTCTACTCTCTATATGTTGGAACGGTTCTTAATTTCAGAAGAATACGTCTATCCAGTTATTTTAAAGTTTCCTAATCCTCCTCGGATGATAGATCCAGAAGAAATTCAAGTTTTAAAGGATCTTATTGTTTTAATGAAACCTGTGGAAAGCGTAATCAATAAATTAAGTGGTGATTCATACCCTACATGTAGTGTATTAATTCCAATTTTACATTGCATGAAAATGGCAATTCAATCTACTAAACCTGAAACTAAAGAAGGAAAGAAGTTTCAACAAAAACTTATGTCAGAAATTTTATTAAAATTTGAGAATTTTGAGTCAAATACACTTCTCGCTATATCATCAATTTTAGATCCTCGTTTTAAACAAATTCATTTTGAAAGTGCTATTGCTGCTGCTACTGCTATTAATTACATTAATGATTTAATGAAATCAAATTATAAAAGCACATGTACTGAAAAACAACCAGTTAAAAATTGTAATCCTGGTGATTTATGGACGTTTCATGATAAAATAGCGACGAAAAAAAGTGGTACTGTATACATGAATGATGGGATGTGTTTAGAGTTCAAACAATATTTGAAACAACCAGTTGTGAATCGATTTCAAAACCCAATTGAATATTGGAAAGTGCCTCAGGACACTTATCTTGTGTTAAGTGAAATTGCAGTGAAGTACTTATGTATTGTTGGAACTTCGGTTCCTTCCGAGCGTTTATTTTCTTAAGCTGGAGCAATAAAAACAAACGATAGAAGTCGTCTAACAGGAAAGCATTAACAAGAATTATTATTTCTAAGTTCTATTAATTATGATGAATGAAATGAAGTGAATAAATAAACTGATAATTGTAATAACTGATTATTTTAAAAATAAATAGTTTTTTCATAAGCATAGTATTTATTTTTCAGTGATAATTTAATAGTACATACTATTTATACAAGTTTGTAAAATTGAGTACTTGCAATAACATTAAATAAGAAAAAGTTTTATATCCATAAAAGTAATATATAATAAACAGTTCAGTAATGTAATAGAACTTCAGTTACAAACGAATTTTTAATTAAAATTAGAGTTTATATTTGAAACACAATATGAAATACAATATTAGTAATATTAGACACGAAGGACGTAGTGAATATATCTTAGATTTCTTTTTTATCATCATCATCAGTGATTCGTTTACTGTAAGAATAAAAAAATGATAATTATAATATGTGTATTCCAAATACTGGACTTAAAATAATCAACCTACAAATGCACATCGTCGTTGCTTATATGAAGCTCTTTAATTTCATTTACAGATTTCGGAATTTTGTTTTTGTTCTGACTTGGAGGGGCCCAAGTCAGTTAGTCAGGAATAATCAAAATTTCATAATGCCGGACTTGTCCACCGGCGCTTCAGTCAACTCACTGGACCAATCATCGGGAAGTATTTCCCTCATGGCCCAGAAGGCAACTCTACGGCCCTAGTGACGCCAACAAGCACGCGGTCGAGCACTTGTGGCGTCAGTTAGCTCCAGGCAAATCAAGCGGTCAACTCTGTCGAAAATTACAAAGTCAGTTAGCTCCAGGCAAATCACGCGGTCATCTCTGTATAACTTTTCGCAGTCGAATCGCAGATTTTTCAGTCAGCTCACCTTTTGTAGTTACAAGTACGGTCAAATAGACTCAGACAACTCTCACGAAGATACGTGAATCATCAAATTACTCTCATCAGTGCCAGTGGTCCAGTATATTCAGTTGTAGTGTCTTTGGGCGCGAAGCTGAACTGGCGTCGACGCCATAGTGCCTCACGGACATTCACCTATACATCGCTCCCCCGAATAACTCTGGTGTATACTGTGAATGTTGCTATTCACTGTTTTTTGAGACTCTGTTATTTGGTGACAAAATAACCATCAGACAACTCAGAAGTGTATGAACAATTAATGTACAGTCAACTCAACTATATGTAGTGATTATCAAATTCTATTGAGTATATTAAGTGTTATTGTTGAATAAAATCTATAAAACCCAAGCAGTTCAGTGTTAATAAACTATTTTTTTGGACCTTCTAGCATCCAACCTTTGTTCTTATTCTGCTTGTAATTATTACAGTCCACTAAGTTTCAGTTTGCTCATGCGGCCGACTCGAAGGCAGATCATTTGGTCTTTCGAGCCGGATAAGAACGGCTTGGATGCATATCGAATAACTCTAGAAGGTTCTAGGGCTTCATAATTTTTGTGAATATTTTGTGAAATGCTCTGTATAAAGTGCTTGGAATTTAGATAGACTCAAATAACTTTCAGTGTCAGTGTGTAAACAACCTTACAGACAAAAGGTGTTTACGCATTCCAGTGCCCAGTGACACTCATCTGTATTATTGTGAGACAGTGGTGCTCATCTCACAACTTAAACAATTTCTTGAGACGCTTGGCGCGCAGTTTGGTTGTGTGAGAGTCAAGAGAACCTTGACGCAGTCAACTCACGTGTATATAAACATAGTTCGGTAATTATTGTAGTGTCCTTAGTGTAAGTTTAGTCACCTGAAATTATTATTAAGAGCTCGTAGACTCAGTTAAGTAATTTGTGTGATTCTTTTGGTGTTGAGACTTTCTTGAAAGCCCACCATTGGTATCAAGGTGACAACAGACAACTCTAGCAACATTTTTTTTGTGAACTTTCTTAGTGATAAGTGTAGCGTTAGTGACGTTAGACAACTCACTCAACTGAACAATGGCAGACAAACGGTTAATTTCACCGGCAAAATCGGACTACGTTGATGTAGCCGAAGACAATGAGTCAGTTGAAGGTATTAGTGAGATATTAGAGCAAGTGAGTGTAAGCCAAGCACCATCACCAGTTCCAGTCGACTCTCAGGCAGAAGGTACCAGTGGAACAACACTTAAGGTTCCCGAAAAGGCAACAACATCACGTGACAGGTCCAAGTCACCACCTGCACTGGCAAACACCACGTTATTTAAATTGACGTCTCAAATGTCCAGGTATGAGCAGCTTCAATTTATGCACCAAGACGTGGCTGATCTTGTGCGACAGCCTGCTCTCATCACAATGCCCATAATCGAGGCGAAACTGTCACAACTCAACGACCTCTGGACATACTTCGTGGTGGAGCATGAGGCATTAGGAGTAGGGTGTCGGTTGACACTCTTTAAACATCAGTATATGACCGACAGAGTGTATGAAAGTGCGTTACGGCTGCATTATCATATAGAGTCAACTCTCCATCGTGTAAAATCAGAGCTACACGAGAAAGACATCCAGAAGGCCATTGATGAGTACAAGGCTTCTACAAAGCAGTCAACTCCAATCATCTACCGACAGGCAACTCTCCCAGAGATCCCTCTCCCAACATTCGCAGGCGACTCATCAACGTGGACGCAGTTTCGGGACATGTTTACGTCCCTCGTTCACGATCGGGAAGATCTCAGACCAGTAGCCAAACTACACTACCTGAAGGCCAACGTATCAGGTCCCCCACTTCAACTGATCCGTCATGCTGTGATGAATGATGATGGGTATGAGCCAGCATGGAATCAGCTCAAGGCCAGGTACGATGACCCAGAACAACTCATCTTTGCCCACATCAAGGACCTGTTCAGTGTGACCACACCATCGTCTAAGTCAGCTGAACAACTCGACAACCTGGTAGGCGTGGTACGCCAAAACTTAGATGCCTTGAAGGCACTCAATGTCCCAGTCGACTCAGCAAACTACTTCTTGGTATACCTGGTGGCCAGTAAGCTTGAGCAGCCGCTACGTGAGTCATGGGAACTCGAGCGAAGTAGGTCTCGCTCACCGACAACTCTAGACAGTCTACTCAACTTCATCTCTACTCGGGCACGTGCGATGGAGTCAGCTCAAGATGCAGCCCGTCAAGCAAAACGGTGGCCTACTCCAGTGATCACCAGAAGGTCCAGATCACAACAACAGTCTACTCAACAGCAGACGACTCACCCACAGACAACTCGAGCCTCCAGGCATGCGGCGCAAAAACGACAAGCAGATTACCCGTGTGATCAATGCAGCAGTTTGGATCACTACTTGGTTGACTGCAAAGCGTTCGCAGGACTGTCACAACACGAAAGGTACAAGCTGGTCCTCGCAGCACGGCTGTGCTTCAATTGCTTCGGCCACCACTCCATCCAGGTGTGCCAGTCAGAGAAACGATGCAGCACGTGCAATTTAAAGCACCACTCAATGATCCATACGCCCAGGACAGAATCTCTAAGAAAAAGAGGATATGGACCAGGCCAAGAACCGCAGCCTACTCACAGCAGCCAACAGCCATCAACCTCCCAGCAGTGAGGTGATGACGTGCCATTTCCACAGCCGACTCCAGATCACACCCATTCATCTAAGCAGACTTCTCACCAGGTAACTCATCATCATAGTCAACTCTCTGCAGTCAACTCTAATTATGTTTCAGTCAATTCTCCAAGTGGTGGTGTGATCACTCGACATGCAGACAACTCAACGATTAATGGTGATGAATCATGTCAATCTACATGTGCTGACCGGAGTAAAGAATGCTTCTCTGATGACTCGACGGAAAGGATGACCTTAGCACATGAGGTTTCGGCCTCAGGAGGGTTGAGGGTCCTGGAAGAAGAGTCAGAAGGTCTCGTTCGATCTCCTACAGCTGAAGAAAAGAGTCAAACTCACACTAGTCAAATCTCAGACGACTCACATGATTCAACAATCACCAAGAACAATACAGACAACTCAGATATCCATGGAAGACTCGCTTCAGCACTCAGGGCAGCAGAAGATCCATGCAAGAACGAGTCTCCAGTTCAATCAGACAGCTCAGCAGTCTTACTCGCCACAGCCAATGCAGTATTACTCTCAGACTACTCTCAGCTTCCAGTAAGACTCCTGATAGACTCAGGGTCTGAGCTGACGTTCATCTCATCAAGTGTGGTAAAGACTTGTCATCTCCAACGTCGTCCATCAGTAATATCAGTGCTGGGAATTGGTAACGAACCAGCTGCACAAACTCGAGGAGTGACAACAGTGACACTTAGATCAACTCACACACAGGAGCAAGTTACAATCAATGCTCATATTCTCAAATGTGTCACTGGTACTTTACCAACCAGACAACTCACAGAACTCAACTGGTCAGCTCTCAACTCTCTGCAACTTGCTGACCCAGACTACTCAACTCCAAGACCCATTGACATTTTAATAGGAGCAGACTGTTATGGACTAATTGTGAAGGCAGGCATAAAACAATTTCCTCAGTCATCGCTAATAGCCCAAGATTCAATTTTTGGATGGATGCTCATTGGAAGTCCACACCCGACAAGATGCTCAAGTCAGAGAACTCATCACGCAGCAAGGGTCAACTCATACCAGCAAGTATCTGATCTCTTGACAAAATTCTGGGTTCAAGAAGAAGTTCCAGAGACCTTAGCCAGCCAACTCAGCCCAGATGATCAATCTTGTGAAGACCATTATGTTACGACTCATTCAAGAGATCAAGATGGGAGATATATTGTGAGAATACCACTCAAAGCATCACCATCTCTTCTAGGCAACTCATCAGCGAGAGCTCATCAGTGTTTACTACACATGATCAGACGACTCACCAAGAATGACTCATATGCACAACTCTATCACAACTTTATGCAAGAATACGAGTCACTGAACCACATGACACGAGCCAAGGCAAGTCCAGTCAACTCTCCAGTGTATTATTTGCCTCATCATGGTGTCTTAAGAGAAGACAGTGTTACTACAAAGCTTAGGGTAGTATTTAATGGCTCTAGTCCATCTTCTAGTGGTCTATCAGTGAACGATATTCAACATACTGGTGCCAAAGTCCAGAAAGACATTGCAGACGTACTCATTTGGATCAGGCAGCATAAATTTGTGTTCACATCAGACATCACCAAGATGTACAGACGAATCAAAGTCCACCAAGATGATTGGGATCTCCAGAGAATCCTGTGGGTGGACGAGCACTCCAAGATCATCCCATATCAACTCACAACAGTCACGTATGGTACCAGATCAGCTCCATTTCTGGCTCAGACGAGTACCGCAGTCATCTCTCACCTTCCCTCTCACGCCACAAGAATTAGAGAGAGCAAGGATTTTTTGGATAAAGGCAACTCAAGAATCGTACTTCTCACAAGAAATCAAGCAGATCAACTCAAATTCACTGCCCGTCTCACACCCCCTCGCACGATTGACAGCATTTATTGACACTCAGGGAGTCCTACGTGTTGGAGGGAGGTTAGCAAATGCTAGCTTGGACCAAGAAGCAAAGCATCCTGCAATCCTACCACAGAAAACTCATCTTTCCAGACTAATCATTGCAGATGCTCATGAAAGAACATTGCACGGTGGGACGCAGGCAACTCTGAACCTCATACGATCATCGTACTGGATCATTGGCGGACGACTCCCAGTACGATCCTATATTTATCATTGTATGAAATGTGCTCGTTTACGTGGCGAACGAGCGAAGCAGTTAATGGGTCAATTGCCGTTATCAAGAATCACTCCAGCCCGACCATTTGCTGTCTGTGGTGTGGATTACGCTGGTCCCATCACGCTCGAGACTTGGAAAGGCAGAGGCGCCAAAACATCTAAGGGTTGGATGTGCATTTTTGTGTGCTTCGTTACTTCTGCACTTCATTTAGAGATTGTAACAGATTATTCAGCAGACTCATTTATTGCAGCGTTCAGGAGGTTCACTGGACGTCGAGGTGTCTGCAGAACTCTCCACAGTGATTGTGGCACCACGGTTCAAGGCGCAGACACGCTCATCCGACAACTCTTCAAGCAGGGGACTCAACAGTTCAGTCAACTCGCAGCTGTATTTGCAAAGGATGGAACTGATTGGAAGTTTAATCCACCAGCTGCACCACACATGGGAGGAAAATGGGAAGCTGCAGTCAAATCAGTAAAGCTCCATCTTAACAGAACGATAGGCGACTCACTCTTTACATATGAAGAGCTTTCCCACATTGCTTGTCCAGATAGAAGCAGTCCTTAACTCCAGACCACTCGAGCCTCTCTCAGCCGACTCTACAGACATCTCAGCGTTGACTCCAGCACACTTCTTGGTTGGTGAACCGCTAGTAACATTACCAGAGCCTTCACTGGAAGATGTGCCAATGCCACGCTTGTCCAGGTGGCAATTTATTCAGCAGCGACTCCAATCGTTTTGGTCAACGTGGTCAAAACAATACCTTCAGCAGCAACTCGCCATTTCCAAGTGGAAACACCCCTTTCACAACATCACAGTCGGCTCACTTGTACTACTCACTGACGAGAGGTTTCCACCAACGAAGTGGCCTCTCGCCAGAGTGATTAAGGTGTTCCCAGGATCAGACGGACTCATCAGAACAGTCAAACTCAAGACAGCAGCAGCAGAGCTCATCAGACCACTCACCAAACTAGTCATCTTACCATACACTCCACCAGCAGAAGATCAGCAAAGGCGTTGCTGATGGTGGGACAATGTTCTGACTTGGAGGGGCCCAAGTCAGTTAGTCAGGAATAATCAAAATTTCATAATGCCGGACTTGTCCACCGGCGCTTCTGTCAACTCACTGGACCAACCATCGGGAAGTATTTCCCTCATGGCCCAGAAGGCAACTCTACGGCCCTAGTGACGCCAACAAGCACGCGGTCGAGCACTTGTGGCGTCAGTTAGCTCCAGGCAAATCAAGCGGTCAACTCTGTCGAAAATTACAAAGTCAGTTAGCTCCAGGCAAATCACGCGGTCATCTCTGTATAACTTTTCGCAGTCGAATCGCAGATTTTTCAGTCAGCTCACCTTTTGTAGTTACAAGTACGGTCAAATAGACTCAGACAACTCTCACGAAGATACGTGAATCATCAAATTGCTCTCATCAGTGCCAGTGGTCCAGTATATTCAGTGTAGTGTCTTTGGGCGCGAAGCTGAACTGGCGTCGACGCCATAGTGCCTCACGGACATTCACCTATACATCGTTCCCCCGAATAACTCTGGTGTATACTGTGAATGTTGCTATTCACTTTTTTTTGAGACTCTGTTATTTGGTGACAAAATAACCATCAGACAACTCAGAAGTGTATGAACAATTAATGTACAGTCAATTCACCTACACTCAGTGATTAAGAATTTCTATTGTTTAAGTTAAGTGTTATTGTTGAATAAAAACTATAAAACTCAAGCAGTCTGTGTTAATAAACTATATGTTTTGGAACCTTCTAGCATCCAACCTTTTGTTCTTATTCTGCTTGTAATTATTACAGTCCACTAGTTTTCAGTTTGCTCATTCGGCCGACTCGAAGTCAGAACAGTTTTCCTTCATTAAATCCATAGCAAATTTCCTTGCATCTTTATTAGAACTGCGAAAATATATTATCATGAAACATAAATATAGAATTAAAATAAAGCAATTAAAATATTCAATCACATGATACTTACTTCATGAGCTTTACATAAGTTGATAAACTTAACCCTTCAACACAATAAGGAGATTCATGATTGATTGAAAAATGTAAACTAAATGTCATATCTGACGAGGGTTCTGCAAATAACATCAAAAGAATTAAAAACAACAAAAATTAAGAAAGTGAGGTTATAAAGGATTATTGTAGGTGATGTATAAATATAACAATAATTTTACATAGTAAATCTACAGATATAATCCAATAATAAAACTTATGAATAGAATTCAAGTACTTACTTGAAGCATAACAGTTCATTATCCTAGTTAATTATAATTAACAAACGAAAAGATGATAAAACTTATTCCCTAAAACTTTCAGATCAACTTTAAAAACAATTAAATATCTTTTTTAGAGTTCCACCAGGGGTCACTAAAATCTTCAATTTAAATTATCCCGCTTATGACTTGGATATCGATGTATCGATATTTTTGAAAAAATATCGATACATCGATAACCATTGATGAAAAATATCGATTGTCGGATATCGATATTTTTTTTCAATGTCGCCCATCCCTAATAAAAATTCACCATATACCATGCTTTTAGAATTTTTACATTCTTTTCTGCACATTTTTCATTTCCTCCATTATGCACCCCACAATCTCTTAGATGATTCATATCCAGAACATGTAGCGAAGGACATCCAAGCTCATCCAAATTAATTACAACTTTTGAGTTGTCAATTAAACTTGTTAACCATTTTTTATTTTCATCTCCTTTCACGTGAATACGGTCTCGATCTTTAACAAGTACACGAAGAATGTATGGAAGTTTATCATATGGTATTGTTCCAGATTGCCATGGAATGTTAAGATAATTACGTATCAGCCATGAATTTATGCATTCATATTTTTCAGGTTTCCCACTGATATGGCGGTTTAAAAATTAATACTGAAATGTCTTTCATACCATCACTATTATTTTGGATTGTAACAGTCGCCAATTCTTTTACTAAAAACTGATTATTTGGCTGCTTGAAACCTTGAACATCCAATATCATTTCCATGATGCGCTAAAAATTTGTATACATGCCAAAATGTAAAACCCAACTGAAAAGTTTTTTAGTAAATCTATTTATATGTTTACCCCCACTTTAAAATTATAACATCTAATTTTATTATTTGATCACTACAACGATTGTCTATAAAATTATATTTTCTTTATTACATGTAATTTTCGATAGTCTGAAATTTTCAGCAAGAACGATGATTTCAGCAAGAAACATCATGCCAACCCCTCAAGATTTTTTCTTGAAGAACCGAGCAAGAATTAGAATGATTTCAGGGCTGATTCACAGCCTTGACATGTTCTGAAAGTTTTCAGCAGGGAATGATGATGAAACATTATGCAAACGCTTTTTTTAAGCATGTTTTAATTTATGATTGCATCAAAAATTGAAACATTCTGGAATCTTTGTTTTGGAGGGGATGAATTGTATTTATACCTATGCAATTTATGTTTAAAATCACAAATCAATTGAAACTGTGAGAAGTACAATGTTATACATAATTCAACACAGTGAAAATGGATCTATCAAGAGTAAATAAAATTGCCAAGTGTGAGACGTACTTACCAACCAAAAAGATGAATACATTAAAACCGTCTGAAACGTATAAAATTACTGGTTTAAAAGAACTTGAAACTGTGTATGGAACAAAAGTTGTGGCAACAGTTAAAAATAGCTACATGATATTTTTACCTCCAAGAACGGGGAAAATTTTGGAAAATCATAAAGAATTTAGAAAATTGGTTGAGTTGGCCGTTGAAAACAGATTATCGTTGTTGTACCGTGGTAGAGCTAACAATTCTTTTGAATTCGTAGTTGATGATAAAATGTAATCCAAAATTTCACATCTCAAACAAAAGAATATAATAAATACAATTGATGAAATGTCAATCTTACGATAATCAATGTAATCTGAAAAAAAATTTTCATGTTACAAAAATAATGAATACAATAAAGGAAAAAAAAAAGAAAAATTGAAATTATTGTTCTTTTGATTTAAATATTTCCCTTTTCTACATTTATAGAATATCGTTATTTAATGACAGTTAAATTTGGTAATTGATATTCTCGAACTTTTAAGAAATTTTTTCGGATTATGGCACCACATTACAAGGTCATCCAGAATCCTATATGAATCTTTTCAAACACGCTTTTTCATCATTGTAATTCTGAAGTTTGTCTAGTATAGTCGAAAGAAATAAGTGCATTTAACTATCATTCTGATTTAATTAAAATGATGGAGGAGGCTTATACTCTTTTACCATCTTTAGATCATGGGTCTAGTGAAATCATTGATAAGTGGGTGCGAATTAGTAGTGACAATATTACTACATTAAACAGACATTTGCAATCGAGTGGTTTATCGGTTGGTGAAGAACAACGAATTCAATCAATAATTGCAGCACTCGCAACATTACATGAAAAGTTTATAAATCATTCAGTCGTTGGACGAAGCCTTCAATCAACAGAACAATTGATTCGATGGAAAGATTTAGAAAATATTTCAAAATCGAATTCGCACTAGTGCTGTCGTTAACTTGCAACATTTAAATTTACGAGACTTCTTATTGGACGCTGAAAAGCTGATTACCGCGAAGTTGACAGATATAGTAACAAGTGAGGAAAATTTGAAAGTGAACTTTGTCCTTGCTTGTAAATTCAGTAATCAAACAAATGATGGAACAGTTGTAGAAATTAAGTACTTTAATGTTAAAAATAAAGCAATTTCACCGTCAACAGACATAAAAAAACATTTTCTGGAAAATGTTGTTGACAAACTACTAACAAAAGTCGAAGATTTTCACGAACGAGATTTTGGTTGGTTACTTGTAGAAATTGAATATCTGCAAGTCAATATTAATCGTTATCAACCTCTATTAGCTGGACAATCTACATTTATACCTCTACCAAAATTCATACAACAAAAAAAATCAGTACTAAATATTAAAAACAACGATCAATGTTGTTTCTTTTGGGCTGTTACTGCAGCTCTTTATCCTGTTTTTGTAAATCCAACAAGAACAAGTTCATATCCTGATTACAGAAGTGTGTTCAAATGTGAGGGTATCAACTGTCCCACAACGTTACATGATGTTCCAAAATTTAAAAAACTCAACGATTTAGCAATAAATGCGTATGGTTTAGATGACTGTACGTATGGTTTAGATAATAATTGTGAAATTATTCCGTTATATTTAAGTAAATATTATAAAGTAGATAAGCCATGTATTCACCTGTTAATGGTACAAAGTAGAGTAGAAGTAGGTGATGAAAATAATAATATTAATCCAGTTTTTCATTTTTGACTGATAAAGGATCTTTCAAGATTAGTTGGGAATCAAATTTCTAAAAATGCACACGAACTATTCTTATGTGATAGATGTTTAAATTACTTTAAGATAGAAAAATCATATGAAAATCATCAAAACATTGTATTAATATGAATGATACGCGAATTTCACTTTCGGAAAAAGGTCTTAAAATAAAATTGAAAAATTTTCATTTTCAAGAGCCTGTTCCATTTGCTATCTATGCCGATCTTGAGAGTATCCTTGAACCTGATTATAAAGGTAATCAAAAGCATATTCCATGTAGTGTAGCCTATTATATGCACTGTATATATGACATTTCAAAATGTCCATTTAATCTTGAACGTAACATTAATTGTATAAACTGGTTCATGACTGAGTTGAAAAAAAAGCTGAAACTGTCAAAACTTACCTAGAAAACGTAGTACCAATGAAACCATTAACACCCCAACAGTTGAACGATTTTCGTGATGCAAAAATTTGTCACATTTGTAATAAATCATTTTTACATGATAAAATTAAAGTACATGATCACTGTCACTTTACAGGCAATTATCGAGGCGCTGCTCATGTTGATTGTAATTCAAATTAACGAAGTTCATGCAAAATTCCAGTCATTTTTCATAACCTCTCAGGATATGACTCACATTTTTTTATTACATCATTAGCTGCATCATTTAAAAATTATATGGAATTATTACCTGTCAATAAAGAAAAATACATAGCATTTACAAAATCAGTTGATCAGAAAATTTCCCACGAAAAAAGAAAGAAGGAAATATTTGTTAAATTGCGATTCATTGATTCTTTCCGATTTATGAGCAATAGTATTGAGAAACTTGCATCATTTTTGGATAATAACGCAAAATCAATTACCTAAACTTTCTATCCCGAGCCAGATAAATTTTAGTTAGTAACTCGTAAAGGCGTTTTCCCATATGAATGTATTGACAGTTGGGAAAAACTTGACGAACGACAACTACCTGACAAAACGAAATTCTATTCCAAACTCAACGATTCAGACATTTCCGATGACGATTACCAACATGCACGCCACGTTTGGGATCAATTTCAACTAAAAACCCTCGGTAAATATTTAGATTTATATTAAAAAACAGACGTTCTTCTGTTAGCAGACATTTTTCAAAATTTTAGGCAAAGTTGTATCTCTACTTATGAGCTTGATCCGTTACATTACTACACTGCACCTGGATTAGCTTTTGATGCTATGTTGAAATATACAGAAATTGAACTCGAACTCTTGGACAATGTGGAAATGCTAAATTTCATAGAAAAAGGTATTAGAGAAGAAGTGGCACAGTGTTCAAATAGATATGCAAAAGCAAATAACCCGTATATGTGTAATGATTATAACCCCAATGAAAATATATCATATCTCATGTATTTTGATGTAAATAATTTGTATGGAGCAGCAATAAGTGAGTACCTACCAACTGGATCATTTGAATGGGTGAAAGATGACATCAATATCTCTAATATCTGTGAAATAATTAAAAATATCTCCAATGATTCTCCAGTTGGTTACATTTTCGAGGTTTATTCAGAGTATCCAAAAATCTCACACGAGCATCATAAAGATCTGCCATTGTGTCCTGAACACCATAAACCTCCAAACAGCAATAGCAGCAAACTTATGACGACATTATTACCTAAACTTGAATATGTGATTCACTACAGAAATTTAAAACAATGTCTCGATTTACTGAATGATTGTAACCAAAATCCATAGGATCCTCAAATTTAATCAATCACCATGGATGAAGGAGTATGTAAATCTAAATACAGATTTACGACAAAAATCTAAAAATGATTTTGAAAAGAATTTCTATAAATTAATGAATAATGCAGTTTACGGAAAAACAATGGAAAACGTTCGGAAGTATAAAGATGTAAAGTTTGTAACACAGTGGGAAGGTTGGTATGGTGCAAAAAATCTCATTGCCTCCCCAAAATTCCACAATAGTATAATTTTTGACAATGACGTGGTCATAATAGAAATGGAGCAAAAAGATATGTATTTTAATAAGCCGATATACGTAGGTTTTGTGGTTTTAGATCTTTCAAAAATGTTTATTTATGACTTCCATTACAATTTAATTAAAAGACAATTTACAGACAATCAGGTAAAATTATTATACACAAATACAGATAGTTTAATTTCTCAATTTCTCAATGCTGATATTTATGATTGCATCAAAGATAATATACATAAATTTGACACCTCAGACTACTCACCAAATAACCGTTTTAATATTCCATTAATTAATAAAAAAATTGTAGGCCTCATAAAAGACGAAAATAAAGGTGAAATAATGACGGAATTTATTGGTCTAAAAGCTAAAATGAACATATTTAAAGTGTAAAATAAAAAAGACAAATGTAGTAAAAGCAAACTGTGTCAAAACAATAAAATCTATAACATTTGATGATTACAAAAAATGCTTACTTAATCATGAAAAATTATGTCAAACGGAATATTATATAGTCAGCAAGAAACATAAAGTACATACAATTAGTAGACAAAAATAAGCATTAAGTTGGGAAGACAATAAAAGAGTTCTTTTAGCACAAACAACTGATACACTTTCTTGGGGTTATAATTTATATCAAAAAGTGTAAATGAATTATTTTTAATATAAGGTTTATGTTAAAAAAAAACAATTTGTATGAAAAAAAAAAATTTATTCAATAAAAAAAAATATTATAAATTATTTACATTAGTTTGTATTGAACTCATCTTCTACAAATAATATGACATAATCATCTTCATTCTTATTGGTCTTATTTATTTTAATTTCTTCTTACATTCGTTTATTAATTTCATCAAGACGTTCAATTATTTTTTCTTTCTCTTTTAATTTGTTGTTGTTTTTTATGAGTTGGTGAGAACGTAGTAATTTTTGAGCATCACTATACATTTTGTCAGCCTTTGTTTCTAGCTCTTAAGCTAAAGAAATTTTGGCAGTCATTGTTTCTAACTCATCAGTTAGAGACATTATAAATCTTTTATGTTAATCCAGCTATTGTGTGTTTTATCGAATCCTAACCACTTGACAAAAGCTTGATTACCACGTTTTTTCAGAACTTTTTCTACCTAATAAATATCAGGGTATTGAACCTTAGTCAATTCTTCTTGATAAAAATCTCCTTCAATCGGTTGATCTTGATAGTCGACAAGCTTGTAGGTTACTGGATCAGTGGTCAATACTTGACTTACATTAAAGATTTTAGTTGTCGAATTAGGGATGTATCCCTTCTCACAGACATGCTTATATTTACTTATGCGTACTTTGTCCCTAACCTTGAATTTAGTCTTTTTTATTTTTTGTTGAATTTCAAGTTTATTATTGTAGATAGTATGACGTGATTGTTTCTCATTGGCCGAAGTAACATAAATCGGTTTTATTTTGATGGTTCTATGTTTGCTATTGTTATATGATGTCATCAATTTTGGTAAGATGTCTATCCACTGGTTATTACCTCGCAATGTAGATTGTTTCCACATTTGACTTTTTGACGTGCGATTAAATCGTTCACATATACATGCCTTAAGATTACTAAATGTGGAATGCATTTTGATATTATATTGTTTCATAAGTGCTTCCAATTCTTTATTGTAAAATTCTTTTCCTCTATTAACATGGAAAAATTTTGGCACTTTTTTTTGTGATAGAATCGATTTCATTGCATGAACTACATCGTTACCATTTTTAGATTTTGTGGGCACAGCCCAAGCGTATCTTAAAAAAAAATATCAATAATAGTCAATAAATACTGATGACCTTTATTATAAGATTTATATGCTGTCATGTCAACGAGATCAGCTTGCCAAGTTTCATCAAGCCCACGTATATCAACATGTCGTCGTTGATAATTTCTTCTGACCGGCCTATGCAGCTCTTCAGTTATTATTTTTTTCTCCTTGTTCATGATGCTGCTGATCAAGATATTTCCGAATATTTTCTTCCAATTGTTTAATACTTTCAGCTTGTTTACGATTTGCTTTTTTCAGTAAACGTAATCGATATGACTCATGCAGTTCAATTGTTTCATTCAATTCTTCTTTCAGACGTTGACGATGTTCTTGTGATGATTCAATATGTTGCTCTACTTGAACATTAATGTTTTTGATTCTTTTTCTATTTTCTTCAACAATTCTTCTTAAATTTGCTACAGTTTCGCGTAACAGACTTAGTTTTATTAATAAATTTTTTTTA
The DNA here is from genome assembly GCF_013357705.1 of Chelonus insularis. Classification (NCBI taxonomy): domain Eukaryota; kingdom Metazoa; phylum Arthropoda; class Insecta; order Hymenoptera; family Braconidae; genus Chelonus; species Chelonus insularis. The sequence goes on from NW_023276482.1 coordinate 340,983, forward strand.
AATTGTAATCTTTTTTTCAATTACTCCTGATGATGGTGCATCATTCAAATCTACTGGTTCAGCGAGATTACACAATCTCTTATTATCCGTGTCAAACTGTTGATCCACAGTTAATTTCAACCCTTCACCAGAAGGCCCACGAACAGCACTTTTCACAATATCTTTCGCTAACTGTCGTTCAAAAACGTCAACACTCATTATTAAACTTCTCACTTCAAAAGTTCTTCAGAGAATGAGTAGCTGTGTAGGATACATCAGATTAATAAATGATTTCAGCTTTACGCAATTCCTCTAAAATTGATAAAATTCCGTTAGTATGACTGAAATTTCCAGCAGTTTTTTTTAATTCTTATCTACTCTGATACTTCTGTCACAAAGATAATGCTTTCAATAGGCGTTTGTCATACTGATAATTCTGCCATAAGTGTTTTCATCTTCTTTTGTTATTTTTGATTGATCAGTCGAATTCATAAATAATAATTCCAATACACCAGAAGTAGTATTGTATTTTTTATCACCAATATAAATAAAATTATTGTCGAACCTGACTTCAGAATCACCAATTACCAGTCGATCACCATTTATCTTTCGTATGCCATACTTTGTATCTCATTCTTTGGACAAGAGCTTAGAATCGAACGACACCAAATACCTTACTACAGGTATGTCTTTAATAGGAGTACTTTGATGGGTAATTGTTGCTGTTGTATAAGAATCATCATCAGTTATTTCATAATCAGGTGTAAGGCTTTCTTGTTTGCTTTCAACTTCTTCTTTAGGCTCTTCTTTAGGTTTTTCTTTTTTCATTTTTATTTCATGAGGTTCCTCTCTAATATGTGTTTTATCAGCTAAATATTTAAGAGGAGTCACCATAGGTTTAAATATTTCACTCATGGTTTGTTGAGTCATCTCTTTCACGTTTAATCAATTCATGCTTTTGGCGTGTTGCATCACTAACTTTCGCTATTCGATGCAATATTTTTTTTTCTTGTTGCAGCTTCGTAGTTTTCATGTTGACACTTTGACAATCACATACATAATGTACATTTTAATATATTCACGGTGAATTTACACTTATGGAGCAATCAAATCCTCTTCTATATCGCCCATTATTGAGATCACTGTCTTTATCAATTACCAAGAAGCCATATTCATTATTATTCCAGCACATTGAACATATATCTCGAAAATGAGAATAAGTCATGTCAGTATTTACATGATCATCGTAAATGTGTTTTAGATTCGTGTCATCTTGCCTGAAAAGTACAAGAAAGTTTGTATTGTCACGCACCAAATGTTTAGGAATTCGTGTATAAGTTTGACAAAGATAGAAGCAGTCAATATCTTAATGTCGTCCCATACAAAATAGGTTCGCATATTATCTTGTTTTTCAATTAAAAGAAGCTAAACGACGAAACAAGAAAATGGAAGCAATAGCTTTGGGTAAAGGTCTACGTCTAAAACCGCACGAGAGAGGATTAGGATTTTATTTGAAACCGGTAAAAAAAACTCACCCCATCGTGCACTGACTGATATTGAACTTTAAAATATGACAAAATCATGAAAATACCCTTTTTTCGTGGTGTTTTTATGCGAAATGATCTTCTAAAATCTTCACCGTGGAAAAATGAATCAGCAATTATTAATCTCGATGATAAAATTAGACCTGGAACTCATTGGGTGGCATATAAAAAACGTGGTAATAAAGTTATATATTATGACAGTTTTGGCAATTTGCAGCCACCACATGAGCTTATGAAATATCTTAATGTTGATAAAATACTGTACAATCATGAAAAACATCAAGATAACAGTGCAGATAATTGCGGACACTTGTGTCTAAAATTGTACACTCAATGGTGAAAATAAAATTATCAAAATACCCACAGGAAGCTATACTCGATTATCAATTTCTATTAAGCCCAATAATAATGAACTACACCGTGAAGTTTACAGTGAAAATGGAACAATAAATTTCAAACCACATGATTCTATTGGTAGTTTGTTGAGCTTTAGTCCACAAGTTATTTCTTCAAAATCGACTCACACATCAGATTTACCAGTATCTATCTTGAAAATTAATGGATTAAGGATTGTATGTAATATTACTACAGGAGCATACATGAATAATCAGTTGGATGACATTTTATGGGGACCCTTTTTAGCGAAACGAACTTTCCATTTTTTACACCAAATCTCAACATCTTGCTTAAGAGTTGCCCAGAAAAATCGTTAACGAATTTTTGAAATCGTTTTATTAATACCAAAATTACCACTAGAAGGAGAATTATAAGCCTCATGAATTATTTCATTCACTTTAGCTCGAGGCTATGTCAACATCCGCAATAGGAGTATTAAAAATTTTTTAAGAAGATACCACGTCTTCCGCGTATACAAGATACGTGAGATTCTCCCCATAGCATAGTGGTCTTAATAATACACTGTTGTAATTGCAGAATAAAGTAACAAAGTGGCTCTTAGTTTCCATCGTATCAGTTTTTCAAAATATAGATAGCAGCCGTAAATGACATCTGTGCTTTCCGGTCATTTAGTTCTTGAAGGATCTTGCGGCAGCGCTAGTTGCTCGAGCACTAAATTTAAATATCTGTAGATGGACGGTAGAGAATTAGTATTAAATTATATTAAATTATTAAAAAGTTATTAAGCCAACATCGAATTTTTTTATCCCCAAAATTGTACAAAACATTCGTCCTTAATGATCAAAAGTTGTATTACAAACTATGTACTCTTCGTAATTAATTGAAAAAAAAAACGAGCTATCATCGATCGAATGTTTAGGAACTAGAGGACAAATTCTGGATTTGATATAATTACAATTCTTTTAGGCATTTCCGCGCCCAATGTATGTATATCATCTTACTCAGAATGACCCCAAAATTTACATATTTTAAGGTCAAGGTCATTAAGCCGGTGAAGGTTGAACTAAATAATTACCCAATTAAATACATCATGTAGTCTGGACTGAAAAAAGTAAGCGGAAAAAATTCAATTAGCCAAATGTTCACTTTGATTGAGCAATTACTAGTATTACAGGTTGCTATGCGCCCATTATAATACAACGAGACTAGACACCCTGATCAGTGTCTTTATTTGATTTACTTTAGAATAGTTTAGCTGAAAATATCTAAGTAATTTGGCTTGTTTTGTTTTTTAATCATTCTATACTAATTTAGGCTGCTATGAACAACTCATGGGAGGAAACGTAGATATAACGTTGATAACGACCGTTAACGTACCTCTCAGAGGTATTGTAATGAAAACACTTCAATCAATTATCTGCTGAAGGATTATGAACGTTAATTGCCTCTACTATTTTCCTTGAAATACTTGAATAGAATGGTCGTTGATAGTATTCAATTGTTGATAGCTACTACTAGACGTGATCAAATTATAGCTGCAATAGTGATAAATATTCATGTGAAGACATGATTCAGTCTGTACTGCTGAAATCTCGGTTTAAAAACATTTATCACGAAATCATTGACATTTCTTAACTATTTTCTACGATTACAGGCTCTCATAAACGTGCTTTTTAACCACCGAATGATGAATGGTAACTGAGTTCCTCATGTATTCGGTATTGAGGAAATTAAGCAGGGAAAAATTAAATTTGCTATTCGTTTACGTTTATTAAGTAATTATCAGTATTACGGGCTGGTTTTCGCCTATTCTACTGAAACTAGACTACACACTCTCGTCAGAGACTTCATTTAGTTATTTTCAAAGTAATTCGGCTGGAAATATTCAAGTTAATTGACCATTGACGTTTATCAGTTATTCGATACAAATAAAGGCATTTATAAACTGGTAAGCACAAACGTACATATAACTGTACAGTTTATAGCTGTCTCGTGCCCTAAAAATTTAATTCGATAATTCTTTTGTTAATTCAAAATTAGACAATTTGTTGAGACAAAATTCTTGAGTTTTTTATAAAATAAAAATAGTTATAATTAAAATACTCGTATAAAAAATAGAAATATGTACAATATTTTATCGAAAAAAAAAAAAAATTCCCAAAACGAAATCAGTAATGAAATTTGTCATGAGTGGTAACTTTTTTATCGTAGAAAAAGAATTACTTGTTGGAAGAATTTGAATATATTGCATAGATTTTTATTGTTATTGTGAATAACAATCTAAAATTTGTTATTTAAATATTATCGCGATCAATAATTAGTAGGTTTTGCATCTAGAGATAACTGCGTGTCTTATTGTGGAATTTCAGGTTATAAAAATATTGCAATTATCCGTTTTGCTTGGTCTAAAAAATCATTGTGATTCCAATAGTCTCCCAAAAATTTTCACATATTTGTTCCGTGCAATTTATAAATGATTTATCTTTATTATCTATATAATAATTATATATTATATATTATCTTTATCTTATTCTAGTACGAATTCAGAAAAAAAGAATATTTTCTTCGAAATAGATTTCCATGTTATTTAAAAGATTGCAAATAAACGTATCTTGTAATTTATTTTGCTCTTTTGAATTGAATTGCTCTTATAAACAATTTTTTAAAGGTTCATAGGTCATAGTTTCATCTCATTTTTAGTGATACAAAATTATATGTTACTTCTAGGGTCTATCACTTTCATTCGACGTTTTTTATTTATTTTGATGTGGTGTAAGTCCGATTGATAAATTTCTCTCAAACGATTATTATCTCAAATTGCAAATGTAGTGGGTTTGATTAGAGAAGGGTCAAAGTTTATCGAATAAACGCCTTCTAATGATGTTACACGAGATAAGTTTGTCTGGTACAAAAAACGCTGTTACCCACATCAATGATGGCATTTCTCAAACATAATCATTGACTTTTATGAACTGTTATACTATAACTTAAACATATAGGGGATTGTCGTCAAATCTCATGTGCATCATTCATTATTTAGAATTTAGCAGATACTTGTCGTATTATGTACTCTTTTCAATCATTGAATTTGATAGTTATTGAGTCAAAATCTTCACAAGCATCACTAGACTTCGATATTGATACAATAGTATCTATGACTCGGTTGAAAAGTTCTAAAGATACATCAATATTTCGCCTTATGATGATCTTTGCTCCAATTCTGACTACGATAACTTTCGCCAATTCCGCAGCACGTGTATCATTATTATCTAATTTTTTTAATATTGAAGATGATTTTTTGAAAAAACTTTTTCGAACAATTCCTGTATTATTCGCAACAAGGGACATTTTTGGTGCTGAAATTTTTCCCAACATTAAACAATTCAAAATATCACTTTAATTACATGTTGGTAATGAACATAACTGTGATCAGGTAATTTGTTTATGTATGTACATATGTCGTTTTATCGATCATCGTACTTGGATTCGGATTTGATTACTAGCTTTTGCTAACAATTTAACGTCATTACCAGTTAGTGCACCAACACGTAACCGAGAAATCAAATGTATATTCAAGGTCATTTTTTGCCGCATATCAATAAATTTTGTTGTCTTTTCTTATGATAGTTGAACAAATATATAATTGAAATGACATTTTCAAACTCACTTCTCAACGCTTGTAGGGCTTTATCTGATAACTGACTGTACTGACAGGCATAACCATGTTCAACTGGTACCTGAAACGCTTTATAAACAATAACGCCATTAATATTAAAAGCTGCGATTCCCGTAGGTTCAGATAAAATGACTTTTTTCTTCAGTTCGCTTTGTACAAAACATTTTATCGTATGTACTGAAAAAGTTTAACCAATACTACCCCCATCACTTACATACAGTCGCAAAACTCCATGTTCTAACTTAAGAGCTTCTTTTACTTCATTAAATATACGTAATTGTTCCCTATTCACTTGGTAAATCATCGGTTTAACCTTGTTTGTTGCATTATCATCATTAGCGACGTAGTCTCGAACGAGCACACCATTTACTGATGTAGAATTTACTTGGTTATCGGTTCTAAATTCTTTAACGTTTCGTGATTGCAAATTATCATTTGTTGTTATTCGCGTGCCTGAATCATCATCTTTATTTTTTCGATTTTCTGTTATATTGAATCTGAAGTTTTAGTAGTTTCACATGTTTTTTATGGTATTTTACCACTTGTGTAAGGTACTAGGAATTATTTTTTAAGGATTCAGCATACATATCGAAATTATCTTTAGGAATTTTAATATTTCTCCATGGTTAGTATAGCAATGACAACGCATAATAATATTTTTCAGGTTCAATATATAAACATTAAATTTATAATTTTAATTAAATGTAGAATTAAAAATGATGACAGGCTCTTTTCATTCACTTCACGGCCATCTTTTTTTGGTTTGTCTTTACTGACGCCATACTGAGAGACAAAATTCAGTAAAGACAATCTTCTAATTCAATAGGACGATTTGGATAATAAGTTTTTGGTTGCGCCAGGATCCAAATTTCCATTTTTTAAATATTTTTTTACCCTTCTACTTCTTACTATCGATAGATTTAATCATCGAAACGTGTTGTGTGTATATGTATCGAATACCTAATAATGTATCGGCAGCCTCAAGAGCGATGATTCAATTCAACGGAAGCTACATCTAATAATCTTTCATATCATGATAGATAATGACATTACAAAATCAACTATGTTATTCAGTTTATCAGTTTCATCGTCAATAGCAATGTTATTTTTATAATCAGTCCCCCCTTTTAGTTATATAGTTTTGTCAGATGGTTTCTCACCAATTTAAAGTTTACTCTTATGACTTAATATATTTTTACTATCGATGTCTCCAGAATCGATTAAGAATACTCTACTTGTATTAAGAGTTATCATTTACGTTTGCATAACTAGAATTTTTGATATTATAATTTACTTTTACACTAGTTTGAACACAGATATTGTGTTTAATATTTGAATTATCATTTAATATATAATTACGTCCAACTTTCGCATTATTTCTAACAGAATCAACATATTTTTCGGTTTACATGGTGGAATAGGTATGGAAGTGTTTTTTGAAATGTTCTTGGTTTTATCACTTACATTTTGAAATGATTTGACTTTTTGATATTCACTTTTGTCACTAGAATTTGAATTCAGTCTATGACATTGATTTGCAGAGTGTGTCGAACTTATTTATGACTGGTTCTCAACTATTGCTGCAATATGAACCTTCATGACGCTAAGCTTAACATTCTGACTTTCTAGTACGTTTAAGAGGTTAAAGGGTGTAGAGAGGGCACGCCCTCTACTAGTGACCCTACAGACACGAGACACCACTCCGGAACTACCGTTGGGCATTACGTCAGAGTGGCGCTCACCTTCATCCTACAGATACACACGTCCGCCGCAGACATTTCCCTACATCCCCCATCCTCATCAAGAGATTAGGGGTTCAGGATCTGCTTAAGTCCATCTAGACTGTTCATCCTTATCGTCGTCTTTGTACAGCTCTCTCTTCAGTACGTCGTCTCCTTTCATCCTCTTCACGTTTTTTCATTATCTTCGTGGCAAAAGCCGCCACTGCGCATCAATTCTTCACACTCTTCAGCATTACCTCCACTAAGTTTTCCACACTTATGCACGCTTCACCAGTTTCCTCTTTTAGAGTTTCTAGGAACTCTTTCGAACCTTCACACTCAAAAGCAGCATGCTCTGCAGTGTCCTCCGGCGCTTCACACAGACTACATCTATGATCACTCGCGATTTTCATCTTATAAAGGTACATATTGAACCCTCCATGTCCACTAAGCAGCTGCGTCAAATGATACTGAAGCTGTCCATGTCTCCTGTTCACCCATTGCTCAACTTCTCTTATAAGTCTGTGCGTCCATTTCCCTGTTCCTTCCTCGTCCCACCGCTGCTGCCATTTTATCATGAGCTTTGCCCTCTCCTCTCTTGCCGCTTCTTCCCTAGCCTTCTTACGGTTCTCCGGCTCCACGTTCTTCGTCTTCTCGTATGATGCCATTCTTTCTTCCGCCACAAGATCAATAGGCGCCATGCCAGCCAACACTAGGGATGCCGCTGTAGACACTGTTCTATATCCGCATATAGTCCGAAGTGCCACCTGCCGCTGCACTGACAGAAACTTACTTCTGTAAAGTTTCATTCTCATCACCCCGCCCCACACTTCTACACCATACAACAACTGAGCCTCAACTGCCGTATACAATACTCTCCTCCGGAATTGACGGGCACCACCCACGTTCGGCATAAGTCTACTTACAGCCGCTGCAGTCTTCCGAGCCTTGTCTATCGCTCTCCCCACCTGATTAATGTAACGCAGCTTACTATCAAACAACACTCCCAGATACTTTAAGTTCCCTTTCCACTCTACAGGATATCCACCAACCCTCACCGTCGGTGGTTTCTGCTTCTGCTTCGTCGTCACCAGCACTGCCTCCGTCTTATGAGCTGCTAACGTCAGTCCGTTCATCCTCATCCACTCGCTCACCGCGTCCAGACCGAGCTGGACCCTGTGTCCAAGCTCCGTGGTATTATGACCATGCGCCACTAGCACAACGTCGTCAGCGAATCCTATGAGTGTCACCTCCTCTGGTAGTTTGAGGTTAAGGAGTCCATCATACATGCAGTTCCAAAGAAACGGCCCCAACACTGATCCCTGAGGGACGCCTGCCGTAACTCTATACTCTACTATCCCCTCCTCTGTCTCATACAACAATACTCTGTCATCCAGGTAACTATCGATGATGCGTAGCAAATATGATGGTGTCTCTTTGGATCTAAGCGCCTCCATTATCTTCTCCCAGCTTGCACTGTTAAATGCGTTTTTAACATCAAGTGTGACGATAGCATTGACTGCCACGATCTTGCGAGCATCACTTTGTCTAGGCGCAACAATATCTAGCACATGGGCCATTGCATCAATTGTTGACCTCCCCCCGCCGAAACCCGTACTGTCTACACGACAGGTCTCCGACTCTGCCAAAGTGCTCCTGAAGCCTCTGCAGTATCAATCTCTCAAAGAACTTACCAATATTATCCAGCAGGCACAACGGTCTGTAGGATGACGGACTCTCTAAGTCACCCGTGCCCTTCCTCAACAGCACTAACTTCTGCCTCTTCCATTCGGCCGGAAAAATTCCTGCCTCCAGGCAATCGTTAAACACCTCTGCAATAACCTCGGCGTGTTCCTCTCCAACCAACTTCAGGACCTCGTTCGGAACTCCGTCAGGCCCAGGCGCCTTCTTGTTCGGAAGATTCTTGACCGCTACTTCCACTTCCATCGAGGTTATTCTTTCCACCTCCACCGGCTGCTTTCTGTCTTCAAGCCCCTGCTTCGGAAGATGCTCTGGGAACAGTGTTGCCACAATATTGTGCATACGCTGAGGGTTCAGCAGCCCAGGTATCGTCGGCTGCCTTACCAGTTTCTTCATGACCAGTTTGTAGGGCACTCCCCACGGGTCCTTCTCAAGCTCACAAATAAAGCTTGCCCAGCACTTCCTTTTAGCTGCCTTGATTTCCATCTTCAGGTCTTTCCTGGCCTTCCTATACTCTTCGTTCTCTGCACTACGCTGCTCGGCCCTTCCCTCCTTCCGTCTTATACGCTGGGCTATCCTCCTCGCCTTGAGACAACGCCTTCTCTTCTCTGCTACCTCCTCTGACCACCAGTAGACCGGCTGCCTCTTCCCCCCCCCTGGTTTCTTCCGGGGCATACATTTATCACACGCCTTTTTCAGGTAGTCGATAAGTTGTGTCGGACCCCAACTTCCATCGTCTGCTACTTCTTCCGCCAGTCTCCGAGCTTTCACTTCCTTGACATAGGCTCTCAGGTCTTCCACTCGTAATTTATTCACCGCCCAGGAATGAGTGACGCTTTTTCTCAGTTTTCCTCCCAGCGTTTCAGAGCTGTCTCGTACAGTGAACGTTATGTACTGATGGTCGCTGAGGGTCATGTCCTCTTCTACCCTCCACTCCTGTGTCCTGCCCAACAGATCGTCTGACACCATAGTAATATCCACTATAGAGCCAGTTATACCTCTTCGGAAAGTGAACGAGTTCCCGCAGTTGAGGAAGGCTAAACCTTCTTTAAGTGCCATATCTGCCACCACCTCCCCCCTTTTATCCGTCTGGGCTGCCCCCCAGACTGTGGATTTGGCGTTGAAATCACCTGCCACCACCTTACTATCCTTTTCTCTTTCTAGGAAAGTTTCTAGAGCCGCTATCTCGCGATAGAATACTGCCCTCGAGACATTGGGAGAAAAGTAGCAACTGACAAACATGATGCCGTTCACCTCCAATCCTACGAAGTTACTTTCCGACTCCACCAGGCGCCCTACCTTAAGATTCCGGTTGAGGACCACCACCGCCGCTCTGCCCGTCTTGTCTTGGTACCATGAGCACCATTCCCAGGCTCTATACTGCTCACTTATGATGATGATATCCACTTCCTTCTCGATCACTGTTTGCCGTAGCAGATCCTGTGCCTCCCTACCCCTCCCCAGGTTAATCTGAAGAACCTTTAGGGTGCCTTTTGCTGTACATTTCTTCTCCTAGCTTCAACGCACACACCACTACCAATCAGGTGTTTCGTATTCTCTTCTATCACCCCAGCATCCTTACACATGACACAACATGGTGAGTTTGGGCATTCCTTAAACTTGTGACCTCGATTCCCACACTTCCTGCAGTTTGCCGTCCTGTCAGGGCCCTGACATACTCCCGCAATATGTCCCACTCCGAAGCACCTGTAGCATCTTATCACCTCCTCCTTAAGGCGCACTCTACAATTTACCCAACCAAGCTTGAGCCTGCCAGTCGCCAACAGTTTATTGGCATCACCCACCGACATACGGAGCAGTGCTGATTGGGTGTCACTATAGCTTTTCCTTAAACCCAACAGATCCACAATTGCACCTTCACCCGTTACCATCCTGACTGCTTGAATCACTTCCTCTCTCGTTGTGACCTCATCAATATCCTTCACCTCCAGCACGACCTTCTTCGAGAGTTCATTCACTACAACCTCCTCTCCTAGCGCCTCTCTGACAACTTGCCCTAATCTGGCCGCAGTGCCCTTCCCTCTCCGCAATTCCACCAAGAGCTCTCCTCGTGCTGATCTCCTTACTCCTCCGATTTCCATCCCGTGAGCCTCCGGATTAACTTTGCCCTTGAGCTTTTTAAGGACATCTGCATATCTCTCAGCTCCATCTCTTGTCCTAATGATGATGGCTTCCGGTTTTTCAGGCTTTAACCTCTGCTTAGCCACCGGCTCTTTCCTCAGCTTGTTCACGCCCATCTTCTGTTCTGCCACATCTGATCTAGGCGCCTGGGTCTTCTTGCGTCCTTTCACCACCTTCCAGTTGGCCTCCTCTTCTCTCTCGTCATGTCTTACCTTCTGAGCACTCACTAGCCTTCTTTCCTCCCTACGTGCACTAGCCGGTTCTTTAGGCCTTTTCCTTCTATCACTCGCCTCTTCCGGGGATGCTGATGCACCCCTTTTGGGCCTGTCGCCTTCTGCTCTTCCACCCTCAGACGTCATAGCCTGTCCAGAATTCCCATATGTGCTTCTTTCTATGTCCGTCTGGGTAGATTGGTCCTTCTGCTCTTCTTTCTTAATCCTTACCTCCTCCTTTGCGCTTTTTAGGGCCAGTCTACAACTAATCATCTGTCTAAAGAACGACCTGGCCTCCCTAAGAGCCTCTTCTAGCGCTTTTGGAACTCCCGGCGTCTCCTTGCACGTTTTGGTCATGATGGCGATTTTATTTTTGAGACCAGCTAGAGCCCTTTCCTCGTCGTTGGCAAGTTTTGTGCGGTACTCTTCTTTCCTCTGCACTCTCACCTCCTCTACAGCGTCGACATCCACCACCTAAATTTCAATGTGGGACGAGTCTAAACTGAGTGACCTCTCCCGCCACCGCTTGTTCTCTTCCTTCGCCTTTCCTCTTCCTTTGGCGTGGTCCATACGGTCTGGAGTCACATCTTGTTGGGCGCAGAGCCATTTTGCTTCGCCCTCACTCATACTCCTGTTTTCTACTCTTCCAGTAGTATCCGATCCCCCGGAGGCCTGGTTACTCACCGTCCGGGTTCCGCAGTCGCTGGATGACGATGGGGGGGGGCCTGCGTGACCGCCCTTACCCGCGACCGGTACTGAGGTATCCCTCCTCTGCACCGTACTATCCTTTAAGTTTGATAAACTCATTCCATCCTTGTAAGTTGCTTTTATATTCGGGGTTTTTCCTCCCCTAGCCTAGAAGAAATTACCTCACTAGTGGTCTAGGCACCCACTTGTGAGGGTTGGAACCCTTCTTTGTCTGACCCCTCACCTGAGACCTGTCCGGCTAGGGAGGCCCTACCGGTAGCTACGCTACCGCCGGCATAGCTCCCAGGGTCATTGGGGTACACAAGCTCTGCCACCACGTCAAAGTCATGAGTTCCATAGGCAGAGACGTTTAAGAGGTAGACTGTTTGAACTATCATTATTTCTTATCAAGGCTGGACAATAAATTACATGAACATTTTCATTAAATGCATTTGCATTTGTGAATGATCATAAATTGAATTTTCAGGTTTTTGATTAAAAAGTAAAGTTGCAAATGCAATTCCGAAATTAAAAATCAACATCATTTTGTTCCTCTTGTACTTTTAGAAAGTACAGTGTTTTACCACTTTTAAATTGAAATAGATACAAATATTATAGTAATAAGTACATATCTAATGAACAGCAAAACTATGTAAAATCTGTATATGCTTTTCCCAAGGGTGAAAGGATATATTTCTTTAGGTCTTTAGAAAAAATAATGAATCTCTGTAAATTAAATCAGTATATTTTTCCAGGAGCATTCTAAAATGATATCCATGTAAATAGTTGAGCTTTTCATTATTTTTGAGTATTTCTTCTTGAATACTAGTTGAAGGAATGATATCGAACGATTTCTTTCGTTTTTTTGCTGGAGTTGCTTTACAACTTTCGTGGCTGGTTTGCTATTTATCTGTCTGAGTGTTCGTAAATTTAATTTTATTTCTGTCTACAGTAAGTACGGAGTGAACATTAATTTATGTAATCGGAGCGATAGTTTGCGAGTTGTATGAAATTTGTAATAAATGATTGCGCATTTTATCAGCACTATTTTGCACATTTTTTCGGCACTTTCCAAAATCTAATGATACCGCAAACGATACAGCAAAAGCACCATAATCCTAACAATTGTTCTGTTAAACTGTTGGAAAAATGATAGGATTTACTTCAAACGAACAGAATAGATAAAGACATTTCGAAGAATTCAGATATTGATCATCAACAATTTTATTATTCAATGAGTCAGAATTATGAATATCATGGTATTATGATAACTACACACCCAATGACTTCTCGCCATGAAATATGCATCGGGATCACTAAACTCTTTATCAATTTGAGAAAGAATTTGGATATGTGGTCTTTATTTTCAGGAATCAGTTGACATGATATTGATTTCGATTTCAATTAATAATGATTAAAATAACAATTTTAGCTTATATAATTCTATTATCAATAGTCGCGATAGGCAGACTTGAGAATCGCAATAGGCGGTCTCAGAATGCAAAATATAATCATAAAAATTACTGTCAAAAATGTGTAACTGTAAATAACAATAACCCAGTTTGTCCGAAAAGACAGTATTTAGATTTAATATACTTTATTTACAATTTTTTCAAATAATATTATTAATAAATATAACTAATTTCTATATAGAAAAAGTTGAATGCAGGTAATAAATCGGAATTTATGTGTGATAGCAAAGAAGAATCGTTCCTATCTAGAAATAGATCCAAACTCTTTTCGTTAAAAAAAAATACATGTTTTGTTAAAAGTTATCTGCCTACATCACATCAATGAGACTACAAAAGAATAAGTTAGTCAAGAGTTTTCAGCAGTTTATTATGAAAAAATAAATGACTTTCATTCTATGTGGAAAAGAAAAAACTGCAATACTTCCCATATCGCAGATATATCTGATAGTAAAGCTCTATCATCATCCAGATCTAGCAATAGTCCTCATTTATATTCTCTCTTATTTAGCCTTTCTACAATGTCTTATGCGGTAAAGAGGTTTTAGCAGTTTATTGTGAAAATATAAATGACTTTCATACTTCGTCAAGAAGAAGAAACAGCAATACTTCTAATATTGCAGACGTATCTGATAATAAAGATCCAGCATCTCTTGGTTCCAGTAGCCAGGAATTCTCATCCATTTCCTCTCTCATCTAGACTTTCTATAATATCTTATGCAAGCTCATCAAGTGCTCCTTCTAGTGGATCTTACAAATAAAGATAATTTACTTTCTCCACTACAAGGTGTTTCCAAGCATGAAAAAAGCTAGATGTACATGTTTCTTACAAACTAACAGAGAAGTTGTAGAAAGAATGAAAAAAAACGAGGAAAGCAAAGTTTCAGCATCTTCATCAACACCAAGCAGACTTAGGAGACAATCTCTTGCTATTTTAAAAAGTTTTACTCCTGTTTCTGATGCAAAGTGATGCTTTAATCGGAAAAAAATGTTTTGCTAGATGGTCTGACAAAGATTATTATTCAAAAATTGTATTAAGTAAATCTCATAGCAACTCTCTACGGAAAAAATGAACTTCTTATTGAAAATTTGCTTTTTCCAACTCTTCCACCGGTGCCTATTAATCCATTCGTTTATGGCATCACAAAAAATGAAGACAATGGATAATGCGGAATAATTACAGACATTAAACATAAATCTAATGACGATAATGATCCTTGCTATGCTGAAGAAACTGATAAAGCAGAAAAATTGGAAGTTCACATAGAATATATCTTTTCAATGACTGATCAAGCAAAATTTTTTTAAAAATAATCAATAAATTTCTGGATATTTACCTCCTTCAAATATTAAAAAAATGTCACTTGATAATGTTGAAGAATTACAAAAATCTAAATCAACTCCAGTAGTTTCAACACCTGAATTGTCAAAGGCTAGAGCTTGAGCTAGTAAATCAAGAATCAGAAATTCAACCCGGCTCTAATTTAGAACTCAAAATATTTTATGAGGAGTAGTGGACGAAAAAGCCTTTCATTCCAGAACGATTTAAATCTTAAATAATCGTGAGAGGTGGTAAAATTGATAAACGATCGAAAACTTCAAAAGATGAATATAAAAGTATCAAACTTATCAATGTTTTAAACATCGCCGCAAAAAAACTATCCTCTCCGACTGTTAGAATCACTCCTTACAGTTATCAATGAGTTATCAGATGTTGCTGAGACCAAGAAAATAAAAAGCTCGATTTATTGTAAGACCAACTGGCAGTAGGATGGAGTTTAGAGAAAAAATCTTACGTAGAAATGCATGAACGTCCCTTTCAATTTACGTTTTTACAATATAAAAGTAATAATACCAATGATTTGTATTGCAGAACAATCTTTATCTTTGTGCAGAAAATAAAAACTTATAACATTATCTTATTGATTATATTGTAAAATAAGACTCAATAACAACTTCAGAAAATTAGTAAATAAATAAAAATGTTTATTAATAATTGACAGCAATTAATCAAAAAAAAAACCGTTCGTTCAACTCAAGTCACAGTGAAAAACTGAAGATAAAAAACTCTCCCCTCGTTGCTATGAACAATCTAATCGTCAAGCAATCGTTGTTAACTAACAAACTGTCGTTAATCTAATAGTCATTCGATGGCGACATACAAATATTTTACAATGTATAAAAACATTAAATTAAACTACTGAAAAACTTTATTGAATAATCAAAAGCTACTTAACGTTGCAAGTTAGAACAAATATGTTTCATTGTTGGCATTTATTTTCACTATTGATATCGAAAGAGATAATACAATGTCATAAAGTTGTGTTATTTAAATTGACATCTTATGATCTTGATATCTTATACCACAATCTTCAATAACGTTGAACAATCTGGTTTATATATCAATTGTTATAATTCTTTACAACAATCAAAGGTGTGGAACGACTAACTTATCAATTCTAAGCCAACTAACCAATAAATTGATTAATTTACTTCAACTTAACTTCGCGCTTATGAAAAAGACAAAAAATTTATATACATAAAAAATCCAGAAAATTCTCTGTAGGATTGCGAAGTTTCAACAACTTATTTTATTAAATAGAAACTGACGTTTCTGTTGCGTCACTGTTGATTCATTTAGATCACAGTATTAACTTGTTATTTGTTGTTTTACTTGTTATTTACTTGTAACCCACAGCATCCTATTGTTCATATCTTATCGAATTAAATTTAGCGATTTTAATGTTTTTGAACGATTTTTGAATTGTCAGCGCAACACTAGCGTTATCTTCATATATACAGAATTTTACTACTCTTATCGATACGTATTCGCGAATTCAAAAAGTTATTTTTTTACTAACTAACTTACCTACTAGGTAGAGATGCAATCATGAATCTTCAAATTGTAGCAAACACGGAATAAATAGTGACGTTCTCTTTCGAATATTTTGTTAAATATGACAAGAAATAAATTGATTATTAGAAAAACTAATTCATTTTTTTAAAAAAAGAAGCATAGAAGTTAACGTGTTGATTAATTTACAATAGATGTTAATTAACAATATTTTTATTGATTGATTTATTAATTTGAGAAATTAAAAAAATCTTATGTCCAGCGGATATATGCTACCAGCAGTATTAATTGCCTCAACAAGAATGAATAAAATTATATAAGTAGCAATAATCATTTTTTCAATTAAAACATACGAATTTTATTTTATTTTTAACTGTTTATCAATGCAGTTCATCGTTCAATAAAATTTTTTGCATCGTGTTTATTTGATTCAGTCGTTTCGATTATTCGTAAGTATTTTGTGTTAACCAAATTGTTTTTTGTTTGATTTCATCAAGAATTCAACCATTTGCATATTTATGATTATTAGATCGGTCGATCAATCCAGGTTATAAAAAGCAAGGATTATGGATCAATGGTATCAATCTAAAGGATTAGATTAGTTTAGTTCAACAATGATTTTAAACAGATTTAAAGCATCAAATTGTATTATAAGACAAAAATTTTTACTTGGCTGATAATTTTTTTTCTGAAAGATGATTAACTCCAGCTTGGTTAACAGAAATGCTAGAACATTCTTCTATATGGTGATCATTATTATATAGACTCACTAAAGAGTATCCTGATCTAATATTAAATTCCATCATAAAGTTAATCTCTATTCCATCAGTAACACGGAACATTAAAGCCTACTTACGTGTTCTAAGACGGCTAAAATTTATAAAAAAATACGTTAAAAGTAGTCATATACAGAGAAAGGGTCCATATTTTTTTTGTTTATAACAATTTAAAACTTATAATTTAAATATTACTATGATCAATAATCACTTGTTAGTAACAATGATTAATTGTTATTAACACAATTTTACAGGGTGACATACGACATATTTATTTCCCGAAAACCAGGTATTCAAAACGATGAAATGAATCGATTTCCGGAAGTAAAATTTTTTTAAACAAATACTTTTTAAATTATAAACAATCTAAAATTAACAAATTGGAAGGCACCATTTGCGCGCGTCAAGGAAGTAGGCCGGGCATAATCAACAGAAGTAAAACAGAGAGAATAGAGAGAACACTGCGTTACCATGACCAGATAAAAAGAAAATCCGAGATGGCGTTGCGTTTATTGGGTAAATGGGAAAGATAAATTACAATAGCGTAGGCATACAAAAATAATTGAGTAACAGACAAAATATAATGTTAGATAAAACATAAACATATGCAGAATTAGGTATTTGTACGCTCCTAACTAAACGGCATCCAAGAGATGATAGCTATGGAGGTTTTATTGTATTCTGATTGTATTAATTTTTTGATGCAAACAAGGTAATCAAATACGCCGGCTATACATCTCGTCCGCTATAAATTTTAATAAACGAACTAAAGTGAAACTTAACAATTCTGGATCCCTGCATTATTAATATTTACATCTGAAAAACAGTCAAAGCATACTAAAATTTTATATTCGGAGAGTTAGATTAAAAAAAATACTTAACAATGATCAATTCTCTAGGAAAGTCGTCCTGTTTTCTTGCCTTTTAGTGTTTATGGAAAATTATTGAATGATACAATATTAATGAGACGTGATTATGTGACTGTCAAGTGATTAATAATTATATTAACATCAGTACCATAGTGATGCAGAAATTTAAAATATCTTTCTTAACCTGATATCTTAATATTAAGATTCAAACATGTTTAAACTATTTCAGAAAGCAGTCATCCCGTTTTCTTGCCTTTTATTGTTTATGAAAAAAAATTGAATCCTACGATATTGATGAAACTTGATTATGTGACTCTCAAGTTATTTATAAAAATTTTAATATCAATACCAAAGTGATGCAGAAATCTAAAATATTTTTCTTACCATAATTTCTTTATTTTAAGATGCTAGCATACGTCGACTATTTCGTAAAAAAGTAGTATGTCTTTTTCTGCTCTTATTATTCATTAGAAAAAAATTGAATCATACGATATTAATGACACTTGATTATGTGACTCTCAAGTAATTCATAAACACATTAATATTTATAACGTAGTGATGAAGAAATGTGAAATATTTTTCTTGACCGTATTTCTAAATTATAAAAATTGGCTTCATTTCAACTACTCCTTAGAGAAGTCCGAATTTTAACTGCCGATAAACAGTAGTAGAGACAAAATTCCTCAAGTGGGCCACTAATAAATCAGTACTCTGAGTATTTATAAATATTATATATGTCTTGTTAGGATTTAAAAAAATAAAAAGTACGTATTTTTTTATTTTTTAAAATTTTAATTTTTTGAAAAGTTATTAATAATCAATTTTTTTTGCAATTTTTCACGTAAAAATTTTTTTCTTCCGATTGGTTCGATGAATCTTTATAATTTTTGGTCAGTACTTTGAGAAATAATAGTCCTTCCTAAATATATTTTAAAATTTTTTTTTTCATGTAATGTTGTTCAATAAATTGATTTCAGTTGTAAACAATTGACAATTATTAATGCTTCTCAATTAATTACAACAATAAAGAAAATATATTTAGATTCCTCGCTCGATTTCGAAAAAATGAGAAAAAAAAAAGTTAGAAACTTGCATTAGGTGAAAGACTACGTTCATTTGTTTATTTCGTTATTCAACGCGCTGTGAAGCAACTCAATTGACACAAAACAATTGCATGACATTTATGGAAAACATACATTTATATTTTCACCCGTTAAGTGTGTCCTTGTATCGTGTTCAATACATTATTATTTTACAATTTTTTTCACTTTTTTTAATATCTCTAGTTTAATTTATAAACTATATAAATTTATAAAATATATAAACATATCATATATTGAAAAAATAGTCGATAGATCAGTTTAAAATGCCAAGAGCAAATTCTTGTTGTAATCCTTAAAAAAAAAAAGGGCATAACTGTGTTTACAAAAACGTTGTTCTAGTAACACATAAATGGAATTCAAAATTTGAAAATTTAGTAGGATTTTATATTTGTCAGTCTTGTAAAAGTCAAGTAAACAGACAGTCTAACATTACTCTACAACCGCAAGTCTCTAACAATAGTGTAAGGAAAAGAATCTCTTCGATTTTTCAAACACATAGTGACAGTGATAATGAAGTCGATTTTTATGAAGATTCTTATATGAATAACAAGGTAGGTATATTTTCATGTAGCTTTTCGAATAATGTAACGAAAAAAAATTTTTGGTTTCAAAAGAAATATTTACTTAAAAAAAAAAATTATTGACTGAAACCAATCAATTATTTTATTTTTTAAAATATTACTAGTTATAATTTTAATCGAATTATTATGAATCATTTTAAGGATTCGAACTATATATTGATTATTACAGGATTTTGAATTATCACCCGTTAAAAAGCTACGACAACATATTGACCTTAAACAGAAATCCAACAGATACGTTCCTATGGATGAAAATTGGACTAAAGATTTAAGGAGTGCAATTGCAAATGAAACTACTCGTTCTGGTCAAATTAGTCTTTTAACCACAGCACCTTTATGTTGGAGCATTCGTCAAATGAAAAAAGAACTAAATGTGTCTCGCCGAATGGCATCAAGAGCTAAGAAATTACATGCAAGTTCAGGATATGGAACTTGTCCTCAACCAAAACGTGGTCGGTGTTTGAATGACTCAACTGTTAAAAAAATTAAAGATTTTTATTTGTCTGATGAAGTTAGTAGAGTGATGCCGGGTGCAAAAGATTACATATCAGTTGTAGAAAATAATCAGAGAATACAGAAACAAAAAAGACTACTTTTAAATAATCTAGGCACTTTACATGAACAATTTGAAGAACAAAATCCAGAAATTAAAATGTCACTATCAACATTTCGTAAACAAAGACCGCAAGAATGTATATTATCCGGTCAAAAAGGGACGCACAACGTTTGCGTTTGTAAGATTCACCAAAATATGAGGTTAAAATTCGAAGGGATGAAAAAACAATTTATTCAAAAAGGTGAAAGTTTCAATTATACGTATCGAGATGCATTAAAAGATATTCTCTGTGAAAGTCCAACATCAGACTGCTATTTCAATGATTGTAAGAAATGTCCTGGTACGAGTATAGTTGTTGATAAGTTGCAGATTTTATTACAGGACTCTAAAATTTTCAGAAATAACTTTTAATCAGTGGACGAGCACAGATAGATGCGAGCTCTTATCTAAATTACAATCTAAAGAAGAATTTTTAGTACTTTTGAAAAATGATTTTCCTGATTTGGCGAAGCATGATTTTTTGGCAACATCACAAGCAGCTTATTTTCGAAAAATGAAAAATTCAATGGAGGACGGGGAAATGATCGTAACTTTAGATTTTGCTGAAAATTATACTTGTCAAGTTCAGAATGCGGTTCAATCACAACACTGGGCTAATGTTCAAGTGACTTTGCACCCCTATGTAATTTATTTCAAAAAAGACAATGTCATAAATCATGAAAATTATGTAATAATTTCTGAACATCTTCAACACGATGCTAATTCAGTATATTTATTTAACTCTAAACTGATAAATCATTTAAAAGAAAATATTGATTTGGAAGGTATAAAAAAAATTTATTATTTTTCTGACGGTGCTGGGTCCCAGTATAAAAAAAAATAAATTTAATTTTATTAATTTAATAAATCATGAAAAAGATTTTGGTATAACAGCTGAATGGAATTTTTTTGCCACTTCGCACGGTAAAGGGGCTTGCGATGGAATCGGAGGGACGGTAAAAAGACATGCATATCGATCGAGTTTACAGTGTACAGGTGACAAAAACATAACTCTGCCAAAACTTATGTATGAGTGGGCAACAAAATTTTTCAAAAATATTAATTTTGACTTCTGTTCAGAAGAAGATCATAAATTAAATGAAGAATTTCTAAAGCCTCGATATGAGAAGATTAAAACATTAAAATGCACTCGTCAGTATCATTGTTTTATCCCAATAAATGGAAATAAACTATTATGTAGAAAATTTTCAGAATCCAGAAAATCTGTCACTGAAAGCATAACGAAAACTACATTAATACGTAAGAGTAACTAAAGATTAATTTCAATGTAAACCTAATTTAAACCGATGTTATAAACAATTTATAAATAATATATAATAAAACAATGAAATAATTATTACAATACTAAGATCCTGTCTACCTGTAATCCCTTTTTTATATACTTTACTTCACGAATAGCATTCAAGTCGCACCGCGTCAGAGTTGTTTCACAGCGCGTTGAATAACGAAATAAACAAATGAACGTAGTCTTTCACCTAATGCAAGTTTCTAACTTTTTTTTTCCCATTTTTTCGAAATCGAGCGAGGAATCTAAATATATTTTCTTTATTGTTGTAATTAATTGAGAAGCATTAATAATTGTCAATTGTTTACAACTGTCATCAATTTATTGAACAACATTACATGAAAAAAAAAATTTTTAAATATATTTAGGAAGGACTATTATTTCTCAAAGTACTGACCAAAAATTATAAAGATTCATCGAACCAATCGGAAGAAAAAAATTTTTACGTGAAAAATTGCAAAAAAAATTGATTATTAATAACTTTTAAAAAAATTAAAATTTTAAAAAATAAAAAAATACGTACTTTTTATTTTTTTAAATCCTAACAAGACATATATAATATTTATAAATACTCAGAGTACTGATTTATTAGTGGCCCACTTGAGGAATTTTGTCTCAGTAACAATTATTCCCAACCAATGACATTTCGCTCAAATACTTGTTCCACTAATCTTCACAAGAAATCGTCATCAAGACAGTTTCGCAACTTGTTTACAATTTATTTATAGGAAATTTTTACTGTAGACAACTTCATAATCTTATTAGCGCATTAGCATTCCTCAAAGTCCCAAAGTATGAAAATCTGTGGGCGTCTGAAACTTCCGATACCTGAACCCGCATAGTAATCGCAGTTTAACGCCAGATGTAATGACAATTTTACTCAAGGTAGTATGCATTTTTTAGTTGTTAAGCTGAGGATTTCGGGCTCGATATTTAGTTATATTACAAATCTTCGTTTACCTTCGTCAATTAAGTTTCGCAACGTATACATAAATCATTCCTTCCGCTGTTTCATTTTTAAGTCCTGAGGAAGATACCTGTTACAGGAGTGTTACTGTTTAAATCTAAATTCGTAAGGATTTTTAATTTTTTTTTATACATGTTTTTGACTCATGTGAATTTGATTGAAAAAAAAAAGGAAGAAACATTTATTGAGATCGGTCGAGGTAATTCTGCAAGGGGTATCAATTTTTTCCCTCCTAGATAATTAATGTTTCTATTTGTTCTTAATGTTTAAATTATTCAAATGAATGACTTCCGGCCATTACGAACGTGCGAAAATTGGCATACATGTTCTCAGAGGTGTATAGAACATGTATGTACATATTTAAATGTTTCGAGATAATTATGCGGAAGATATAAATTTTTCCTTCCCCACATAATTATTTTTTTGTGCTGAAAAATCGAAAAAAAGTACCTCAAAAAGCATAGCTAGATCGACAAGAAATTTAAGTCTTTATTGATCTATGTATAAGATTATGGGACCTAAATTGAATAATTTTCTCTGACATTTGAAGCGCGTCGAACTTAGAAAAATTCTCGCGCTGAATTTCGAGCTCGGAAAGACTTTTGAAGTAACCAGCATGAGTCTAAAACATCCCGTCTTCAGTTACCGTATAGTGTCTTTGTCACACTTACGGTTGGAGTGAGCATTTCGCACTTACGCTTTACGATACTCGGCGCGTGCGCAAAAATTTTGTGTAAGTGCGAGTGAAACCTGTATAACTTTTAACAGGTAAAAGATAGAGCAGAATTTTGTGTTAAATTGTATGATTCAAATATTTTTAATAAACCACAGAAAAAGGGGAAACAGTACGACTTCTTTAAGGAATCGCGAAAATATGGTCGAATCTTGAATTTAAGATATCATGTAAAGGAAAATATTTAACATTTCTGCATCACTGTGGTATTGATATTATTATGTTTATCAATCACTTAACAGTCACATAATCGAGTCTTATTAACATTGTATGATTCAATTACTCTTAATAAACCATAGAAAGTAAGACAACCGTTTGACACCTTCAAGGAATAATTGAAATATGTTTCTATTTTCGAATTATCAATTAGGTTAAAAAAAATACTTAACAAATATGCATCACTGTTTTTTTAATACGGATATGTTTATCAATAAATTATAGCAAATATAATTTCTTTTTATTTATATCGTACCAACTATTTTTTTTTAATCAACGATTGAAAGACGACGAGCAGTATAACTTTTCTGGGATTAAGTTAAACAATGCTCAATATTTATCGTTAAGAAATTAGACTAAAGAAAATGCAATAGAATTTCAATGAATTAAAAGAGACAAATGCTGTTTATCTTTTTTTTATTAGTATTACTTTTGTACAATTTTCTTTTTACTCCTCTAGCATTTAACTTACTCTACTGTATTATTCTATAACGAAAACAATCATTTTAAAAGACGTATACTTCATTAATAACTATTATTTCCGTAACAAATACACACAGTATTTCGTCGTATTTTCATAATTCGGTAGATTGCGGCTTATTATGGTTGGCATTTTTTGGGAGGTATCCTCGTTTTTGTACCCTTTACTTTTCTACATCTTCCTTCGATAATATATTTATCTTGTCTTTTCTGGTGGTTACAGTTTCTTCAACACTATTTAGTAGTCTCGCTATTCCCATTTGAGCATACTCTAAATTTGCTGGTTGAAATATAACTCCACCGAATTACATATTATGTAAGTCTATATACATACAAAAACGCCACAATTAAATTCATCCACTTGTTTTGGTATGTCTTTCGGCGCAAAAATTTGCCATTCAGGTGCATTGTTTTCGGATGATTCATCCACCAATATACTGATCATTTTCATTAGTCTCGAAACAGCATTATTTTTGGGCGTTCCATGACATGAATCTAAATTAATCATGAACGTAGATTTGATATTAATGATCATTAATGTCCAATGATTAATTCCAGGTTCATGAAGAGGGGAAATTAAAGAATTTTTGTTTTGTAACTCCTGGCGCCATAGGAGAATCGTTCTGTTAGTGAATTAATTGTGACGTTATTATACTATCTAAAAGTGTAACATCCGCTCCGTTTCCTTTTACTTTTTCAACGAAAATGGCAGCGAAACTGTTGATTAAATCATTAGTCAATAATTTTCATTGACTGATAATGTGTGATCCCCAGCGATTGGAATTCAATTTTTTGAATGTTTTTATTATTTCATGATTTCTGGAGATCGGGAAAATCTGCCGGATATCCTCTAGATGTTAAAAATAATCTTTTTTTGAGGTTACTTTTGTTCAATCGCAATGTTCGTCACATGCAAGATAATTGCATTTTTAACTTTTTCGCGGTTGTGGCAAAATATGCCATAACATTTTTGGAAATGTGTATGGACTGTCTTGTCGGTCATTTTTAAAATATGTCTGCATTTTTGGAACCATGCACCTTTAGCCGTTCTATAAGATTCATGATACAATTGTTCCAGGAGTTCATCTGGATTATTTATATCTGAACAATTGTACATGAAAATAATCGCCATTGCAATTTTTTCGACTTCAAAAGGTATTAAATCGTTTTTGAACGGCAAAATAAAATTTTAATTCAGAAAAATTATTCAAAGAACAAATTCACCAACACTTTTTAAAAAATTTTCACAAATATTTAACAGTACCTTGCACTTTGCACAAAAGATAAATATTACAGCTATGTCAAAGTATAGGGTGAATCTGACCATAGACGCGTAGTATCTTCTACAGGAAGGTAAGTTGAGTTATGCAGGTAACGAATGGAAACGACAATACTCCTGAATGCAGCATATGCAAGAAGACGATTACAGGAATCCTAATAATGGAGAGAACAGAATAAAAATTGTATTTAATGATTTTTGATGTATCAAAATACCGTATAAATAAGTTATTTTTAACGATTTACTTTTTTTTAGATTTATTTCACTATCCATTTTCCTACATGTTCATTAAATACTCATCAAAAACATGAATGATTCTTTAGACCAAGAGCAGTGGAAATTCCCTATGCCGTAATTTTCAAAGTGTTGAAGAAATTTTTTAGAAACGGTTTCTCGTTGAGATTGACCAGATGAGGATCTGTGTCGAACATCATGGTTTAAAAATGGTTTTGACTATTATTTATTAACAATTGAAATTTGGCAAATTGTGTTTTTCGACTTTTCACTCCTTACGTGGAAAGAATCATTCGTTTTTTCAGATAGAATGTAGATACTTTTTTTGTAAAAATTCGAATTTTATACAAAAAAGTACGCAAGAGCATATACTTACGTGCATCGTTGCATTCAAACTCTATTTGCTTAAAATGCACCGATCTGTCCGATTTTTGGCTCAATCTGCAGAATTAAAAATTAAACAATTCATCTATGCAACATTCTACTCTATTTTTCACCTGTTAAAAGTTATACAGGTTTTAATATTTGGGTCCTCGAGCGCGATTTTCCTCTTCTGGTGCCGTTGGGTGCGACAGAGAGCAATAGATATCTCTCTGCTTTACTCGAACTTACACAAAATTTCTGCGCACGCGCCGAGTATTGTGAAGCGTAAGTGCGAAATGCTCACTCCAACAGTGAGTGTGACAGATACACTATACGGTGAGTGAAGAGGGGATGGTTTGGCCTCATGCTGGTTACTCCAAAAGTCTTTTCGAGCTCGAAATCCATCAGCGCGAAAATTTTTCTAAGTACTACGCGCTTAAAATGTTCGAGAAAATTTATCAATTTCAGTTTAAATAATCATACATATAGATCGATAGAGAATTAAATTTCCTGTCGATCTATCTATACTTTCTGAGGTAATTTTTTCCGATTTTTTAACGCAAAAAAATAATTATGTGAGAGAGAAAAAAGTTTTATCTTTTACACAATCATCAAAACATCGAAATATGTACATAGATGTCCTATACACCTCTGAGATCATGTATGCTAATTTTTGCACGTTCGTCATGACCGGAAGTCATCCATTTGAATTTAAAAAAAAAGTAAAGGGCAAAAAATTAATTGTCTAAGAGAGAAAAAATTAATATCTCCCACATAATTCTATTAATCAATCTAAAACTGTACATACATGATCATTTTCGCACGTTCGGAATGTCAAGAACATGTATGTTTTTAGACGCGACTGGAGCCTTTGTAAATAGTGAAGCTTCAGTCGCGAATAACTTTTTATCTATTATCAATATAAAAAAAAGTGTTCAGTACTTTTTCTATCAAAATTAAATTCTGCAAACAAAAATTATCCCATTTCCCTCATTTGACTGGACTATTCTTTCTCGAGTTCATTGAAAATAATTGAATCGTACAATATTGATAAGACTTAATTATGAGACTCTCAGGTAATACATAAACATATTAATATCAATTACATAGTGATGCAAAAATGCTAAATGTATTTTTCTTATCATCTAATAACTCGATTCAAAAATGTAAGCATACCTCGATTATATCCCAAAACAGAAGTACGTTTTTTTGCCTTTTATTGTTTAAGAAAAATAGCTAAATTATACAATGTTAATGATTGTATGTTAATTTTGCACTTTCTAGCTAGGGATTCCGGGCTAGATATTTAGTTATATTATAAATCTTTGTCTACGTTCTTTAATTAAGTTTCGCAACCTATACATAAATCATTTATTCCGCCGCTTTATTTTTAAGTCCTGAGGAAGTTGTCACAGCAGTGTTACTGTCTAAATCCGCATCCGTTAGAATTATTGCAATAGAGTAGCCTGTTTTTCAGTATCAAACAATAATTTTTCAAACGCGTTTTTTTTAAACTATTAAAGATAGAAATCAATCGTTTGACCCTGCAAACTACCTTGAGTAAAATTGTCATTACATGTGGCGTTGAACTGCAATTACTATGCGGGTTTAGGTATTGGATGTTTTAGACGCCTACAGATTTTCATACCTTGGGACTTTGAGGAATGTTAATCCGCTAATAAGATTATGGAGTTGTTTCTCACTGAAAATTTCCTATAAATAAATTGCAATCAAGATGCAAAACTTTTTTGATGACGATTTCTTGTGAAGATTATTAGTTAATTAGTGTTTAGTTAATTAGATTAATTAGTGAAACGAGTATTTGCGCGAAATGTCATTGGTTGGGAATAATTGTTACTATTGTTTCTCGGCAGTATTCATAATTAATAAATCAGGTTGAAAGAAATATTTTACACCTCTGCATCACTATTTTTTTGATATCGATATGTTCATCAACTATTTAAGAATCCTAGAATCAAGTCTTATGAATATTGTATGATTCCAATATTTTTAGATGTTATGAAATTTCATTTATGATTTTTTCTTCTTTTATAGATACTACTATTAATTTATAATATTATTATTACTATAACCAGTTACAGGTAATAAGGTTGAATATTTTAGACGGAAGGAGCAAAAAACTCAGAAAAATTAATAATTGGCTAATACAATTAAAATGCATAAAATAAAAAAAATTAAAACGCAGATGACTAGTCTCGAACACAGCATGCACACGTTCGACTAAGCTCCAGCCCTTCTGTGAAACTGTTTATTTCCAGAAGCAAATTTATTATTCCATTAAAAACGTTAAAGTAGGATAATTCTGCTAATAATTAATAAGAAGAAAAAAAACAGCACACATACTTTGATTGAAGAAATTCCAAGATATTCGATTATTTTAATTCTTACCGTATTGATGATTAAAAAATGTAAAAACATAAATGAATTAGATGTAATAACATATTTTATAGAGTAAAAAACAATTTCATAAGAAACCATGAAGTGTTTATGATTATTTCGTGTGTTAACATTCTTGAAAAAATCCTTTATTGTAATCATATTGTTGAGAAATTATAAATGAAGACAAACAATCGTCCACTGTTGATAACTTAGATAGGAATTCGAATAATCATTTACATGATTTTCTGAAAAAAATTCGTACTGAGGTGCTTATTGGTAATAGTGGTAATAACACGAATTTCGAGAACTTAAAAAAGAGTTCAGATGATGATCTAGATAAGTTTTTTATAAGAACAATTTGTGAAGATTCATTGATTCATTCATTTAATAAAAACGGTGTATCTCCAAAACAGGTAAAACGCTTCAAGTATGATGATGATGTTGATCAAAAATTAGCTATTGATGATTCAGTAAAATTATTGAATGATAATGATAAATCATCATCAATAACGAATAATAAACATGATCAAAATAAAAATAGTGAATCTCCAAAACAGGTAAAACGCTTCAAGTACGATAGTGACGTTGATAAACCATTGACAAAGGATGATAAGTAAAAAAACTCAAGTTCACCTCCTGTTCAATAATTTCTCATATTTGTGATGTAAACAAATCACAACTGGTTGCTTCAACATTATCGATTATTATGAAAAATGTTAAAATAACTAACACATTGAACAGCAAAAACGAATCCGTACGACAATCAAAAGGAATTCGAATGACACTTAATAAAGAAACTTGTATCACAAAATTACTGAAAGTATTAGATGATGATACATCTTCATTCAATGATCCTATAGAAAATCGCCTATTATCTGAACGAATTATTAACTGGTGTTTTGCTCAACGAAACGTTTATATTGTAAAATAAGACTCAATAACTACTTCGGAAGATTAGTAAATTAATTAAAATGTTTATTAATGATTGACAGCAATTAATTAAAAGTAAGAATCCGTGCGGTCAACTCAAGTCTCAGACAAAAACTGGAGATAAACAAACTCTCCCCTCGTTGCTATAAACAATCTAATCGTCAAGCAATCGTTGTTAACTAACAAACTGTCGTTAGTCTAATAGTCATTAGATGGCGACATACAAATATTTTACACTTCTCCCGATCTTCTAAAAATTGCCACCTGGCAACTCCTATTAGTTGGGTAAAAATATTGGATTAGGCTGAAATAAATAAACATGTAAAATCTAAAATTACATTTCTAATTCGAAATTATGAAAATCAAATTAATAATCATTCAAAATTATAAAGATGAATCAAGTTATTATTCAGCCTTAATACCAATATTGCCGCTTCCCAACTCTGTCTGCTTTAAAAATAAATAAAACAAATAATTAGGAGGGAAAAATCCTGCGGCGGGTAAAAACCTCCAAACAGACCAAAATGATCTAGATTAAACTAAAAACGTGATTCTATACAATAAAAGATTTCTTAAAAACTAATCGTCCGTTAGTCAAATTAAAAATTAAAAATTAAAATTTCCATCTTCAATTCCCTTTCCATCCTTCTTTTTCATCAGGAGGAACCACTGGGAAGAACCAAAAGAACCCAAAGAGTAGGAAATGCCAAGAACTGGAAGGTCATGGAACTAAACAAAATAAAAGTTCCTCACAGAATCAAAGTTCTTTAAAAATTTCATTTTTAATCATAAATTCAATGTTCAATTAATAATTAGGTTGAATGGTCACATTTCATGGAGACAATTCTCCAAATAAATTCCGACTTCGCATCCTTTTTTAAAATAAATCCGACTCTCAAATAAATGATTCAATATCATTAAAACAATCAATTCAATTCCACCTTGCGCAAGGAATTTTCAAAAATAAGTTCAATAGCTTCTGCTCACTGTGCAAACTAAATTATTAAAAATTGGGCTCACAGTTACGCATACTATCCGAACAAAAATATTAGGATACCATGGACATCTAGTACCTCACTTTGCTTCACTTTGGCCAATAAATGAAGAAAAGGATTCCAGTACAATGACTCCAACCGTGTATATCCTACAGTAACTCCACGAGAACGCTCCAGGACAGACATTGTGAATTTAAATCAACAATCAAATGATCAATGAGAGCCAACATTCTCAGACTAGAAGTTACAAAAACCCTGAATTCAACAGAAATTAGGAATCCAGAAAGAGTCAAAATAACTAATCATCTTCATAAGGAGCGAGTCTATTCACATGAACAACTTTCAAACGACCATTCGGAATTTTATGAATTCGAAATACAACATCATTAAGTTTGTTTTTGATAATATAAGGACCTTCCCACTCACATTGAAGTTTTGGACACTTTCCTTTAACTCTTCTAGGGAAAAATAACCAAACCTTTTGACCGACATCAAAAGAAAGAATATTAGATTTCAAATCATACATATACTTAAGTTTTTCAGATTTAATTTGCAACTTATCCCGTACATTATTATGAACAATCTTTAATTGCTCACGAAGATTAAAAACAAAATCAGTTATAGAATTATCCTCAAAAGAATTATCTGAAGGATTAATTCCTCTAAGAAGATCAATAGGCAACCTTAATTCACGACCCTAACATCAATAAAGCTGGAGAATACTCAGTAGTTTCATGTTTTGAAGAACGATAAGCCAACAAAAATAAAGAAATCCACTTATCCCAATCTTTTTGATTTTTACTAATAAATTTGGACAAATATTAAAGAATAGTCCTATGCAACCTTTCAACTAAACCATTTGATTGGGGATGAAGGGGTGTGGTTCTTGTCTTCTTAGTACCAAAAAGACTCATGACCTCCTTGAAGATTTCAGATTCAAATTCTCGACCCTGATCAGAATGAATTTCAATAGGAACACCATATCTACAAAATATTTGAGTTACTAAAGCCTCACCAATAGTAGAAGCCTGATGATTAGGCAGAGGAATCGCCTCAGGCCATCTAGTAAAATAATCTGTAACAACAAGTAAAAATTTATTTCCAGAAGAGGTTTTAGTAAGAGGACCAAGAATGTCAATGGCAACCCTTTCAAAAGGAGAACCAACATTATAAATTTTGAGTTGACCACAAGACTTTTTATGGGGACCCTTTTTAGCGAAACAAACTTTGCATTTTTTACACCAAATCTCAACATCTTGCTTAAGAGTTGCCCAGAAAAATCGTTGACGAATTTTTGAAATCGTTTTATTAATACCAAAATGACCACCAGAAGGAGAATTATGAGCCTCATGAATTATTTCATTCACTTTAGCTCGAGGAATGACAACCTGATAAATAATATGAGAAAGATTTGGAGCTTCCCAACGTTTAACTAAAACACCATTTTTCAATTCTAAAGAATTCCAATAAAGTAAATAAATTTTAAAAGTAGAATCCAAATGTGAAACATCATTAAACTCGGGAACTTTATTTTCCTTTTTGAATTTAATAATTAAACTCAAAATGTTATCATCATTTTGAAATTTGATCTAATCAGAATCATTATTAATTTCACAAATGACACGGAAAATATGCCTACTATCACATTTTTCATCAGAATCTATTTTCAGACATTTTTTACAATCACATGGACGCCGAGAAAGACCATCAGCATTGCCATGTTTATGACCAGGTCTATGTTGAACTTCGAAATCATATTGAAATAAGATTTCAAACCAACGAGCTATTTGATCTTGAGGATTTTTGAAAGAAAGTGACCAAGTGAGAGAGGCATGATCAGTTCTAATAGTGAACCTCTTGCCAAGAAGAAAATGACGAAAATGTTCAACAGAAATAACAACAGCTAATAATTCTTTCCTAGTAACACAATAGTTACGTTCACGATTATTTAAAGTCTTACTAAAGTAAGCAATAACTTTTTCTTCATAAACAGTCTCACCATTATTATTAACTGGAATCTTTTGAGATAACACAGCACCAATGCCAACATTTGAAGCATCAGTATCAAGAATAAAAGGATAATTTGGATCAGGATAACCCAAAATTGGAGTAGAAGTCAAAATTTGTTTCAATTTTTGAAACGTTTGAAAAGCTAAATCATCCCAAATAAAATCTTTCTTTTCCTGACTAATAAGATATAAAGGTTTTGCAATAGTAGCAAAATCTTTGACGAATTTCCTGTAATAAGAACAAAGACCTAGAAAACTTCTAAGTTCAGATTTATTCTTAGAAACAGGCCAATTAATAATAGCAGAAATTTTATCTGGAGAACTTTTCAGTCCTTCACCAGAAACTACATGTCCAAGGAAAATAATTTCTTTTTGGAAAAATATACATTTTTTAGGATTTATCTTAAGAGAAGCTTGTAAAAGTCTTTCAAAAACATTTTGAAGATGAATAAAATGTTCATCAAGACTTTTACTGAAAATAATAATATCATCCAAATAAACTAAACAAATTTTACCAAGAAGACCTTTTAAAACTATATTCATAAGTTTAACGGAGGTAGCAGGAGCATTACACAAACCAAAAAGAAGAACCTTAAATTGCCAAACCTCATTCCAAATACAAAAAGCAGTTTTAGATCTATCCTCCGGAGCATCTTCAACTTACCAATATCCACTTTTTAAATCAACGGTAGAAAACCATTAAGCACCAAGAACCATATTCAATATGTCTTCTTCATGAGGAATTGGTGTTGAATCCTTAACTGTGACATCGTTTAATTTACGATAGTCAACACAAAATCTAATTTCATCACCTTTTTTTGGAACAAGAACAACGGGAGAAGCCCAAGGACCATTACATGGTTCTATTGCATTCTGTTGTTTCATTTCCTCCATAACTGAATCAACTTTATCCCTATAATGTGAAGGAATACGACGAGGAGCCTGTTTGATAGGAAGTGCATTTCCAACATTAATTTTATGTTGTAAAATTTTGCACTTTCCTAAATCAAAAGAATTTTTCGCACAAATATCCAAATTCTTCAATAAAAGTTCTTCAAAACGAAATTTATCATTGACATCCAAAAATTTTGAAGATCTTTCAAACAAATCTAAAACAAATTCTGGAAGTTTATTCAAAGAAGAACTAATTTTATTAATTGAAACAACTTTATTACTTTCTGAGAATTTTTTATCAAGAAGATCTTTGAAATCAGTAAATAAACCAGACTTGATTAAGAAATCTAATCCTAGAATACATTCTTCTTCAATTTGAGCAAAAACAACCTCTAAATTAACCTTAATATTGGAAATTTTTATTTCTACAGTCTCGATAAAATCAAAATCAAATTTATCACCTGAAACTGTAAAAATAGAATAAGAAATAGAAGAATTATTCGAAACAGTTATTATCCCTTTAAACAAAGAAGAATTAACAACCGTAATATCAGGAGAAGTATCAACTGTCATAATACATTTTTTGCCATTAACTTCCCCTCTAAGTAAAAGTTTCGGTTTAGAATCAGGAGAATAAGAAAAATCAATTGAATTAATTTTTAGTTTTGATGAAATTTTTTTTTGGATGAACTTTCACCAGTAGACTCATTAGAATTATGAATACTTGATAAACTACTTTGAACAGCTTGAAGAACTTGACAATTCTTCTTAGAATGTCCTTTTTCACCACAAATCCAACATTGGAAAATTTGCGAAGAATTTTGATTTTGGGAATTTGACCTAAAATTTCCTTTAAACGAATTATTTTTATCATCCTTTTTAAAATTATTTCTAAAATTATTATTTTTATTGAAATTATAATTATTTTTACTAAAATTATTATTATTCTTATTATTAAATTTATTTTTATACTGACCTCCAAAGGTCAAATCTTCAATCGACTCAAGCTCTAAAGCTCTCTGAGTTGCTAATTGAAGAGACTCAATTCTCTCTGAACGAAGAGAAAATTGTAACTTTAATTTTTTTAATCCGGAAATAAATTGTAAACCAGCAATTCTATCTCACTCTTCGGAAGAGACCGAAGGATACGCAAATTTGACAAGCCTATCCAAATCATTTGAAAAATCAGTTAAATTTTCATTTTCAGACGGTTTTCTAGCTTGAAAACGACTAAAATAAGCTCGAGAAAATTGAGCTTCACCAAAACGATCTTCCAAAATTTTCTTCAATTTATCAAAATTCCCTAAATCTTCTAAACTTAAATTTTTTAAAATGACTTGAGCTTTGTCCTTCAAACAGGACACTAAAATTGATGCTCTAACTTCATTTGTCCACTTATGCAGACGAGCGATAGTCTCAAATTGACGGAAATAAGATTCCCACGTCTGAGAACCATCAAATTTTCCGGGTTTTGCAAAAGCTAAAGAACTATTGTTAACTGAAGAAGTTGAGACCGATTTAACCAAATTATTAGAATTATTTTTTAAATTATGAATTTCCAAATTATTATTGTTATTATTATTATTATGATTATTATTATTGTTATTATTATTATTATTGTTATTATTATTATTAATTAAATTTCTTATCTCTAGAAATAAATTCTGAGTCTCTCTTCGACCTTCCTCGAAACGTTCCTCTAAACGAATCTGATCTCGATTTAGTCTTTCTTCGAAACGATTCAATCTCATTTCTAAAGCTAGAAGTCCTCCATTAGTACCGTCTTCGACACAATCGGCATATTGAGTTCTCCTTCCAGCTCGAGTTTGTCTCCGACTTGGACTCTTTGGCATGATTTTAAAAATATTCTTCCAAAAATCACCAACAAAAATATTCACGGCACGCGAAACGAACCACTTTCTGACACCAATGTAAAATAAGACTCAATAACAACTTCGGAAGATTAGTAAATTAATTAAAATGTTTATTAATGATTGACAGCAATTAATTAAAAGTAAGAATCCGTGCGGTCAACTCAAGTCTCAGACAAAAACTGGAGATAAACAAACTCTCCCCTCGTTGCTATAAACAATCTAATCGTCAAGCAATCGTTGTTAACTAACAAACTGTCGTTAGTCTAATAGTCATTAGATGGCGACATACAAATATTTTACAATATTAATCAACTTAAAAATTGTATTAATCAGATTAGAGAGAAATCCAATTATTATTATACTATTTATTGCGCTTCTAAAGGAATCAGCGCACAATTAAAAAATTTATGCGGCAAATCACTACACACTCCTACAACAGAATCTTATTTTTGTAATACAGAATACTTTTTTATAAATAATGAACCAATCGTTGTTAATCATAAATGTCAGGCTCTTAATATTTTACAAATCGAAAAATGTAGTGATAACAGAATCCGGTGGAAATGTGATCACAATTGTAAAACGTTCTATATTACCGAAGATAATGATCTGTTTCGTAGTAATACAATAAAAAATTACGATGAATTTATTGAAAATCGTGAACGATACATTATTAACGTAATAACAAAGTATATTGCCTTTTTGGAAAAAATGAAAACCCTCACTTTTCGCAATGTTTGCGAAACCCTTGAACAACTTTTTGTAGAACATTCTTTTGGCAAACTTGCGCATTTAGAAAATTGTTATACATTAAGTCAATCTTTGTGACTGTTTATCCATTATTGTTCGGATATTATCACCCCATTATCCAGCCGTGAAAGCGATAAAATCCTTAATTTATCAAAAGGAAGATACTATTTGTTTAAATGAAACTCAAATTTATGATAATTACAACAATGCTTTCATTGCTCTAACAAGAAGATCAATGGATACACCTCGTATCGTATGCGCTTGCTGTCAGAAATTATGTTATAAAAGAGGATATTAAAAAAAATTAGAATGAACGATAAATTGCATTATTAAACATTTGAAAATTGATTGAATTTTGTATGTTTTAATTGAAAAAATAATTATTGCTACTTATATAATTTCATTTATTCTTTTTGAAGCACTGAATACTGCTGCTAGCATATATCTACTGGACATGCGATTCTTTCAATTTATCAATTTAAAAAATCAATCAATAAAAATATTGTTAATTAACATCTATTTCAAATTAATTTACACTTCTATGATTCTTTTTTATAAAGAAGAATTGGTTATGTTAATCATGAATTTATTTTTTGTCATATCTAATGGAATATCCAAAAGAGAACGCCACTATCTATTTCTTGTTTGCTACACTTTAAAGTTTAAAATTGGCATCTCTACTCAGTAGCTAAGTTAATTGGGAGAGAAGTGACCTGCTGAATTCGCAAATACGTTCCGATAAGAGTAGAGTAGTTCTGTATATATGAAGAAGATGGCGCTGGTGTTGCGCAAACAATTCACACATCGTTCAAAAATATTAAAATTGCTACACTTAATTCGATAAGATGAAAACAATGGGGCGTAGGGGGTTACAAAATAACAAGTTAATAATTTGATCTGAATGAATCAAAAGTAACCACTAAAATGTCGCAACAGAAAGGTAAGATGTTTTTTCTAATAAAATAAGTTGTTGAAAACTTTGGAATGATATGGAAAGTTTCCTAGATGTATATTAATTTTTGTCTTTTTCATAAGCGTGAAATTAAGTTAAAATAAATTGATCAATTTATTGGTTAGTTGGGTTAGAATTAATAGGTTTTTCGTTCCACACGTTTCATTGTTGTGAACAATCATAACAATTAATATATAAATCAGATTGTTCAATGTCATTGAAAATTGTCATTTAAGATGATAAGATATCAATTTGAATAACACAACTTTATGACATTGTATTATCTATTTTGATATCAATAGTGAAAATAAATGACAACAATGAAACATGTGAAAAGGACAACGGATTTATTTTAACTCCACGTTACATGTTTATTTTAGAAAATCATTACTATATGTAATGAATGTTTAATGATTTTTAGAGGATCAAAAATTATTATATATTTATATTTAATAAATTTTAATCCAGATGAAATTATTTTACAATAATTATATATATATTGATTATTTTCTAAAATAAGCATGTGACAATAGAGCAGAATGTTTTTTGATATACTCTCTATATATTTTTTTTTTAGAACACGATTATAAAGCTGAAAATATGTATTTGAGAGAACAGCTTTCACGTCAAGCAGCTAGCAAGGCTGAGTTACGAAAAATGGTAGCTGATTTAACAAGTTATCTGAAAGCTGCACCACCTCCACCACCACCACCATCATCAAATGAGCCTGCAGCACTACCACCAGCCGGACTATCAACAGCTCAACTAGCATCGATACTACTACCTGGGCAAACTCAGGTACCATTACGTGAGTTACCACCACAACCACTAAATGAGCCTGCAGCAGTTTCATCCGTGCCTCAACAAGTACAAGGACGAAAGCCTCGACCAACATCGAGCCCATTATCTAGGCAAAGCCAGGCACCATTCCGTCGACCACCAGTGTCTCAACAAGTACAGGCACCATAAGTTAAAAACAATAGTAAGTTTAATGAACTAAAGAGAACTTTTGAACGAGAATTTCTTAAGTATTTGAATTTATATTCAAAGAATCGGAATAAAATGATACTCGTCTTCAAATATAAATACAAATGTCGAAGAAATTTTAGTAAAATAGTTCTATTTAATAATTATGGATTATTTTATAGATTTTAAAGGCCGTCGCCGCCGCAATGGCGGTAGCAATAGACAAAACTGGTGGCTCAATCATCAACAAGCATACGATCATAGAAATGGGCGTACTTTGAAGAATCCAGCCCAAAATAGTTGTCAACATTCAGATAATGCTATCCATTACCATGTTCATTTTACCCATTAAAATAATTAGTACGACTACTATAAAAAAATTAGATTTATAATAGATTTAAAAAATAAAATTTATTCTTCTTTGAATCCATAGTAATTTTCATTTATCAAACATTTTAATCTTACGTAGTTTTTTTAATTTTTTGTTCATAGTCTATTTCGTGTTGTAGACAATTCATAGCAGAATCTTTTGTATCTAAAATGTAATATTTACTGAATGATTCATTATCGTTAGCAACATAGTTTTTAGAATGATAAAATAAATTTAAATTTTGTATATCGAATTTCAGCATAATGATTTTCAATATAATTATGGAGATTTTTGGGATTCTTTCTATTTTCACATGTAGGTACATGTATAGAAGTACGCTTTCTTTGAAAAAAAATCTTTTTTGCTTGTCCACAAAATTAAAATTAATTTGTGTATGGACATAAAATTTGATTTATTAATTAATATATTTTAAAAAAACATGATCATTGACTTTTGCAATTTGTTCATCTATTGAACATTGATTTTATATTTTAATAGTATTTTCACAACTTTTAAATTAAAAAAAAAATAGTATTATAAAGCAATATGGATAGAATTTAGATTCTTTGGATCAATATGATTGAAATTAATATTACTCTCAAAAAGATAAATATAAGTAACAACATAATCAAATTTTCAAGGATTTAAAGATCTCCAATCTAAGCTCCTTTTCCTCATAATAATCATGCTTCTAGCGTATACGTATACCATATATCGTTTTTCTAACTTGCAACATTAAGTAGCTTATAATTATTCAATTAAGTTGCTCTTTAGTTATATCCAATGTTTTTATATACAATTAATAACGTAATGTTATAAGTTATTATTTTATGCACAGAGATAAAGATTTTTCAGCAATACAAGTCTTTGGTATTAACACTTTGATATTTTGGAAAGGTAAATTGGAAGAACGTTTATGCATTTCTACGTAAGATTTTTTCTCTAAACTCCATTCTACTGCCAGTTGATCTGACAATAAATCGAGCTATTTATTTTCTTGGTCTTGGCAACATCTGATAACTCACTGATGACTGTAAGGAGTGATTCTAACTAACAGACAAAATAGATTTTTTGCAGTGATGTTTGTAACATTGGTGATAAGTTTCACACTTTTATATTCTACTTTTGAAATTTTTTCGAATGTTCATAAATTTTACCACCTCTTGCTATTATTTAAGATGTTAATCGTTCTCGAATAAAAGGCTTTTTAGTCCACTCTACCTCATAGAATGTTTCAAGTTCTGAATTAGAGTCTGGTTGAATTTCTGACTGATTGTTGATGGACCAGCTCGAGTTTTAGCCTTTGATGATTTAGGTGTTGAAACTACCGGAGTTGATTTAGTTTTTTGTAATTCTTCAACATTATTAAGTGACATTTTCTCAATATGTGGAGGAGGTGGATCTTCAGCATTTTCATTGATTATTTCTTAAAAATTTGTGCTTGATCAGCCGTCAAAAAGATCTTTTATTTGAACCTTTAATTTTTCTTCTTCATCAGTTTCTACAGAATAACAAGGATCATTATCGTCATCAGATATATGTTCAATGTCTGTAATTATTCCACATGATCCATTGTCATCATTCTTTGTTATGGCATAAACAAATAGATTAATAGGCAACGGTGAAAGAGTTGGAATAATAAAATTTTCAATAAGAAGTTTATTTTTTTCATCGAGAAAATTGACTTTAAACTTGCTTTTAGATTTACTTACTACAATTCTTGGATAATAATTGTTATCAGACCATTTAACAAAACATTTTTTTTCGATTGGCACCACTTTGATCATAAACAGGTATATAACTTTTTAAAATACCAAGAGATTGTCCACTGGGTCTACTTGGTGTTGATGGAGATGCTGAAACTTTGCATTCCTCGTTTTTTTTCTTTGACACTTCCCTCAATATTTGATATTACAAAATTAATAGAACTAATAACAGTTGATGAAATTAAATTGATATTTTTTCATTCTTTTTTTAACTTCTCTGTAAGTTCGTCAGAAACATGATCATGTAGCTTTTTTGCATGCTTGGAAACACCTTGTAGTAAAGAAAATGGATTATCTTAAGCAGATTTGGAAGATCCACTAGAAAAAGCACTTGATGAGCTTGCATAAGATATTATAGAAAGTCTAGATGAGAGAGGAAATGGATGAGAATTCCTGGCTACTGGAACCAAGAGATGCTGGATCTTTATTATCAGATACGTCTGCAATATTAGAAGTATTGCTGTTTCTTCTTCTTGACGAAGTATGAAAGTCATTTATATTTTCACAATAAACTGCTAAAACCTCTTTACCAGCTAATTCTTTTGTAGTCTCATCGATGTGAAGTAGGCATGTGACTTTTAACGAAACATTTATTTCTTTTTCGACTGGAAGAGTTTGGATTTATCTTTAGATATGAACGATTCTCTTTTACTATCGCCAATTAAACTTAATACTTCAGGAATTTTTTCCTTAGAAATGATTTCTATAATAGTTGATTCACTTAAATCTGATGATACACTTGTTGTACGATCACTGTCATTACTTTTGTTTGAATCATTACCTCTATTTGTCATTTTACTTTCAGGTGTTTCGATGGTTTTGGAGCTACTTTTAAATGTATTATTGTCTGTACTTTCTACGAAAGCACTTGGATCTGCGTCTTCCTGCGAAGAATCCAATACAATTTTTTCAACATCTTTATTAAGTTCAACAAATTCTTTCGGTTTTGAAGGTGCTAGTGACTCATCATGAACTACTTTTATACTTTCAACTATCGACATTTATATTTTCTTTTATTTCAGTTTTTTCTGTACCTTCTTGACTTAGTGTTTCCAGAATAATTTGACTTGATACTTTGTAGGGTTTAGTTGTTGATTCATTATCTGAATCAGTATCAGTTTTCTTGTCACTCAGTATGCTCCTTTTCTCTTCTACTATTGTTTTCGGAATTCCATTTACTTTTTTCTATACTTTAGTCTGCTACATCACTCTTCTTATTACCAATCAGATCAAATGTTTTCTTCAGTGAGAAACTGTTGATGAAAAGAATGTGTAAATTTTTACAATCTTCTTGACTAAATTTTTTTTATAGAAATTACCTTTATCATTACGTGTTTCATTTAAATGAGTTACATCAAAATCATCGAGTTGAAGACTCTGGCTTTTTTCTCCTTTAATTTTATTTTCAGATAAAGTAAATTATGTCAATTCAGAGAATAAAGTTAATTCGGAAAATATTTAAAAAAAAATTAATTTTAATCATTGAAAATAGTTAAACAAAATAAGTTTCTTGATTGTTGAACAGAATAAATTCATCAACTGGACTAGTAAATTCATTTATTATTCAAAAATTGCACTTTATATCTAATAATAAATATACTAGAGGATCATTTCTTTTACAATAAACGGTTAAAACTATTCTCACGTTACGAACATTATAAATTTAATGCTGGCACACTTCGAAAATGGCACAAATATTACATGACATATAATACAGTCTTCCAATAACGGCATACAGACAACGACAACT
This sequence comes from Chelonus insularis, assembly GCF_013357705.1. Taxonomy (NCBI): domain Eukaryota; kingdom Metazoa; phylum Arthropoda; class Insecta; order Hymenoptera; family Braconidae; genus Chelonus; species Chelonus insularis. The sequence goes on from NW_023276482.1 coordinate 382,483, forward strand.
GTCTAATGAAAAATCTCTTTGGATGTCTATTGGATGAATGATATAGTTGCATCTAATATCATCGCCGTTAACTTTGGACGCATACAGATGGCGGGATGTACTAATTTCCATTATCGATGATTTTAACGTTTTCCGATAATCTATAGTTTTATTTCTATGCTTGATAATATTTCTTTAGTGTAGTTTAGTGTACGATCGTATAGACAAAGTTTAGTGTTATCATATTAATTTCGATCTAATACATTATTCCTTTTTCTATGCTATAAACTATTTTATTTATTTATAATTTCTTTCAAATACCTGATAGTGAATAAATTATCTTGAATTAATAGATTATCTTAACTTTGCGTTGTTGTTATTGACAGCAGCACACTTTAATTCGGAACGTATAGACTAAGTTAAGTGTAGTTTTACATAGATTCCGATTTTTTTAACTACATTTACCTTTTTCTATATAAAAAATTGTTATATTCATTAATAATATCATTTGAAAACATTGTAAATAAAGCATATTGAATTTAAATACTGTCTTCTCAGACAAACTGTGTTATTGTAATTCACAATTACACATTTCTGACAGTAATTTTTATTTTGAAGATGAGCATATTGGTAGAATCGCTTATCTAATTCATGTTCAATTCCATTATAAATATCAAGAGAGTTGGAAATTACAGATGCCTGAAATGATTCAACCGATTCCTGAAAATAAACGACATATGCAAATACTTGCTCGAATTGATAAAGAAATCAGTGATCCCGATGCATATTTCATGGAGGGAGGTCATTGGGTGTGCAGTTATTATGATACTCATAATATTTATATTTTTGACTCATCGAATAATAAAATTGTTGATGATAAATATCTAAATTTTTTTAAATTTCTTTATCCTTTCTATTCTTTTGAAGAAAATCCTATCATTTTTCCAACTGTTCAACAACAGAACAATAGTTACGATTGTGGTGTTTTTGCTCTAGCGTTTGCGGTAACATTAGCTCTAGGAGAATGGCCAAAAAATGTGCAATATAATGCTGATAGAATGCGCAATCATTTGATACAAATTTTTAACTCGCAAACTATTGCTCTGTTTTCAAAAATTAATGGTCACTCCGTACTTACTGTAGACAAAAAGAAAATGAAAGTTATGAACACTCAGAAAAATAAACAGCAAGCGAGTCACGAAAGTTGTGAAGCAACTTCAGCAAAGAAACGGAAGAGATCGTTCGATATTTCTTCTTTAACTAGTATTCCAAAAGAAATACTCAAAATAATGAAAAGCTCAATGATTTACATATATATCATTTTGGAATGCTCCTGAAAAAATATACTGATTTCATTCACAGAGATACACTATATATCCAAAGACCTGAAAAAATTGAACCTATTTACCCTTGGGAGAAGCATATACAGATTTTACATAGTAATTCTGCTGATCATTGGATATGTACTTATTATAATGCGAAAGAAATATACGTGTATGATTCTCTCAATCGAGGACAACTGAATGAAGAGTTCAGAATTTATTTAGAATATTTGTATCCATTTTACTTTAAAAGTGGTAAAACAGTGTACTTTTTAAAAGTACAAGAGCAACAAAATGATGTTGATTGTGGATTGTTCGCAATTGCATTTCGCAACTTCACTGCCTCTTAATCAAAAACCTGAGAATTTAATTTATAATTATTCACAAATGCGAATGCATTTAATAAAAATGTTTGAGCTAGAGAATATAATTCATTTTCCAGCCTCGATGAAAAATAATGACAGTTTAAACATCCTACCACTTGAACATATTAGAAAGTCAGAATGTTTAGCTATGCGTCAACGTAGGGAGCGTTATAAGAAGGTTCATGATGCAGCAATAGTTAAAAACCAGTCATCGATAAGTTTAACACACTCTGCAATTGAACCTCAAAGACTGAATTCCAATTCTAGTGAAAAAAGTAAACATGAAAAAGTCATTTCAAAATGTGAGTAACAAGTCTAAGAACATTATAAAAAACACTTCGATACCTATTTCACCATGTAAACTGAAAAATATGTTTACTCAACATAATGATTTTGTTAGAAATAATGAGAAAGTTGGACGTAATCATATATCAAGTGATAATTCAGATATTAAACACAATATCTGTGTTCAAGCTGATGTAAAAGTAAATTATAACATCAAAAATTCTCGTTATGCAAATGTAAATGATAACTCCATAGCTTTAACCCGTGATGTAGATATAGATAATTCTCAAAATGAATCTTCCAATACAAGTGAAGTATTCTCAATCGATTCTAGAGACATCAATAGTCAAAATTTATTAAGTAATAAGAGTAAACTTTAAATTGGTGAGAAAACATCTGACAGAACTAATATGACTAAAAAAAAAAATAAATGATCACAAAAATAACATTGCTATTAACGATGAAACTGATAAACTAAATAACATAGTTGATTTTGATGATATAGATAAAAAAAAAAAAAAAAATTAAAACAAAGTTATCATATGAAATTTACATCAAAAAATTACAAAATGCTATCGAATCTGAAACTGACATCAAAAATTGTACGCAAAGTCGATTATTATCAGAAAAAATAATAAAATGGTGCATGGTACAAAGAGATATCTACATCTCACAGCTTTCATCAACTATAAAACGAATAAAAGCTACAGCAGACTACTTCCTTCTGAGATCTAAAAATTCTCCAGATCTCGGTAAAAAATTATATAATCTTTGCGGTAAATCCCTTCATACGAAATCATCAGAATCTTATTTCAGCGAATCAACATACCTATTTGGAGACCCAAAAAACGTATCACGTATCAATGATTTTCCTATAAAAATGAATCTCAAAGGTCAGGCAGTAAATATCTTACCACTACAAAAATACCCTAAATCTAAAATTCAATGAAAATGTGATAAGAACTGCGGTATATTTTGTACGAATGATATTCAATCTAATATATGTCACAAAAAAATTCCTTAACGAAGTCTTATTAAAATATTATTCATTTCTTCGATGTTTAAAATCATTGACATTTAAGAATCTTTCTGACTTTGTAGAGAATTATTTTAATAAACATGATACTCCCAGAAACCTTACTTGGAGCAAACGTAAAGATAATAAAATGGGACATACTCTACGTTGCTATCAATTAGATCAAATATGTGATTCATTATTCATTAGCGTTGGAATACTATCACCACATTTTCCTGCAGTTTGGTATATTAAAGCTATAGTATATAAAATAAAATTATTATACAGTAAAATTTGCAAATTAGATTTTGGATTGGAAAACAGTCATTACAAAGATCTTTACGCCATTCATGAAAAAATGATTGAGCACGGTAGAATTTATGATTATAATGAGAATTCGATATGTTTAGATGAAGAAAGAATTCGTGGAGTTTACAAAACAGCATTCATTGCTCTAACAAAGCGAGCCACAGATACTCCGCGTAATGTTTGCATCGTTTGCCAAAAACTTTGTCCTGCACGAGATAGAAAAATAATTGAAAAACTTACGAAACCAATTGATAAATGTGTATTATTCAAAGATCTCAAAAATTTCATTGCGAAAAATACAAATTTGAGCAGCGATTTTATTTGTACATATTGTCTAACAAAGATTCGTAATAATTCTTGTCCTCCTACTAGTATTATGAATAATTTTCTTGCTGGAGATATTCCTGAAGAAATTTCATCTCTAACTGACGGTGAAAAATTGTTTATACAGAGAGCCAAAGCATTTCAAGTCGTTAAAAGAATGGATACAGTTTCTAAGAAAAATTTACCAAACTGTATGAAAGTGCAAAAGTTGAAAGGAACTTCATTCCATTTACCATTACCACTAGAAGAAACGTTAGAGAAAATTTGTTCAACTACAGAACCATTAAATAGAAATCATGAATTATATATGAGAGTATGGCAAAATCTAGTCAACATGAACAAAGTATTCAATGCTTTACAATGGCTAAAAATTCATAATCCGTTGTATTCAGAAATAATTTTGCCTTCAACTGCTGAGAATCTTCTCGATATCTTAGATTCGGAGATAGAATATAAAGTAGAATCATACTCCGCAGCCAACGATAAATCTGAATTAAACGAAAGCAATAAAATCGTAAATGATAATGGACCACCACTCATTAAAGATGGAGGAGACGTTCAAGATGAAAATATAATTTCTGATAATAATTTGTCCCAGACACAAAAAACATTTATTACTCAGACGTCTGAACAAAATTCTTGTCGATCTGCTGTTTTAACACTTATTCCTGATCTTAAAAAGTATGAAGAGCAGTATACTATATATCGTCTGTACAACCAAAGAATTAATAAAGATTCGACTACTTTATATCAAATGAAAAAAGTTCGAGAAAATCCATTAAATAATCGTTACAAAGATCTAGATTTACTCTGTTTTTCCGATTTGTATCCTTACGGAATTAATGGCCAGTATGAAGAACGATCGTTCGTACTCAATAAAAGTCAGTATGTTGAATTACGGTTAATGTCTGCTGATGCACGGTTTTGTTTGAATATTCCATACATATTTTATTTAATTAGTCAAACTCATATGCGACAAGTAAACAGTGGCATATATCATGTATTGCATATGACTGATCCGAAAAAACGTTGCACGGTGAAAGAATATCTCAATCATGTGGAAAACGGTCACCTGGAAAGAGATTTACAAACTATTTTTGAGCGGCTTTGGAATTCTCCCCAATATTGGAGTAAACCAAAAAATAACATAAAATGTATGATATTTTATTATGGATCTGCAACTTGGTTTCTTACATTATCTCCTGCTGAATATAACTGGGATGATCTTCTAAAATATGTCCGCGAAATTAACACTCCACGTTTTGATAAATTATCTGCGAGTGAAGTAATTGCTTCCGATCCAGTATCCGTTTTCAGATTTATTGAAAACAAATTTCAAGCAATGCTTCAATTTATCTTATCATCAGATAACCCAATTGGTGAAGTAGAACACTTTTTTTGGCGTCGTGAGTACCAAGGTCGAGGGATTCAGCATTTCCATTGTATTTTCTGGATAAAAAATGCTCTCGTTATAGGGAACAATAGCAATGAAGAAGTCAAAAACTACATATTGAAATATGTGACCTGTAAATTACCCAATAAAAATCTTTCACCAAATTTATTTAGAAAAATTAACACGTATCAGAACCATAATCATAATAATTATTGTATGAGGACTAAGAAACAAAAATTCAATTCAACTACAAAAAAAATTGGTAGATTTGGATTTCCCAGACCAACGACGGAATGTTTTGTTTTACGTAATACAGCAACATCTATTGCTGGGCGAAGAAATTGTAAAACGAAAAGTCGTCTTTACGATCTTCCTCGTACTAAAACAGAAGGTCATATTAATGATTATAATCCTGTAGTTCTAAGTGCTTGGGAAGGAAATATGGATATCCAATTTATTGAAGAATCTTCTACATTATTAACGCGTTATTGTACAAAGTATTCTGTTAAAGCTGAATCTGCCAATCCGATTCGAATGTTAGAGGATATTAATTCGACAAAATAGTTATATCAAAGATTATGGCATGTAGCTTTCCGTTCATTAAATCATCGCGAAGTTGGCGCTCTTGAGGCTGCCGATACATTAGTAGGTATTCCATTATACGATACAGATACACACACCACGTTTCGATGGTTAAACGTATCAATGGTAAGAAGTAGAATGATAAAAAAATATTCAGAAATTGAAAAATTGGATCCTGGCGCAACCGATATATTTTGTGCGTCTATTATTGATACTTATTGTCTGAATCGTCCTATTGAATTAGAAGATTTGTCTTTATTTAATTTTGCCTCTTGGTATGACGTCAGTAAAGTCAAACCAAAAAAAGATGGCCGTGAAGTGCATGAAATAAGCCGGTCATTATTTTTAATTAAACGACGAATTCCACATTTAATTAACCATTATAAATTTAATACGCATATTGAACCTGAAAAATATTATTATGCGTTGTTATTACTTTACCAACCATGGAGAAATATGAAAAATCTTAAAAATAATTGCGGTACGTATGCTGAATCATTCAAAAAAAATTCCCAATACCTCACAGAAGCTGTAAAATACCATGAAAAACATTCGGAACTACAAAAAGTTTTAGATTTAATACAACAGAAAATCGATGAAAAGTTAGATAAAAATTTAGGCACGGAATCAACGACGAATGACAATTTGCAATCACAAAACGATAAAGAACTTAGAACCGGTAACCAAGTGAATTCTACATCAGTAAATGATGTGCTCGTTCAAGATCATGTGTCTAATGATGATAATGCATCAAATAACCTTGAAGAGATGATTAAACAGTTGAATAGGGGTCAATTACGTATATTCAATAAAGTAAAAGAAGCTCTTGAGTTAAAAGATGAAGTTTTGCGACTGTATGTAAGTGGTGAACGTGGTACAGGTAAAAGTTTTTTAATACATACGATAAAATGTTTTGTACGAAGCGAACTGAAGAAAAAAGTCATTTTATCTGCACCTACAGGAATCGCAGCTTTTAATATTAATGGCGTTACTGTTTATAAAGCGTTTCAGTTGCCAGTTGAACATGGTTATGCCTGCCAGTACAGCCAATTATCAGATAATGCCTTACAAGCGTTAAGAAGTGAGTTTGAAAATGTAATTTTAATTATCATTGATGAAATATCAATGATTTCTAATCTTGTTTTGCTGTATATACATCTACGACTAGTAGAAATTTTTAATGCTGTAGATAAGAAGGACAGTTGGTTTGGCGGCATACATATTCTTGTATTTGGAGATTTACTCCAACTTCCACCTGTAAGAGAAAGTCCTATATTTGTTCAACTATCATTAGAAAAGATAACAAAATTTATTGGCTCATTAGGAAGCTTTAATTCGTAGAGTAATTCATTTTATTATGATGAATTAACAATTAATATGCGGCAAAAAAATGACCTTGAATATAGCGAGTTACTTTCTCGATTACGTGTAGGTGCATCAACTGGTAATGACGTTAAATTGTTAGAACTGCGAAAGGTCGTAATTAAATCCGAATCCAAGTACGATGGTCGATTAAACGACATATGTACATATATAAACAAATTACCTGATCACAGTGTATGTTTATTACCAACATGTAATCAATGTGATATTTTGAATTCTATAATGTTGGGAAAAATTTCATCACCAGAAATTTCTCTTGTTGCGAATGATACAATAGATTGTTCAAAAAAATTTTTGAAAAAATCATCTTTAATATTAAAAAAATTAGATAATGATGATACACGTACTGCGGGATTAGCGAAAGTTATTGTGGTCAAAATTGGAGCAAAGATCATGATAAGACGGAATGTTGATGTATCGTTAGGACTTGTTAACGGAGCCATAGGTACTATTGTATCAATATCAAAGTCTAGTCACGCTTGTGAAGATGTTAATTCAATAACTATCAAATTCAATAATAAAAAAGAGTACATGATACAACAAGTTAGTGCTAAATTCCAAATCATGAATGATGCATATGTAATTCGAAAGCAATTTCTTATATGTTTAAGTTATGGTATAACAGTTCATAAAAGTCAAGGATTAAGTTTGAAAAATGCCATTATTGATGTGGGTAACAGAGTTTTTTGTACCGGGCAAACTTATGTCGCATTATCTCGTGTTACATCATTAGAAGGCGTTCATTTGCAATTGGAGAATATAATCGTTTGAGAAAAATGTATCGATCTGACTTACAACAGATCGAAATAAATGAAAAACGTCGAATGAAAGTGATAGAATTCCATTGGGCTTTGGATAAATTTGATTTAGATAATAATAATAATGAAAGTAACATACAGAATATCAACTGTAATGTTACCTCAATTGGTGATCTGGAAAACTATGAAGGTATTCACAGTTTCGCGAATGCCACGATACAATGTGTATTTAATTGTATTTTTCTGAAAAAATTTTTTCTGCAAATTCAAAAAGCACCACATACACCATTGCAGGCTTTACTACAATTATACAAAAATAATCAGAGTGGTTTAAATACATCAACGCTTTTACAATTCGTCGGTTATGAATTTGGTAATAATACAGAAGAATTAGATCCTTTATTATTTTTCCACGCATTATGTCAAAAGTATGATTATATTAAACAACTATTTACGATCCAGCTATCATATTCAGAACGATGTTCAAAGTGTAATTATGTTATTAATCGTACATCTGAGGCTGTCTCATTATCGTTACCAATATCGTCAAAAGTTATTACCGTTAATGATTCACTATAAAACTTTTTATCGCAAAACTATAACTGTAGAAAAATGTGCAGCACATGTACTGAAGAAACCGATTTCAAATGAGTATAACATCAGTTAGTTCATTCGTAGTTCTCACATTGGATTTGTTTTCAAATGGTAGCAAAACTGAAATAAACGATAGAAAAGGATTTTTAAAAGCCGTTCCGTCAACGAAAATATCTGTTTGTAATAATATTTTTATGGCAACAAGTGCCATATTTCACGAAGGTAAGCACATATCTAATGGTCATTGTTATAGTATGGTGAAAGATAATAAGTCATCATGGACAATGATTAATGATGTAACAATCACAAAACATAGATAGCCAGTTAATGCCAAAAATTGCTATATATTAATTCTAAGTAGTACAAAAACTTAAATTAGATCGAGCATTATTAACTACCTGATGCTACTAGAAACATTGTCATTATTAAAAAGCAGCCAAAAGTAGATTAAGAGTTTGGGGTTGCAGTAACGTTTCTGTAGTAAAAATATTTATGATTTTTTTTTTCTTTTAATTGATTACATTCATTGATACGTCGATTCATCATCAAATAATAACACATTTAAAAGCATAATCTCATAACAACGAATGTGATTATTGTGCTACCCGAAATACTGGTACCTAGGCTTACGAAGAAAAATCTAGTTTAAAAAAAAAAAATTGAATAAGTACGTAAAATGTATCAGATAACAGTTAATTATTTGAAAACTACAAAATGACATCAAACTAGCAGTTGCTTGTGAGGACAGGGTTGGCTAAAAGGGGTGGAGGAGGCCACATTAAAATGATATTACTGAATATAAAACATGCACAGCGATTTGCAAGATAAAAATACCGTGTTTATTTCATCGGATAAGTTTGTATCATATTTTATCAAGAAAGACAGTTTCGTGTAGGTAGTCTAGTTCGAATAGAGATTTTCTTCTGTCGTAAAGTATATCTTTCTTATATACATAACATACAGATCATTAAATAGAAGATAACGTATATTAAACAATAAAAATACGAAAATAAATGAAATCTTACCAAAACTGCCATCAATTTCTTGACATGATTCTTATAAATTGGGCCAAGTCTTATGAAATTTTTTTTTAACTCGCTATTATTTCAAATTAAGTAAAAATTAATTGCAAAAAAATTGATCGTAAATTTTCATCTACGAAATTGCTTTTCAAGTTATTTAAAAAAATTCGAAAAAGTATTTTTTTACACTATTCATAGAAATTAGAGAAAAAAATGTCTTAATTTTATAGATGACATGGTACTCCATTTGATTTCAAACATTTTTGTTGTTTTAAAATTCTTTTAATTAATCATTCCGAAATGAGAATTTTATTATTTGCAGAGTCATTTGAAATGTGTACATGGTGTGAATTTTCACTGACATCCGAAGATGGCAGTTTTGCTATCATCATATGTTTTTTTATCTGAAAATTTTTTGTATAGATTGACGCAGAATAAATAATTTGAAAAAAATTTATTTTTACTATTGACCGAAAACGCGAAGAATTTAATAAATTATATAAATGGCTTGGCATTCCATGTAATATCAAAAATTTTTGTTCTCTGAAGATTGAGTAATCAAATTGTTTATTGAATGATATTTATAATTATTTCAGAGTCACTTGAGACGTGGACTTGGCGCGAAGTTCTGCTGACATCCATAGATGGCAGTTTTGGTAGGATAAATTATACAAACCAATTTTTGATAATGCATTATATAAGAGTCTTTTGAAATATTTGAATGATACCAATTCAAAAATTAACTCTAATTTTATGTGTAAATATTGTCTAGGCAAAATTCGTAATAATAAATGTCCCCCTACTTGTATAATGAATCATTTGGGAAGTATTCCAAATGAAATGGTTGATCTTTATGCCTATGAAAAACTCCTAATCCAAAGAGCAAAAGCATTCCAAGTAGTACAAAGAATGGGGACTGTATCGAAGAAATGATTACCAAATCGAATGAAAATACAAAAACTGAAGGGAACTACATTACATTTGCCTTCACTATTAGAGGACACTTTGAATGAAATTTGTTCGGTAACAGAGCCAATAAATAAAAATCATGAATTTTATATTTTAGTTAATGGACTTCCTTCTAATGATAAGGAAATATGGCAAAGTTTAGTGAATATGAAGAAAGTTTTCGAATCACTAAATTGGCTCAAGAGTCATAATCAGCTATATTCAGAAATAAAACTACCTAAATGTTCTGAACACTTATTTGATCATTTGTCTTCTGTGCAATTTCAGATAGAAAAGTCAGATTCCCAAATAACTATAGATGATGAAATACAGAAATTACCATCTACGAGTTCGAAATCCTCGAAACATAATGATGTACAACTTCTTCAGGAGGACGAAGAGATTGTAAAGTCTCCGTTTTTAACTCAAGTTACAGATCTTGATAAAGTTGAAAAAGAGTATACGATATATCGCATGTATAATCAAAGATTACATAAAGATTCAATAACCTTGTATCAAATGAAAAGAATTCGTGAAGATCCTCTAGATAACCGACTTGCAACATTAGATTTATTATGTTTTCCTGATCTTCATCCTTTGGGAAAAAACGGAGAGCATGAGGACGGCCGAGTCTTTCCTCTTAGTGACAATGAATATGCAAAAGTACGTTTGATGTCTGTTAATGTACGATTCCGTCTGAATGTGCAGTATATTTTTCATTTACTTAGTAAAACTTACATACGTCAGATTAATAGTGGTATATATCATTTACTTTACACAATAAATCCAAAAAAACGTTATACTGTCAACGAATATTTGCAAAATTCAGAAAATGGTAATTTAGAAGAAAAACTGACAACGTTTTTTGAGCGTTTACGAAATACTCCGCAGTTTTGGAGTCGCCCAAGAAACAATTTACGATGTATGATATTTTATTATGGACCAGCAACTTGGTTCGTTACTTTGTCTCCAGCAGAATATAATTGGAGTGATCTTATACAATATGTTCGTGATATTAACAGTCCACACTTTACTCAAATAATGAAATTATAGCATCAGATCTAGTATCTGTATCTCGATTTATTGAAAATAAATTCCAAGCGATGCTTTAATTTCTATTATCACAAGATAATCCTATTGATGAAATAGATCATTACTTCTGCCGTCGTGAATATCAAGGTAGAGGGATACAACATTTTCATTGCATATTTTGGGTATAAAATGCTCCTATATTGGGAAAAATTACAAACGAAGAAGTAATCAATTTTATACTAAAGTATATAACTTGTAGTATACCAGAAAAGAATACTTCACCCGAACTTTACAGAAAAGTAAATTCATACCAAAAACATCATCACAATAGTTATTGTTTAAGAAATAAGAAACAAAAGTACGGAATTATAAAATTAGTCTGTAGGTTTGGATTTCCTCGACCTACAACTGAGCATTTCGTTTTGCGCGATTCGGCTGAGTCTATTGCAGGTAGAAGAAATTTGAAATCAAAAAGCCGTCTTTACGATTTTATCCGTAAACCAAATGAAATATATATCAATGATTACAATCCTGTGGTTTTATGTGCTTGGGAAGGAAACATGGATATACAGTTCATTGGAGAATGTTCCACCATATTGACTCAGTATTGTACCAAGTACTCATGTAAATCAGAATCTGCTAATTCACTTCAAATATTAGATGATATCAACTCTTCAAAAACTTTGACTCAAAAACTATGTAATATTGCTTTTCGCACATTGAATCACCGGGAAATTGGTGGCCTTGAAGCTGCTGACACGCTTTTGGGTCTTCCACTGTATGGTAGTGATTCAAATACTACAATCAAATGGTTGAATGTATCAATGATCAGAAATAAAATGGTAAAAAAGTATAATATTATAAAAAAATTAGATCCAAATTCAGAGGACATATTTTTTGCTTCTCTTATTGATGATTATTATCCGAATAGGCCTAATGAACTAGGTGATATATCTCTATTTAATTTTGCTACTTGGTACGATATTGTAAAAGAAAAACCTGTTAAAGATAAGAATATCGAGATTTATAAAATTAGCGAATCTTTATTTTTGAAGAAAAGATCGAGATGTTGTCTAATTAATCATTTGAAATTCAATGTGGAAACTGAACCTGAGATATATTATTATGCATTACTTTCATTACATAAACCATGGAGAGATATTGATGAATTAAAGATAATTTCAATACTTATACTGAAGCATTTATTGAAAATTTAGATCAATTCGAAGAAGCTGCTAAATATCATCAGAAATGCACTGAATTACATAAAGGACTAGATACTATTAAAGAAACTATCCATGAACATTTGCAAAATAATAGAGACTCTAGCTAATTATCAAACAGGAAAATTATGGATAAAAATGAAAAAGTTACAAATACAATAAATTCAACAGCCGAAATGTCATTATTGAATCTAAAGTGTAATAAACAAAACGTCACAGACATTGAGTTATTAAAAATGATTTCTGCATTAAATGAAGATCAATTGCGGGTGTTTGAGAAAGTTAAACATTCTGTTCAATCAGAGAATACAATCTTACGTTTATACGAAAGTGGTGCTGGTGGTACAGGCAAAAGTTTTTTAATTGATGTAATAAGATGTTGGGTACAAAATGAAATGAAGAAAAATATCATAGTTACTGCCCCTACAGGAATCGCAGCATTTAATATCGATGGTATTACATTATAAGGCATTCCAACTACCAGTTGAACATGGTTACGTCTGTCAGTACTATCAATTGTCTGAAAACGCATTGAAAATATTACGCTCAGAGTTTCACGATGTCATTTTGATTATTATTGATGAAATATCGATGGTATCTAATGTTGTATTACTTTACATTCATTTACGTTTGATGGAAATTTTCAATACCGTAGATCAAATAGACGGTTGGTTCGGTAAAATACACATTTTTGTTTTTGGAAATTTGCTCCAACTTCCACCAGTTCAAGAAGATCCAGCTGTCGTAGATCTATCGTCTAAAAAAATAAAAAAATTTATAGGCTCACTAGGCCTATTTGTTCAGTAACGATGAATTAATAATAAATATGAGACAAAAAACAGATCCTGAGTATAGTGATTTGCTTGCTCGACTGCGAGTCGGTGCTACGACTTCTTATAATGTTAAATTATTAGAGCAACGGAAAAAAGTTATCACCTATGTGAATTCAAGTATTGTTGAAAGAATAAAAGAATTATCTGACTATATTAATAAATTACCAGAGGATACTGTCTGTTTGTTACCTACGTGCTGTCGATGCGATATACTCAATTCTACAATGTTAGAACAAATTCCAACTAAAGAAATTGTACTTGTAGCTCATAATGTTATAGATAGCCCAAAACAATTGATAAAAAAAGTAGAAAAAATTTTGAGTAAATTAGAAAACGATGATACAAGGCTTGCTGGGTTAGCTAAAATAATCAAAATAAAGTTAGGAGCCAAGATTATGATCAGACGCAACATTGACGTTACCGTAGGGCTTGTAAATGGTACGAAGGGAAAAATTATGTCAATTTCAGAATCAACTCAAAGTGAACGAATTGATTCTATCACTATACAATTAGCTAACAAAAAAGAGTACACTATTGAACGAATGAGTGCTAAATTTGAAATAATGAATAATGCTTATGTCATCCGAAAACAGTTTCCAATATGTTTAAGTTATGGTATAACTATTTATAAAAGTCAAGGATTAAGTTTAACAAATGCAGTCATCGATGTGGGAAATCGTGTATTCACATGTGGGCAAACTAATGTAGCACTTTCAAGATTAACTACATTGAAAGGTCTTTATTTAATAAATTTGGATCCATTTTAAGTTAAAGCTAGTTCTTTAGCTATAAGTGAATATAATCGTTTACGAGTAGAATATAAACCTGAATTACCAGAAATTGCACTTAATGAAAGACGCCTAATAAAAGTGCTTGATTTATAATGGGCTGTGAATGAATCAGATATTTATGATAGTAATCATAATCTTGCAGAACATAAATTCCATAATCGAGAAATTACAATCAATGGATTAGAAAATGATAATGGAAGAAGTAGTTTTACAAATGCTGCTATGCAATCAATTATTAATTGTATTTTGACATCAAATCTTTTTAGAGATTTAACTAATAACTCTAAGTCTCCTCTAAAACAATTACTGTTTATGTATATGAATAATCACAGTGACCTGAGTGCTTCCATCTTGCTAAAAGATATTGGGAATCATTTTAATACTGATGAAGAAACAGATCCTCTGTTATTATTTGATTTGTTATGTAAAAAATATCATGAAATCAAACAACTATTTACTAATCATTTGCAATATGTGGATCGATGCAATACTTGCAGTTATGTCAATTCGTACGCAGAAGAAACTATCCAATTATCTTTTCCGATTCCTTCAAGTATAACTAATATCAACAGTTTACTAAGAAACGCCTATTCCCATTGGCGAAAAGAAAAAAGTACTTGTCCAAAATGTAGTCAGGAAACTGAATGACAACGTAAAATTACAATGTCTTCTACTGGACCATTTGTTGTTGTTTCCTTAGATATATTTCCTGATGGCGAAAAAGTCGATGGAAGGTATACTAAAGGCTCTCTTAAAGCTATATTCTATGAAGGGAAGTCTATATCGCAAGGTCATTTCTACAGTATGATGAAAGAGAGTACATCTTCGAAGTGGGTTAAAATTGATGATTTAAATCATAAGTATGAAAGATGGCAAACGAACAGTAAACATGTTTACATTCTGTTTTTATACAATAAACACCTTAAAGAAAGTTGTAAAAGTACCCATATAACAAAAATGTGGTTTCTTTAAAGATTGAAACTTTAAATTACGATAGATGTGCAAAATCATGCTGTCATAGATTGTTTAATAATCAAAATTGTGTAATAAATAGTGAACCTTTTTCGATAATCAGTATGATTTTCATTATACCTGGAAGACAAGACTTATAGTTGGGTGAGGGATGGCTATATGGGGTGGAGGAGGCCATCTGACAACAGAAAATGATATTATGTCGGAGATGTAATGTTTCTTGCAGAAAAATTCTATGAATGCACATAAAATTCTTAATTATCCATAGAATAATTTGTACATTCCGATCTTCTATCAATGTTACTAGTCTTTTTAAGAAATGTATTCGTCGGGTAAACACTGTTTTTTCGGATGATAGTTATTTCAGTAACAGCATTGTAAAGCTTATAATAATTGTACAATTTCTTTTATTAGTGTATCTAGCTCAAAAATTCAGATTTTTAGTAATTTTAAATACAAAAATATTTAAAATAAAATCAAATTGTGAACGTCGTAGCAATCTTGTAATTCTTCATAGATTATAGTTATCACAGCGAGTTTAGAAAAAAATTTCAGGCAGTCATAGAGACTGGTAATAGAAGTGAAACTCGAAACTATCATATAAGAATGGTTTGATTCAATTTTTGAATCAATTGTAGTATGAAAAATTAAAAATTTATAATTTCTAAACTGAACTTATTGGTATCAGTCCACGTTTTAATATCTATCGGCACTCCAAGTAATTATTCTATTCATTTCCATATAGTTTATTTATTATCTAAAATACACCATAGATTTTGCAAAATTAGTACAAAGTATAAATGCAACTTAATTTAAATAAGAAAAAGGGTGCGTGTACTCATGTACGCGCGGCAGAAGTTATACATCTCTGGCGTAATCGTGATAATTAGCATATAGTAAAAATTTATTTGAATATTTTGAATCACGGTTAATTAAAGAAAAATTAACAATAATTATACGTTAATAAATTGACAATGTACAACGTAAAGATATGCAACGTGCGACATATACAATATACATTCATTCAACTATAGAATGATGGGACAAGTCTACTGGGTCTGTATCCCTACTCTAACTACGGACCCCAGATGGGAATGCAGACTAAGTGAACTTGGTTCTCTAACCTCTCTCCATCTACGGACCTTGCTTCGTATTCCACCAATATACACTAAAGTCTATGTATATTGGACCCTATATATTTTTAAATATTGTTGAAGGTAGTTGATGCTAATCATTATTGTCAATATTATTATCATTGCTGCTTTCATTTATTATTAATATACGCTCCAGTTCTATTATTTTATCAAATTTTTAAATGATATCTTGAAGTTAGTCTATTCACTTTAACAGCTAACTTCATGGTGTCTCATTTTCGTTGCATGTGCGTGCGCAACTTCCGTTACATCAAAAATTTTACCCTCAATGCGCCAAAAAAAGTATAACTTCAATAGTTAATATACACTTATATCATTTATATACATCGTGAGTATACATTCTACATATATATATAACATATCTATCGGTGCATTCGAGGACATCAGCCATTAGGTGCCGTTGAAAAAGAAGGATAACATTGCAAGTACAGCGTATGCAATTACAGTGTACCTCTGCTCTCATTTTCATTCATGACTTTAAAAACGTTGAAATTACGTTTGGTGGAATTTGTCTTTGAAAGCACCATTACGTATCAAATTTTTTCGAGGACCGTCTCCAAAAGCACCACAAGTCCTCAAATGCACCCATCTGATACTAAAAGTGTCCCCAAAAGTACCTCAAATTAGATTTATAACTATACATAGATATACTTTTGCTGTTATCCATGAGGAACGCTTCGACCTCATAGCTATAGACAACTTTAACGTTACTATGTCGGTAGCGTGGATGGTTTGGTGACGTGAACTTACAAGTTTGTCTCCTACTAAAAATTGCTCCAACGCGCCTAAAGAAATTTTCACTTCAAAAAGAAGTGAAATCCGAACAAAACAGGCATCTACGAATGCCTGTAAAAATTGGCGCCAAGTTTACATTCAAGTAAAATTAGTATAAATGAAAAAAAGGTACGATCAAAAAAATATGTGAAATCAAGTAAACCGCCAAGTTAGCCCCGTCGTTTTTTCATAATCTTTTCGGACTAGCAATGTACTACTGACTTATGAAATTTAAGTTAACTTTGAATTACAAAAAAAAATTATCTTCAAAATCAAAAAACTATGGAACTTGGACCAAATTGTCTTTAAAGTCTGCCCAATTTAGTTTCAAATGTCCTTATGTATATACTATAATATAACTATAATATATGGAACCGTTCAAAGAATCTTAAAAATTGGGCCAAGTTCCATAGTTTTTTGATTTTGAAATGTCAAGTAGGTAATGGATGGTACTGTAAGAGTAGAAGGTACACATTACCATCCATTATCTACTGGACACCATCGAGCACCAGCTATCGCTAAGATTAAAGGACAGGCTAATGGAACGATGCATCACCCAATGAAATAGTCAATAATGTTTTTATGGGGTACGTATTTTTTTATGGTTTTATTTCAATATCAGTGCAGTAAAACGTTTATATAGATAAACATAGTCAGAGTTTATATACAATTAATACAACCAGATAATTACAATTTTTTTGCAGTCATCGTGATATTGCACTTTATATGCGAATAGGAACAGCGCGGAACCATGTTCATCGCGAAAGACGGAGGTATCGACCACCATTGCCGCAGTCATTCGATTAGCTGGAATTAGTTTTGTCCAATTATAGACAAGTGCAAAATATTTATCAGGGCTTTGTTACTGGAGCTGATGGTTCAGATAATTAATTTGTATATTAACAATATACAAGAAGCTTTACGAATGGGAAGGTAATCATTTTAGTTCATTATTTATTCAACTAAAGTGATTTACATAATATCAAATTAATTCGCAGGATATCAGTGTCACAGTTTTTGTAGGCAGCAGTTCGACAGAGAAGAATTAAATATGAATTAAGAAATGAAGTGCGTTGACGTTTAGAAATGAGTTTTGAAGGCGTTTATTCGTTTGTAAGGATAATGAAAGTATATTCGTTAAGTTTATTCTAATAGAAAGTATAGAAGAAAGATTCATTCTGTAAATGTTCCAAATTCTGAAATTGATTAACTCAACTTTGGTTTAAAATAATCTCATGAAACATTTAAAGTTCCAAGTGCGTTCCAACAACATTAAAAAAAATTAAAATAATTTTCTATAATTTGAAGCTATTCATCAGTTTCCAATGCGTTTATTCGTTTGTAAGATAGACAAATGTATATTAATTCAGATTATTTTAATAGAAAATATTTAGAGAAGTTTTACTTTGTAGATGCCTTCTGTGCTGAAGCAACAAATTATTTCTTACTTTCAAAAACAATCAAAGATTTTCATAATTTTACAATGCGTTCTTTCGATTATAAATTTAAAAAGAAGTTCTATACAAACGTTACAATACATGATATAGAAATGAAACCTTGAGATGATAATTATATGTTAGAAAATGAAAAGGAAAATTAAGAAAAAAAAAATTTTAATAAATTTTTTACTGCGCTTGTTTTGGTTTATACTTGAAAATCAAAGTTTAACTTTATGTGGTAAAATAATGAAAGAAATAAAAAAAGAAATGTTTGAAAATCAGATTCTGATGTTTGTTAGAAAGAAGAATTTAAAATTATAAAATCACGTCTACAACTGATTGTGATCATCTTAGATTTCTCATAAAAGTAATGTTTTATTTGTATGATTTTAACAAATCAAATACTTATAAACTTAAACGTCTATCATTAACTTTGATTTAAAACGATCTTAAAAAACATTTTTATATCTAATTTATTATAAAAATCTTGCAACATGAAATTCATGAACATCTTAAACTTGTATAAAATAATTTTTATGAAAAAATTTTTTTTTAAACAAATTTCGAAAATTTATTAATAATTATTTTTCGGGAATTCCAGTTGCTCTAAAACTTTAGATATAAAAATGCAATAAGATATAAAGATATTCTATTGGAGCGGATTAATACAGTATGGAACAATCAGGGTTCAAGTTCATCAATATTCTATTTGATAAAAGTATTAAAAAATTATAATAAATTTACAATGCTTATAAATTTGATGATGCAAATTTTTTATATTCAATGAGATGAAAAAAAATTCCCAAGAGCTTTCAAATACAAAATTTTATGGTAGGAGTTGAAGTTTATGAGTACTCTATTTTGTAAAACTAACAAAATATGATTATAAAAATAATTTATCAAAAATCAAAAATGCTTATAAACTTCGTCATGCGCTTTTTGATTGCAAATGAGATATGAAGATGTGATAATAGAAAGTTTGTATAAGAGTTCAAGTTTATAAGTGTTTTATTAATTAAAAACGTTAAAAAATATTCAAATAAATAGTATGTTAAATATTTGAGATACTGTCAAATTCTGTAATGCGTTTTTTTTGTTTGTGAATTTAATAAAAGTGTGTTTGATAAAAAGGTTTTAATACAAAATATAATGAGAGTTTCATTTTTATATTATTTTTATTTTTTTCAAAATAAATATTTTGTCTGGAATTGAAGATGCCTTTAAATTGTCTTCATCATAATTTGTTTCGTTGTTTCGTCATTTATACCTTTGCATATAATAAATTAATGTTAATATTAGAATCCCTTTTTCTGTATATATACGCTAAAATAAATATTGAACACTTAAATTGAACTTCAAAAATTCAAAACGGTACTTACACTACCATCTATCAGATATTGTCCATATTATTTTCATCGCTTTTCCATATTACCGACTCTAGATTATTTATCTATCTGTAATTTTTATATGTGAGTGTATTCGTGTTTTATAGTGAGTACGGAAAGTATTTTTATTGCTATAACTTATAGTTGAAAGAGATAAAATTTTTATACAATAAGGGATATTCATGTCATATAAAAGCAAATAAAGGGATGAATTTTTAATGAATAGAACTATAATTGAAATTTAGTAAGTAGAGTAATATTAAATTTTAAAGTAAAGAATTTGGAGTAAACATTAATTGATTTGAATTTAGCGGTTTTCAGATTTGCTTCAGAGTTGCAGTTATTCGGGGACGGATGTCACGCTCCCTGCAAGTCACGATTACGATTGAAATAAACAGTCGATAACTGATATCTGAATTCAAGTTTAAGTTTTTAATAATTCATATTTACTTTTTTTATTCGACTAACAATCGCGATATTCCTTCTTACAATAAAAACATTTCACTTGGGAAGTGAATATAAGTCGTGACGCCATTATCTCATATATAAAAGGGTATAGCGAATCACATATATAACCTTTCGGAAATCAGAAATTATTTTCGTCGCATAGTGTAGAGAACTTAAGACGTACGCGTGCGCACAAACCAATTTTCAACTCATTATGATGATAGAGTGCACGCATACGTCTTGAGTTGTATGTCTTACGGCGTACGTTTTTTATTGTGTAAAAACTTACACTTGTCAGTATTCACAGTAAAGGACATAAATGCTTCTCAATTTCTTGAAGGTAATATATGGAAGTTTTTCCTTTACCCTCTAATACAAAATAACACAGTTTTTTGAGTATGTTTCCCTACTTAGAATCATTTTATTTCCTTTGGAAAGGAGTTCTGTATGGAAAATGCGAAAAAATCATTATTGAATATGAACATTAACAACACGCTTTAATGACATAAAAAATTCAGTATGCTTGTGTTCATAAACATCTGATTTTATATGTTTTGGAAAGAAAAATTTACTGCAAGATATGTGTTGCATAAAAAATTATAAATGCTTTCCCAGTCCAAATTAAACTATGATGTACTCATTCGTAGTTCCATTTATTCATATATTATGAGTCAAGATAATGATATTACTAGAATATAGATTATCGAGATCTAACAGTATCAATGCCACAAATAAATTGCTATAGGCATTATTTTATTTAAATGAAGACATAAGTAGATAAAAGTGTTTAACCGTGCTGATCTTCACATATGATATGTTTACTTTAATTTTGACGATTAGGTGTCTATTTATGTAGAAAAAGCTTCTACTACAAATGATGCGCCTGGTTTCCGAGATTGTAGGCGTAAACTAGATAAATTTGAAATTACAATCATTAATATAGTAACCTTTGTTATAATTACAATATCGTGTTTGTATGGTTACACTTAGCAACATCAATGTATCCGATTATAGTTTTTCAAATTTGATTTCAATGGAAAATATCAATGCTTAAACTTTTCTAACAGAAAACTTTTATTATTACATAAAATGAATTTGCTACAATCATAACGATATCGATTTACCATTTCGAATGAAAAATAGTTCACTGTCAATGATATGTTGTATTATGAGAATCATGGAGATTACTCCAATTTCAATCTAATTTTGATAATTAATAAGTAACATTTTTTTATTGGCTTAGTACTAAATGTTATTGTGTAAAAGTAAATTGAGTTAGACAGTGAACATCTTTAGTCGTTGTATCATAGAGTCAGAACTTTTTATTTGGTTCAGTGATTTTCCAATTTTTCAAGTCCAAATTTTATTTTCATCCGTCTAAGTCAATTATATCATCACATAATTTTTATGAGATAAACAAAGAAAATAGTTTTCAAAATTTATGCATTTAATTTGAAATTTTCCTGAAATTTCTTATTGTATATTGTAATTATCCGTTATTACTGATTAATATACTACTAAATTCATATATAATGAAACATTGATATAATTAGGGAGGTATGGAAGGCAATCACAAATAATGAATATCAACTTCTTTACACATAATCGATTTTGATGTAAGACAAACGAAAAAGGCCCTCAAGGTCAAATTACTAGGGTTCGTAGTTTTCGAGAAAACAATAATCGAAAATCCAGAATTAAACATTGATAGAGTACGAAAAACATCACATCTCATTCTTTTCTCACTTTTAACAAATTGGAAAAAGTAGTACATAACTTAAAATCTGGTATCCTATAAATTGGAATATTTACGCTATGTTCGTGGCAGAAAAACATTAAATAGGTACATTATTGATACATAAAAGTTCAATTTAAATATCCAGAACCTACAAAATAGCTAAGCCATCATGTGAAAAATGAAAAAGTTCCTTGCTTAAAATATTTTGATTATTTCTTCGGATAGTTGATAGTTCAAATAACTAATTTATGAAGAAAAAATGATTCGAGTTTAATATAAATGACATTTTGAACGTTTCAAAGATTTTATACAGTCCCAGAAAAAGTATAAATCGTATTTTTCTTACTTGTACTTTACATATCCACTGTCGAAAAAAGTTTTCATTTTTTCTGTACCTCCAGTACTTTCTCAATACATTTGCTTTTAGGTTATTTTTGATCTATATGTTTTGTGTGAATGATGTTAATGTGAGTTTTTCTGCTGAATTTTGTTTTATATTCATTGAAGGTTAATGTACAATGCAGTTTGATAACCAATTTTCATGTACGTACATCTCTTTTCTAAAACGTACGATTCGTTTTCACGACCTTTCCTTACACACGTACATATTGGTCGAAAATTTACGATACACTTTAACGACCGCTAGCTATATACGTACATTTACGTTGGAATATATATTGTAAAATATTTGTATGTCGCCATCTAATGACTATCAGACTAACGACAGTTTGTTAGTTAACGACAATTGCTTGACGATTAGACTGTTTATAGCAACGAGGGGAGAGTTTGTTTATCTCCAGTTTTTGACTGAGACTTAAGTTGACCGCACGGATTCTTTCGTTTTAATTAATTGCTGTCAATCTTTAATAAATATTTTTATTTACTTATTAATTTGCCGAAGTTGTTATTGAGTCTTATTTTACATTGGTGTCAGAAAGTAATTCGTTTCGCGCGCCGCGAATTGTTTTGTTGGTGATTTTTAAAAAGAATATTTTAAAAATCATGTCAAAGAGTCCAAGTCGGAGACAAACTCGAGCTGGAAGAAGAACTCAATAAGCCGATTGTGTCGAAGACGGTAGTACTGGAGGACTTCTAGCTTTAGACATGAGATTAAATCGTTTGGAAGAAAGACTAAATCGTGATTAGATCCGTTTGGAGGAACGTTTCGAGGAAGGTCGAAGAGAGACTCAAAATTTATTTCTAAAGATAGGAAATTCAATTAATAATAAGATTTGATTAATTAATTATAATAATAATGTCTGGCCGAGGGGAACTCCTCTCGCTACGGTAATGGAATAAGTCCGTACAGCCAGTTTTTCCTCCTCATTGGTGATGGCCTTCTAGGCGTGAGGAACGAAACTATCCATCTCGGTTTCGTTAAACATCACCACCTTTGCAGTGGGCTAACCACCCCTGCAAAGGATCTTAACAGGTTACTAACGATAGACCTGCACCGGCCCCCCACAACCGGCCCTCTTCGGATGAGGGCCACGGAACAGTTGGGAGGGGCCTTACGATACGTTCCAACAAAGATACTGACCACGGACCACCTCTACAGCGCCTCAGGTGGACGGAGGAGCTGAGACGGGATTTGATGCAGTGTTGGGAGAGATGCGAGCCACAGACCTCAGGCTATGCCAGGCGCCTGCATACTCTGTGGTGCGAAAGGCACCCAGAGTTACAACATCTAACGCAGGCGGCGCTCGCATCGCAGGTGCGGTATACTCAGTCTCGACGGCGGATAGAAGTGGAGTCAGACTCTGACTCTTCAGTATCAAACGCTTCAGAGACTGAGGGCGAAGTCTCACTAACACCCGAGACAGCCGCACCGAGGTGGAGCATACTCCCGTTCCACCCTTCTCACACTGCAGAACCCCCATCTCCTTCCCCTGAGGGCACCAATCACCAGGACTTCACCAGCAGAGAGGGTAATTTTCTCCGGAAAATTACGCTCTCTGCAGAACACCTAGCTAGCGCTAACCAAGATCTCGACCATCGGGTACCAGACAGTGTAGATCTTTTTGCACTCAACAATGCAGTCTATGATGTGGCTCGAGGGTTTACTCAGGGCAGACGAACACCTGTCAATCCTGAGTTAAGCCTGAAAAGACGCATCGAACAGATTGCAATTAAGATCAAGAAGGCTCGACAGGGTGCATCTCGTATTCAGAGTGTGATGGATCACTTAAATACTCACAGGCCTTATACGCCAAGAATTCGGCGTATCGTGGCTAGTATCAGACGTGAACATCACACTGTGAATACGGCCGTGTTACTGATCCTAAAGGAAAGGTACACATGCAAAATAAGATCGCTAATGGCCGTTAAAAAGTCATTAGCAAAGCGGTACAAGCGACGAAGGGACAACAGATTGTTCCAATCTGACCCTTCGCGTTTTCTTCAGCCGCAAGCCCCTGTCACTTATGAGCCCCCGAGTGCAGAAAGAGTTGAAACCTACTGGACCAAAATATATGGTCGCGCTAGTGCGCTAGATGTAGACACTCCAGCCCTTCAACTGTTCAGAGAATTCTGTGACGAACATCTATCACGAATTCCTGAAGAGTTTCAACGAGTCAGCATGGATGAAATCAGGAATGCTCTAAGGGGCACAAAGAACTGGGCTGCCCCTGGGCCAGATGCAATCCCCACTTTCTGGTGGAAGAAATTGATCTCATCCCACCAGCATCTGGCTCGTATCTTCTCAGAATATCTAGGAGGAGATACACCCATTCCTGGATGGCTCGTTGAAGGGCGTACTGTGCTGATCCCCAAAAGTGGTGATCTGTCCAACCCCAAAAACTACAGGCCTATTGCATGTCTAAATACTCTCTACAAATTGTTTACAAAGATTTTGAACGAGAGGTTTTTGACTGCAATAGAACCTGTATGGAGACAGATAAACGAACAACGTGGCAGCAAGCGTGGCTTGACAGGTTACAAGGAGAACTTGCTAGTAGACCGATGCGTCACAATGGACGCATACTACTACAAGCGCAACTTGTCAATGGCCTGGGTGGATTACAGAAAGGCATTTGATACAACATCACACGAGCTTCTCCTCTACTTGCTCGAATGCCTTTCAGTACCCCCACAAATAGTGAGATGCATCGAACATCTGATGCCGCTCTGGAGGACACGTTTCACCGTAACATCTGGTGAAACAAAAGTGTCTACCAGAGCAGTGCCATTTAGGAGAGGCGTATACCAGGGAGATACCCTGAGTCCTCTTCTATTTTGCATCTCACTGCTGCCATTATCTGTCACTCTACGCCGAACGCCTGGATATAAAGCCGGACGAGTCTCCAACCGCGTACACAAAGTCACACATCTATTTTATATGGATGACTTGAAAGTGTACGCGGCAAGTCCTGAGAGACTCCGAACACTCCTAGAGGTTGTTTCCGAGTATACAAGTGCAATCGGCATGGAGTTTGGGTTGGACAAGTGCGCAGTTGCCCACTTAGTAAAAGGAAGATCGCCGAACTGGAGTGATAATGTCGAGCTTATAGACGGGAGCATCATAAAACATCTGGATGCTGGAGAGTCATACCGATATCTTGGACAGGCACAATCTCCTTTGCAGGACGTGTCTGTCATCAAAGATACTCTCCGCAGTGAGTACAAATGGCGACTTGAGAGAATATGGGGCTCTGAATTATCAGGCCCTAACAAAGTCAAAGCCACGAATATGCTCGCTGTCCCAGTCTTGCTATACTCATTCGGAGTTCTCAAATGGCTCCGAAAAGAGCTCAAAGATCTGGACATTATCACGAGGAAAGTGATGGCATTATATCGAAGTCATCACCCGCGATCTTCTGTCCAACGCCTATACTTTCCCCGTGATCTGGGAGGGCGTGGACTACTAAGTTTGGAGTGTCTACATGACAGTTTAGTGATAGGCCTGGCTTATGACATCTATGAGAGCTCTGATCCTCTTCTCAAGTTCGTGAACAGCTTTGAACTATTGGAAAGGGATGCGTTCCTATATAGAGCAGCATATCAGGCAGCGCAGAACCTCGGCTCAGTTTTCGACCCTAGCAGCCCAGACGGTCTAAGGCTTTTGCAATTGACCAGAGGGCAGCGAAAGGTCGATATAAAAACAACCGAGCAGTTAAAACTGCTCGACAAACATGTGGCAAAGTCCTTACATGGTGTGTTTTATCGTCATCTCGAAACACAGGACTTGTCACACCAGCTGACTTTCCAATACCTTAAGTCAGCTGGCTTGTTCTCTGAGACCGAAGGATTCATTATGGCCTGCCAAGATGGTGTATTTTCCACCCTCGCCTATCGGCGTGATGTTATGCACGAGCAACTCGAGGACACACGATGCCGAGTTTGTCACGGTGATGTAGATGAGACGCTGTTTCGTGTATTATCGGCTTGTCCGATATTAGCGCGCTCAGCCGACATTCACCGGCCTAACGCCGCCCTAAGAATGCTGTATTACCACCTTCGGCACTCTTATGGAATAGACGAGACACCAGTGCTGCCCTATGTGCCCGGTAAAATTGAGTCAGTCGTTGAGAACGGGAGAGCGAAAATTCTTTGGAATTACCCGCTCTCTACGCCCCAACGTATTGAACACAATAAGCCGGATATTACTCTTTTCGACCATACCACCAAGCACGTATATTACATTGAGTTCTCAGCCCCGGCTGAGACAAATATACGTGCAAAAGAAGAGAGTAAACAGGAACGCTACAGAGAGCTCATGGAGGTCATGAGAACTGTCTATCCCGAACACACGGCGCACGTGATAGTCCTAGTGATTGGCGCACTCGGAGGGATGAGGGACCGCTTTCTGACAGAGCTTCGTACAATACCAGTCTGCCGTAGTCAGGCTGAGATTCTCGCGGCTCGTATGCAGAAAGCGGTCATCCTTGGTTCTCTCCGAATCTTGAGACGACTGTGACAAATGACTGAACGGCTGCAGCCCCGGCTCACCCTCAAACCTGAGGGAGTCGGGTGCCTGCAGGATAATACCGTCTGGTCAGGCCCCAGGTGGGTCAGAGCCCTGGGATCCCTGGCCAGACACCTCTGACGAATCACAAGATGAAAATAATAATAATAATAATAATAATAATAATAATAATAATAATAATAATAATAATAATAATTGGGAAATTTATAATTTAGAAAATAATTCTAATAATTTGGTTGAATCGGTCTCAACTGCTCCAGTTAATAATAGTTCTTTAGCTTTTACAAAACCCGGAAAATTTGATGGTTCTCAGACGTGGGAATCTTATTTCCGTCAATTTGAGACAATCGCTAGTCTGCATAAGTGGACAAATGAAATTGAAGCATTGATTTTAGTGGCTTGTTTGAAGGACAAAGCTCAAGTCATTTTAGAAAATTTGAGTTAAGAAGATTTAGGGAATTTCGAAAAATTGAAGGAAATTTTGGAAGATCGTTTTAGTGAAGCTCAATTTTCTCGAGCTTATTTGAGTCGTTTTCAGGCTAGCAAACGATCTGAAAATGAAAATTTAACAGACTTTTCAATTGATTTGGATAGGCTTGTCAAATTTGTGTGTCTTTCGGTCTCTTTTGAAGAGAGAGATGAAATTGTTGGTTTGCAATTCATTTCTGGATTAGAAAAATTGAAGTTACAATTTTCTCTTCGTTCAGAGGGAATTGAGTCTCTTCAATTAGCAACTCAGAGAGCTTTAGAGATTGAGTCCATTGAAGATTTGACCTTTGGAGGTCAGAATATAAATAAATTTAATAATAAGAAAAATAGTAATTTTAGTAAAAATAATTATAATTTCAATAAGAATATTAATTTTAGAAATCATTTTAAGAGAATATGATCAAAATAATTCGTTTGAAGGACATTTCAGGTCAAATTTCGTTTTGAAGAACTTTTATTGAAGAATATGGATATTTGAGCGAAAAATTTTTTTGATTTAGAAAAGTGCAAAATTTTACAACATAAAATTAATGTTAGAAAATAATAGGAAGTGCATGTTAGAAATGCACTTCCTATTAAACAGGCTTCTCGTCGTATTCCTTTACATTATAGGGATAAAGTTGATTCAGTTATGGAGGAAATC
Organism: Chelonus insularis; assembly: GCF_013357705.1. Lineage (NCBI taxonomy): Eukaryota > Metazoa > Arthropoda > Insecta > Hymenoptera > Braconidae > Chelonus > Chelonus insularis. The sequence goes on from NW_023276482.1 coordinate 410,606, forward strand.
AAACAACAGAATGCAATAGAACGATGTAATGGTCCTTGGGCTTCTCCTGTTGTTCTTGTTCCAAAAAAAGGTGATGAAATTAGATTTTGTGTTAGCTATCGTAAATTAAACGATGTCACAGTTAAGGATTCAACACCAATTCCTCATCAAGTAGACATTGAATATGGTTCTTGGTGCTCAATGGTTTTCTACCATTGATTTAAAAAGTGGATATTGGCAAGTTGAAGTTGCTCCGGAGGATAGATCTGAAACTGCTTTTTGTATTTGGAATGAGGTTTGGCAATTTTAGGTTTTTCCTTTTGGTTTGTGTAATGCTCTTGCTACCTTCGTTTAACCTGTGAACATAGTTTGAGAAGGTCTTCTCGGTAGAATTTGTTCAGTTTATTTGGATGATATTATTATTTTCAGTGAAAGTCTAAATGAACATTTTATTCATCTTCAAAATGTTGTTGAAAGACAAGCTTCTCCTAAGATAAATCCTAAGAAATGTATATTTTTCCAAAAAGAAGTTATTTTCCTTGGACATGTAGTTTCTGGGGAAGGACTGAAGTTCTCCAGATAAAATTTCTGCTATTATTAATTGGCCTGTGAGCTAAAGTGAATGAAATAATTTATGAGGCTTATCATTCTCGTTCTGGTGGTCATTTTGGTATTAATAAAACGATTTTAAAAATTCGTCAACAATTTTATAGGCAACTCTTAAGCAAGATGATGAGATTTGGTGTAAAAAATGCAAAGGTTGTTTCGCTAGAAAGGGTCCCCATAAAAAGTCTTGTGGTCAACTTTAAATTTATAATGTTGGTTCTCCTTTCGAATGGGTTGTCATTGATATTCTTGGTCCTCTTACTAAAACCTCTGGAAATAAATTTTACTTGTTGTTACAGATTATTTTGCTAGATGGCCTGAGGCGATTTCTCTGCCTAATCATCAGGCTTCTACTATTGCTGAGGCTTTAGTAACTCATATATTTTGTAGATATGGTGTTCCTATTGAAATTTATTCTGATGAGGGTCGAGAATTTGAAACTGAAATCTTCAAGGAGGTCATGAGTCTTTTTGGTTCGAAGAAGGCAGGAACCACACCTCTCCATCCTCAATCAAATAGTTTAGTTGAGAGGTTGCAAAGGACTATTCTCCAATATTTGTCCAAATTTATTAGTAATAATCAAAAAAATTGTTGCAATTTAAATCTGGAAAACCTAAGTATATGTATGATATGAAATCTAATATTCTTTCGTTTGATGTTGGTCAAAAGGTTTGGTTATTTTTCCCTAAAAGAGTTAAAGGAAAGTGTCCAAAACTTCAATGTGAGTGGGAAGGTCCTTATATTATCAAAAACAAACTTAATGATGTTGTTTTTCGAATTCATAAAATTCCGAATGGTCGTTTGAAAGTTGTTCATGTGAATAGACTCGCTCCTCATGAAGATGATCAGTTATTGGGACTCTTTCTGGATTTCTAATTTCTGTTGAATTCAGGGTTTTTGTAACTTCCAGTCTGAGAATGTTGGCTTTCATTGATTATTTGATTGTTGATTTAAATTCACAATGTCTGTCCTGGAGCATTATCGTGGAGTTACTGTTACTGGAGCTGTTACATGGTTGGAGTATTGTACTGGAATCCTTTTCTTCATTTATTAGCCGAAGCGAATCAAAGTGAGGTACTAGATGTCCATGGTATCCTATCCTTTTTGCTCGGATAGTATGCGAAGCTGTGAGCCCAATTTTCAATAATTTAGGTTGCATAGTGAGCAACAGCTATTGAACTTATTTTTGAAAATTCCTTGCACAAGGTGGAATTGGATAGATTGTTTTGATGATATTGAATCATTTATTTGAGAGTCGGATTTTTATTTTAAAAAAGGAGGCGAAGTCGGAATTTATTCAGAGAATCGACTCTATGAAATGTGACTATTTAACCTAATTATTGATTGAACATTGAATTTATGATTAAAAATAGAATTTTAAAGAACTTCGATTCCGTGAGGCACATTTATTTTGTTTAGTTTTATGACCTTCCAGTTCTCGGCATTTCCTACTCTTTGGGTTCGTTTGGTTCTTCCCAGTGGTTCCTCCTGATGAAAAAAAAGGATAGAAAGGGAATTGAAGATGGAAATTCTAATTTTTAATTTGACTAACGGACGATTAGTTTTTAAGAAATCTTTTATGTTCTCAATCATGAGAAAATGGTAATTATTCTCATAACTCATTTAGGTAGTCATAATTTTTTATAGTAACTGCATTATTTAAGTCTTTACTAATCAAATGAAATCTAATTATATTACTTGCAATAAACACTCAAATGAAGAGTATGAGAATCATTCTCATAGTATTTATTTGAACATTTCTAACAGTAGTCTGCTAATGTTAGAAGCTCGGTTACTTACATTGTTGTTTAATACATTTTCATAAGTTATATCACAATTTTCCAGATCAGAGTAAGATATAAATATCCACTGTGGAAAATACTTATCATTAAATTTATAATTTTTTAATGATTAACTATGTTCTTCGAAATAGTAATCATCAATTCTTTGAGGGACAAGAAAGATTCCATTATTGCAACTAATTATTCAAGACACAATCATTTAATGGGACTTGGTTAACAGATGTTCTACACTCAACAAGTTACTTAGAATCACCGCCTTAATCATCAAATTCACTTCAAGACTTCGACATTTACCAGTTACCAGTCCTTTAGCATCAATCACAACAACTGACATCGGAAAGGCAAGAATCTTCTGGATAAAGTCTACTCGAGCAGCACATTTTTACCAAGAAATCCGGACTTAATCCAACATTCTTCCACCAAACCATTCATGTAACAAACTCACAGCATACGTTTACTCAAAACGAGTTCTACGAGTAGGAGGACAGTTTTGGTGCAGGTGGTCACAATCCTATCTACAAAAACTACAAGCAATTTCTGAAGGGTTTATCAGGAACAGAACAATTCAATTTGGTGCATTAGCCTTGCTGACAGATGAAGGATTTCCCCCCACGAAATGGCCACTCGTGAGGATCATTCAATTGCACCCAGGGCAAGACGGGCTTCCACGAGTAGCAACGGTAAAAACACCAACAATGACGTTGGTCAGATCAATCGTCAAACTAGCCATTTTACCAATCAATCCAACTTCAGAAGCCCAGCAGCAGAATTAACCAGTTGCTGATGCCGGGTGGCATGTTAAGAATTAATTAATTCTCAGTTTGAATTTGCCAGCTGACAGGAACGGTGGCCATCTTGGGACTGGGTCGATAACGAATCGACCAAATAATCAATAATTCTTAATCTAGTCACTCATTTGATCAATTTTCTGTGTCCTTTTTGACTGATGAAGTTCGTGTCGCCATTGTTGCACTGTTCTCGTTCACGTGTACACGCCATTCACATTCTCTTCTAACAAATCTCAAAGTTTTGAGTCAATCATTAGTGCTAGTGCTATTGTGAATCATCAGAAACATTCAAGTTGTAGTCTACAATAGAAATCAACCAATAATTCAAGACAATTCATAGTAGATTCAAGAAGGTACAATAAATTCATTTTGCATTGCATAGCTAGGCTAACGTCACGTGCACAATCATATCCTTTATTAACTTGAGAAGCGTGCTGAGCTCGTGTGGGAGGTCAATAATCCCGAACACACCAAGTTGAACATGTTGTTGGACATTCTATTCAAACATTCAGTTACCACAAGTAACATTTTGTGAATTTTCAACGACATTCAATTCTTGTATTCAGACATCAAAGGTCACTCAGTGTATATTGTGTACCTGTTAGTGCTGAAAATAGAGATATTATATTTTTTAAAAAACCTGACTTCCGTTTGCTCTGTTTTACCAGCCAAGGTCGGTTGACGGTCAACCTTCAACAACATCTAGCAGAGCAGCGCTTCAGTCGAGCAAGGAGGCGAAGTCAACGTATGGTGGGGGATTACTCAGAGGACTGAGTTCAGGCAAACAGCTGAAATGTTCGGAAACAGTGTGCTACCTTGGAGTAACCTTAGATAGGAAGCTCTACTGGAGGGCACATGTGGACAAACAGGTCAAGAAGGCCACGGCTACCTTCTGGACCTGTAGAAGAATGTTCAGCGTCACATGGGGTCTGAAGCCGAAAACAATAAAATGGCGGTACACAGCTGTTGTAATTCCCCAACTAGCCTACGCCTCCATAATAGGGTGGACCTCCGTCAGGAGTAACGCCTGCAGGAGGCAACTAAATAAAGTCTATAGAGCGGCACTGCTGGGTATAACGGGAGCCCTGAGGACGACCCCAACCCTAGCTATGGGCTGCCTACTGAGCATCCTTCCGCCGGAACTGATGGTGAAGGTGCTAGCAAAGAGGGCGGCCATCCGCTCGCGGAGCCATAGACAGTGGATGAGCTTTCGAGCAGGGCATGCGGCGATCCTGGGCCCGGAGGACCCTACGGGACTCAGTGGCAAAAAAGTCGATCGCTGCCCCAGGAAGCTAGAATTCTTACCCGGATACGAAGTCATCTTTATGGACAGACGGACCTGGCTGGAGGAAGGCGAGGAATCGCTTACTCCCAAGGGGCCTGTCTGGTACGTGGATGGGGCGAAGTTTAAGGGGGGAGAGGCCGGAGCCGGAATCTGTTGCGAGGGACCACGGGTGGAGGAATCCTACACCCTGGGCCAGGGCGCTTCCGTGTTCCAGGCAGAGGTGTACGCAATCCTGTTATGCGCTATGCATATCACCAGAAAAGATTGCACTGGGCATCATATCTATATCTGCAGTGACAGCTATGCTGCCTTAACGGCTCTTTCGCAAGTGGCTACCTGTTCAAAACTCGTGGACCACTGCAGAAGAGTACTAAAACAAGCGGCATGCCGCAACAAGCTGAAGCTGCTAAAGGTACCAAGTCACTGCGGTATACGCGGCAACACCGAAGCTGACAGGCTGGCCCGTATTGGCGCCAGCGGCGGAGGTGACAGGGGCCCAGTGGAGATGAACGCTCCCGGGGAACTTGTGAAGGCACTGGGGGACAAGTGGCTGCACAAAAAATTCACCAGCTACTGGGCGGAGACCTCGGGGATGAGGCACACCAGAGCGTTCATCAGGAAACCCACAACTCAAGTGAGTAGGGACCTGATCGAACTGGATAAAAGAAGGCTAAGAGTGGCCGTGGGCACCGTTACAGGGCACTGGCTAACTCGACGCCATATGAAGATGCTGGGACGCGGAGAGGAATCTGCGTGCCGGTGGTGTGGTGAGGAAGAAAAGACGCCTCTGAACATGATAAGGGAATGCTCGGGGCTAAGGGAACCCGAACAGCGCCTGTTAGGAAACCTTGGGACCGACGCACCCATTCTCGAGATGATCGGGACGGACAGGCTTTTGCAGTTTTGCTACGAGGCCGGGCTGTACCAACCCACCTAAGACCGCCTTTAACATAAGTTTGGACCCAGTACAATGGCCCCGTGGCTAAGTGCAGAGGAGGCGGGGCAGACTAGAGACTAACATAACTATTGCTTTGGCTTTTATTTTATTTTTCTTTCTGTAATATTTATTTGAATTTCTTTTCATTATTCAACATAACCGAGTCTTATTATTATGTTTACTTTGTTACTTTACTAGAAATCGTTGATTTTTATTTCTCTGCAAATTATTGATTTCATTTTTGTTGGAAATTTTGACTGGTATTTTCTGGTTTCATCTTATTGTAAGGCACTAGTTATCTATCGCGGAAATCCGGAAAAGAATTTAAGGGGAAGGTATACTTTGTAAATCCGACAAAAACGTTTGTTTACATTTTCTTTTATTTCCGAGTATTGCTCTGTTGCCGAGCATTGCGGCTGGTAGCCTAAAGGTACGAACGCTAGAATTAATAAGCGCGTAGTTGTCACGTGTGATGAAATTTCACAAATTGAATGTCACAAAAACGTTCCGTGAAATTAAATAAATTCTTTGTCCTCTGGAATTGAAATTTACTCAATTAAACTTTCCAAAACACAAAAAAAAATATCCTAAGGAATTAATGTTAACTAAAATTCATTTATTCTTCTACCCACTTGTTTACTCTACTTTCACCAAATTTATTGAAACAATAGATTTTATTTTTCAGTACACTCAATTGAATTAAAACGTTTAGTCTTCTAATCCCTTTTGAAGTAAACAACTTTATAACCAATTTTTAAATAATAAACAAGTTTATAAATAACAGAAATAGTAGTAAACAACTTCTATAAATATTCAAATAAAATTTTATTAAACAAAATCTGCACCTTTCGGAATAAATTATTATCTTCGGATTAATTTAATTTAGAATGAAATCGTTGTTCTGGGGGGGGGGATTTTTGCTTAATAAAATTTTTATTTTCCATAAAAATGAAAATTTCAAAATTGTAAAATTTATTTTTCTTTAAAAATAACCGACGTATAAGAATATTAATCGGACGTATTTTTATAAAAACTACCAGACCGCACGGTTCCTTTAGAAATTAGAGCAATTTATTTTAATTCTTAATTGCGTTAAAAATAAATCATTTTTGTAACGTAAGGTACTGGAAACAGATTAGGTCAAATAATCTGTCGCACTCATTTACCGTCTATCTTTGTGTATTCATTTTTTTTTTCTTATTGTCGTCTCTTTCTTACGACAATTCTTCATCATCGTCTATTTTCCTGTTGAATAATAGCATTCTTTCTTCACTTAGTCTTCTTTAACCGAACTTTTCATGAGTAATAAACGTACAGAAAGTATTACGTCAATCTACCCTTAAAGATAGTTATCAAATAGTAAAGAAACCCTCTAAGTCCACAATGTTTGGTTCCAAAGGCCAGAAAGTCGTTAGGTCACCGACCTTAAACCTTCCATCAGATAGGGAATCGGTAGAAAGCAATAGACCAGCTGATCTTGATGCGACGGTCATCGCTGCAAATACTATGGACGCGGGAAACACACTCGGTCCCCAAGGTCATCCTCAAAAAGTTTCAAGTAATGACTCAAGAATCGATGCATTATCAGCACAAATGATGAGAATGGAGCGAATGATGGAATCTCTCGCTCAACGTGTCACTTCTGCTCAACCCGCTCAGGGTCAAACGTCGTCAATTCACGCCGAATCATCTAGGCGAGGGGGATGTGATCCTCTATACACTACTTCTGACGAAGTAAATTTCCTACAGCCGACGGCATTTTCTGATGTGTTTGTTCCAGGTCCAAGACCTAATTATCTAGCTAGGGAAGAAGCGTTTCACACTCAAAACGCTATTAATAGGTGGAATTTAAAGTTTCCGGGGGAGGATTCTCGTAAAGATCCTATCTCTTTAATTAAAGAAGTTGAACGACGGATGTTTTCAACAGGATTACAAGATCAATTCATCTTGGTGATGGCGTCTGTCTTAAGAAGTTAAGCGTACACATGGTTGGAAGGTCACCAGCAAGAGCTGAATATTTGGGAGATATTAAAGTTCCGGTTCGCAGAAAATTTTCGATCTAATGCTGGCGGCGGCAAATTGCCGACAGAGACTCGTACAGCATACGTGTTTCGGGCATAAAATTATCACGCGTTTGAGAACCCCGGTGCCAGTTGGGATTCTATATTGACTAAAATAATCATGGGTTTCGATCAAAAATTGAGATATATAGCTTACGGGGCGAATATAAAGAATGTCGAAAGACTTCACGCATTTGCTAGAAAGCTCGACGATGATCAGGAGCTTAGTTAAAATAATAATGATAAAAAATCGTCTGAAAGTCATGAATGAAAGCCACATAAGCCCACGCTTAAGGCTGTTTCAAATAATAATAATAACGAAACATCAATTTCTGATGATGAAGGCGCACAAGCTCTTTAAGTTTGTGCTGCACACGAAAAACGTGTTTCATTTTATGACGGTAAAACACTTATCGCCAATTTAATAGCGAAAGCTCTAAAACCTAGCATCACGGCCTCCCGCGATTCGATATCGTCATTTTCAGCTAGACAAGATGTAGCAAATCAGAAGATTGATAAATTAACTTTATTCATTGTAGATTTAGTCAATAAATTAAAAACTTTGGGAACTTCAACAACGAAATAACCTACGTGTTATAACTGTAATGAAAAAGGTTACTACGCGAATAAATGTCCATTTTCAACCTAGTTCAAAACTAGTTGATCTGGTTCCGGAGAGCGTAACTCCAGGAACCAGAGGTCATATTACGCAACCTGAAAAGATAGACAGATCCATCGATATGATTGATATTTTGATTATGTCAGCCGAAAAACTGCGTTCTGACGCTAAAAAACTGGACAAAAAATATGTTAAGTTATAAAAATCAATAGAGGTGAATAACCGTGATCCGACGGATCACGAAAATAATGTTTCTTTGACTCGTTAAAATCTAAATAATAAATTTAACTCTTTAGCTGATAAAAATAGTAATAATTCTTCTTGTTCATCTCCAAAAGTAGATTCATCTGATCATTAGAATGTGAATCCTGATTTCAGTCCTAACTTGACTAAGAAAAAAAGTTTAACAATTGATGATATTCTCTATACTGAGAAAGCGACATACGATTTCCCAGTGGAATTATTAGATCCTGAAGAAAACTCTTGTCCTTCGGAGACTTCACAATCTCTAAAGAACTCTAAAGGAGTTAATTTAAAATCAATTAGTGGTCACGTAACTAATTTAGATGGGTTTTATGACCCCTTTGTTGAACTTGAAGAAATACTAAATAATCAAAAAGGTCAAGTTCCCGCCTGCTCAGCGTCGATATTTTATTCTAAAGACGTAGAGTCGTGGCTCTTGGAACATTTCGATGGTCCTTATGACTCTAATTTGACTTGTTTAACTGATCTATTAGATAATTTATTAAGTCCTGAAAATAACCGGGAGCATAGGATTCCCCGGGATTGTCGTCAATTAGCTAGCGTTTCTAAATCCAACACGAGGGATGCTGCAGTTTCTTTATCTAAGGCTTCGAGTCATTAATCTTCGCCTATTGTATCTTTACCATGTGTCCATGTTCGTACGATACAGAGGGGGGGGGGATGGGCTCAGATTAAACTAACACCTTCTCGCCGACGGAAGTCATTCCTGAGGCTCCGCCTGCTCGAAACTTCACTTCTCTCTATCCTACAACTTAGTCTCGAGCTATGTGCTCATTTAAAATAGAAAATATTACGCTAAAAGCTTTATTTGATGGTGGCGCAGGAAGGAGTTTTATTGCTCGTAATTGTTTTAAAGAAATTTCTCGACATGCGGTCAGAATTGTAAAAACTCATGGTAACTTAGTAATGGCTACTGGTGAGCAATCACAGTACGACACTGCCGCTCTATTTTTAGTTGAATTGAATTATGATACTCATTTTCTCTGGCTACTCGTAGTCGACCGATTGTCAGAAGAAATGATTTTGGGCGTTGACTTTTGTCACATGGCCAAAATCAAAATGGATTACGATAAAATAAGGTAGACTATGCCGGGGCATCCCCCCTTCGAATTCGATAGACGTGACGTCTCACCTCTAGTACAGTCTATTCAAACTATTGACTCTTCTCGTAATTCATGTAATAACAACTCCAACAACATTCAATCAGAAGTGGAGGCAGTCATCAAGGTCATCAAAAAGTCGAATAATCCTGACGTCATTTGTATGTCTATTCGCGATAAAGAAAACAATGCTCTGTATTTGCTAGAGTGGAATGGTAAAACAGCTACAGGTCGTTGTCGTCTGCTTCGTCATAAAATTCACATTAAGCCTGGTGTAAAGCCCTTCCGGCAAAACCCAGAAAATTATCGGAAATAAAAATCAAAGCTTTACATGAATTGGTTGACAAACTTGTTGAATTAAGATATATTACCAGAACAGATAGCATCTGGTCCAGTGAACCACTTCTCGTTGCAAAGAAGGACGGATCATGGCGCTTGCGCAATGACTACCGCAGCTTAAACGCTGGAACTTTCAGGTCTGGTTATCCACTTCCAATTATGCAAAATTCTACAAAAAATTGGTCGCCCTAATTTTATATCGACGGTGAACATCTCTAATGCGTTTCATCACATTGAGATAGAACCCGAAGATAGAAAATATACAGCTTTTGATGAAGAAGAGAGAGGACAGTTTCGAGTGGGTCAGAATGCCCTTCGGGTTGACTGGCGCATCCTCAACTTATTGTCGTCTCGCTGATATCACTAGGGAAAAGATCAGAGATCGACTTCGTGAGTCTCATCCAGAGTTGCAGATAGAACAGCATATCTTTGTTTATTTAGATGATTAGGTTGTAGTTAGTGAGGATAAAGAAGTCCATGAAATTCTTTTAACTATTCTCATTATTGTCTTGACGGAATTAGGTTTCAAGTTAAATAAAGAAAAATGTAAATTATATTGTAATAGATTAGAATATCTTAGATTTGTAGTCGATAACGGCGGAATTCATGTGAGTAAGGAGCTTATCGCACCTATTATTAATTATCCAGTCCCTAAGGAACCAGTTAAGACGATTCATAGGATGTGTTAACTGGTATCTTAGACACCTCGAGGACATTGGTACGACTTTGGCTCTCCTCCATAAACTCACAAGCCCAAAGGCAAGAGGCGTTTCATCGTACTAAAGAGGCGTTCGCTAACGCTCCCACCCTCTATCAAAGTCTCAGAGCTACTACAGATACCACTACGAACATTCACACCACTAGAAGAATGTATTGTTGACCTAGTCAGTGAATCTGGAGCTGAAGAGTCTGAGCATGGTGGAAACACGAGGCCATCTACACCAAACTTTCCTTTGTCAAGGGGTTACCTCACGGGATCTTTAACTGACTTGGACGCGCCATCAACATCCAAGGGCGTCCCCAAGATCGTATCTGTAACTTTAGAGGTACGAGCGCAGAAGATAGTTTCTAGTCAACATCCATCGACGAGGCGCTCTAAATTTCGCATTGTATCCAGTCTATCCGACGAATCAACGTCATGGGCTAGTGAAACGCTCTGTTCAGAAGATAATGACGACGATGAGCCCATATCACCAAGGGTCACACGGAGCCGACGGGAACGAAAAAGTCATGCGAAGGTCACTCCGATCGACTCCAGTGGAGAACCGCCAGCTACCTCCAAAACTACTGATACAAACCACTGATAGACACTTCATTTAGATCAGATATCCAGTCGAGCGACCACGTGGCGTTGACTTCATTCCAGTGGCGGCTCTTCTCTCCTGCGATCCTCCAATCCATAAGGATCTGTTTACACTTTCATACCCAGTGGACCATCAATCCGTCCTTGAATTTTTCGGAGGAGAAAATCTAACACCACAAAGGGTTCAACATCAGTTAGTAAACGCCACCTTCTGGGTCCAGCTAAATATTCTAGACCTAAGCTCTGAGTTTGCGTACACGTAGTACAACTATGATCCAGCGATGACTGAAACGATGGTGCAAGATGTAGTACCTACTTTTTAATTTTCTCCACATCTACAACATCTGTATTCAAAAGGATTACTAACCAGGGATAATGTTATCGCTCTCACTACTTACGGAGCTATCGACCCATTTCGTTTGGCACCTCCACCACGCCAGACGGACGTGTATGTTGCACCAATGATAACACGAGTAAAGTGGGCCGTTGATTTATTTTATGGAACATCAATTCCACGATCTTTATTGGAGCAGGCCGCAAGCGGATCAAGCAATCAATTTACCTGTCAAACCTATCATCCTGGAGATCGTTGTGCAAATTGTTACCAGCCCAACCATAACTATGCTCAATGTAAATTACCGCTGAGACCTGACATCTGTCTCGGTTGTGGGCAGACTGGTATCACTGGCAGGTAGGATCCTGGCAGGCGCAATAGTTATATTTATCTTATTGATATTTATGCTTATTTTTCTTTCTGCATTTACTAGTAATGACAAAATTCTGGCTCTTCCACATGAAGATTATCATTAGTAGTAGCGATAAGACTCTGGTTATATTGATTCATGAAGTATTTAATTTATTGTTCTATCTTCTTCTAAGTATTTTGCACTAGTGGTCTCTGTTATTATTGTATTACTGTCCAAAGACATAGTTGTGTTTATAAACTGTCATAATAGAATTAAGTTAAGGTACAAGTTCACATAAAAGCATAATTTAAGGTACATTAAAGTCGAAGTCGCTTAAAGAATTTAGTTTTAAAGACAATTATGCTACGGTACAAAAACGAGTACTTGTTATAATTAAGAAAATTTAATATCGTATTTTTCCACTTTAATAAAATAAAATTCCGAAGTTTGATACCAAATATAGGTCAATGGAACTCAAAGTAAACAATCTATCACTTTGAAAGCCTTAAACAGTATTTCCTTGCGTTCCTTAAATTCCTGCAATGTTTACGTCTCTATAATCCCTTCTCGAATTCGAGACGACCTACTTTAATATTTTTCAGAATAAATTTTTTAAATATTCGACGAAGACTCACTTGGGGACATCCCTTCTGGATCTCCCGAGTCTAATTAATTAATTATGAATTCATTTCTATCCTTATAAAATATAATGCTTAAAAGTATTGTTCTAACGATATGGATGTCGTTCAAGGTCATTCGGATTTGTCTTTCCAAACAGTTCACAAATTTAATGAAATTAAAATTGTTATTTCAATCAATTGTATGACAATAATTGTAATATCAAGAAAAGATTATTCTAAAGTTGATTTCACCTGACAATAACATCATTCGTACACACTAAGGTCATTGCTATGCTTCCCTTAAGGAAACATATGCTTGAAGGTCATTCGACCACGTGCTAACAACAAAGTCACGAGAAAAGCGCCTTCTGCGCATGACCCAGAAAACTGAAAGCACAATGAGCTCCACCGATAAGTCCAGTCAACGTATGGTGAGGGAACCCGCCAAAACGGGGCTATATACCTCGGCGCACGACGCGGAAGCAATCAGTCTGTGATCAGATGTTGATCAGTCGAGATCAGTTAGCGACAACAAGAAACCGCGCACATCGATAGTCGTGTAGTAACGCAAAGTTTGCTTAATCAAGTGCATTGTTCCCGAGAAACGGTGAATCGTGTACGCGCTCAGGTCGATCGCCGAAAGCATCGAAGCTGAATCCTGGTGGACGAGTTGGACGGACAATCGGGTTGAGACGCCAGGCAGTCTCCCGCACAACCTCCTTCACCGAGAGAATCGCCAAATACGCTGCAGCCGCTGAGAACTTCAGGAAAGCAGTCGAAGGACGCACCAAGGGTACTGTCATCCGACGGCAGGAATCACTGCGGCATCCCAGGATTACTCCGTTTGATATCATCACGGTGAGCTCGTACTTCACCTTTTGTACCTTCTACAAGGGCATAGGGCGAGCCGCGTCATAATTTATTGTAATATAATATTATAATTGTTTATGATATCACTTGGTCCTTCTGGCAAATGTTGACCTTTTGTTCCTCTCGTGCCCAGCTAGTATTCTGGAGAATTGTACGATCATATTAATTCATATTAATTGTTATAATTAATCATTACAATCTCAATTAGACTCCTAAGTTCATTATTCTGTAATTCATGCAAAAGGAGGTCCTCTTCAGGTCGCGGATTGCTAGAATCCTGCGTAGTTGTATAAGAAAAAAAAATAAACAGATTGTTACTATTACTTCACGTGTGAAAATGTAACAAAAATTTTTTACCTGTTATTATTACATTAGTTACTGTTTTATTATTGTCGATCAATTGTTTTTTTCCAAGTCAACCGTCTTCACGCATTCGACCTTTCATATGGTTGTAGTGATCTCAAAGTCTACCACAAGCAATCGATCTTTTTTTACTCTTTGTATTTTCTGTTGATGATGTAAAATATGTTTTAATAAGCTTTCCTGAGAACTTATCACATATTCGTGATGCGTAATTTTCAAACTATTTTTAGTCATATTTTACACGATTCGGCTTGGTAGAATGTTAAATTCACGATTCGCGATGTACCTTAAATTTAGTATTAAATGTAATATTATTTATATTTTCTGTTTGCCCCGGGTTGAACCAGTGGAATATGATTTCATAGATAATATTTTAACATGATAGCCCACCAGCTCATTCCACTAAATAAGTGCGAGTATTTTTAGATCAAAAATATTCTGATCACTAGATGAGCAAAAGAAGTTGAAGCCTACCATATATTGACACTGAATCTGACTAACTTTTAATGCAGATCAGATATATCCTAAACAATATCGTTTTTAAAATTTCAAATGCCGAAATGTTTTTGAAAGTCGTTTTTATGGATATGGTGGGCAGGCATTTTGTGAGTGTCTGGTATATTGTTTTCCGTAAGATTTTCATTCTATGTTACAATTTATGAGTCGAGCTTTCTGAAGTTTTTTTAATTTTCTTAATAATCTCATTATCAGTTGGGCTTCAGCCGCCAGACACATTAGAACGCACGTACGACGCTCGTCGAAGTTTGAAGTCAGTAAAGTAAAACGTGTAACGAGATCGTCTGGAAGCTGTGAGATCGACAAGGAAGTGTTACCCTGGAGGAACGACCGCCACCAAAAGTTGCTGCCATCACCAGCAGACCGTACGAGACGGAAGCTGGGTGTTCCCCGAGGGTGAGGAGCTGACTCACGTAAATCTATGCCAGAAGTCCTGTAGCAGATGGCCCCCGGGGTTACATAGATGTTTCTGTCCTTAAGATCTCTCGCGTAACAACGGGGGCAGATTATTGATCACAGTTCGTCATGCCTCATTTTCTTACTGCCCTCTATGGTAAATTGAATGTGGGCACGTTGAACACGCCGAGCGCCAGACGCGTTAGCGACCGCCGACGAAAGCGGACAAAGTTGGTACGACGGTAGGCTAAATTCCAAGCTCTGTGCCTGGGGCTGCGAAATCGAAATATGACATGTAGGCCTAGGTAAAACTGGCCAATTGAGGTCGGACTCGTAGTATTATGTTGTAAGGCCTCGGGCTTGTTACGCGTATCCCTGTACCTATTCTAGGTGCAGGTATACGCGTCCCGGGAAATGTCATCACGAAGAGAGTAGAGTTATAATTTCCCAGAGTTATGCCGAAAGAAGCAAGGCACACAATTTCCGTCCTTCGGACGGGGAAAGCATGGGGAGAGGGAGTCCTGTAGCAGAACCAGTTCCTGGAGAACCAGTCAGCAACGGTGAGCTCAAACCCTTTTTGTATCCCCTTGGGCATAGGGCGAAGCCGCGGCGAAGCGTGTTTCATTGTTTTCATAGCGAACTGGGCCCTTCAGGCCACTATTTTGTTACTGTACTTTTTTCCGTACCCGAATTAAGTCAATTGAGTCTCGCGGGTAATATTGTACAATTATTTACATATTGTTTATTAGAAACACTAAATAAGTATACTGGAATCCATGTAAACATATCTACTCACTCCAGGTCACGAACAAGGATTCCAGTGTATGCATTAATTCCATAATAAAAAGTCATTATTGTATATACGTGGATGACTATTCTCCTGAGGGTGACCTCGCTTCCCTTTAGATTAAGTTTTGTACGTCAATTTCAGGGTACAGGAGTCTCAAGAGACTTGATTCAGTCTCAGACATTGTTGCCGAAAGGAGATCTACCTTCCGACAGTACGAGCACGTCGAGCGGCGGGTTCAGTAAATTATTCCATCGTTGCATGAACTAATTCATATTCTTGCTGATTCTACATTGTTCTCACCCCCGTATTATTACGCAGAAGATATAGGTAAGTGAGGTGGAGAATTATCGAGCACAGCAGTTGGTTCTTACTCATTACTCTCCAAGGTCATTACTACATTCACCAGCTACATTCCATCCTAAGTACCCTGGTTAAATAACCACTCCTTTCCCAAGATGTACTACAAAGGAAGACACTTCTCCTTTCTTGTATTCTTTAAACTGTCATATAGATAGTTTTATGATCATGATGTCTCGAGTTTGGAAATTTGGCATATGCGGAAGCGGCTCTTCTATTGCTGCTCTTTGACGTCCAATAATACTCGATATTTAAGCTCTATCTTAAAAAAAATACGCAGCACTGAGGTATTCTTGAAGTCTGCTTGTAGATTAGTGAATTAATTTCGAAAATAATCAATTAGAGATTGTCATATAATGTTGTATATGATTCCAACAAATTGATCAAATAAATAAAAACAGACTTGTCTAAACCTGCTGCAATCAATATTTCCTGTGAAACGTAATTTTCATTTAAAGAAATAAGGTGATCACCAAATCACTGAACAAGTAACTAGGTATAATTATTTTTATCGTAGATTTATCACATTAAAAATGGCCATTTTTCATATATCCCAAATGAATGTGACTTTCGATATTTGTTTATAATTAATAGCCAATTTTTACAAAAGATATTTAAAAATTTTTCGTGTTTTCTGCTCTAATGACCTGCAGAATCAATTTCAATTGAGGTAATCGTGAATTTTTACGGTTTTCTACTGAAGTGAAGGAAAGATTCCGGAAGTATCACTCAAAGGAAATATGCTAATTTCAATAATCAATTAGTATGGTGTTTAATTAGTGACCACATGTATGTCGACTGTCTGAAATTTCTTTTTCTCAGTAGATGAATGAAACGATGAAAATGCGAAAAATTCATTAATCTGCGAAAAAAATCAGTACTTTTAATGTTTAGGCCTACGGGGAGTGATCTACAGTTTTCCCCACTCTATTACTTTTTGAACTCTGAAGAATTAATAGGATGTCTCTCATAGTAATGTGAAAGTGTATTGTTACATTTGTGGCGTAGTTCTCCGAATAAGTGTATTGGTAAACGAGCCGATGAGTTATTATTTACTGTCGAGCTGAGAAGAGAATTCCTCAAGTGCTTTTGTATACTTACGCAGTAACGAAAAACGTGATAGAAGTGGTGAACATCAGTGGTTGAGAGCCCGAAGGCTTCGAGGCGACTAAAGAACCTTTTTTCTATTCGACAATAGTTAACTCACGACGTGATTAAACTAACATCAAAAGAATTTTTACAAATTTCAAAATGAATTTATAATTTACAGTAATCGATAACAGATTACGATATAATAAAAACATTTACGCTCAGCATATTATATTAGCGAGAAAAAATATAACGCGATGGATGTGTAAAATGACAGTAACATGTAAGGCACGTGTCTGACTTCACGAAAACAATGCAATAAACTTAGGCCGACATAATGACTTCTGCAGCGGAATAATTTAAGATCTAGCATTAGTAGATAATTTGAAATCGATAAATAAATTAATTCATTAAAAAACAATTATTGAATAATAAAATTAATCAATTTTTGTAATAGTTTTATGGTAAGCATTGATTCAAAAGATAGATCATAAATATATCAAATAAATTGATAAAATTCGAAATCGATTGTTTTATAACATTTTTCATTAACTTAAGACCAGAATTTGTTATTAATCTTTTGATTCATTATTTCGTGATGATACAGTGATTGTAGATAATGACAGAAAAAATGACAATATTACCAATTTATCCGGTAGGTTTGTAAAATTTAAATAAAATACATTTTTAAATCTAAAATTAAATGTAGAAGTGAAACTATTTATCAGTACTCAAAATCTTTTTTCATGCGGATGCTGAGAATGTCGAACTTAAAGATTAAGTGGGAAACGAAAACAATGACCCTATAGTGATGCATACAGAAATTGCTAGTCGAGAGCAAAGGATGGAGGAATTGGACATGAGGTATAGAATGCAATACATCGTATGCAACCAGGTATTTCTGGGCATAATGCGTGTTTTTCATAGTTCATAACTCGTGAATCAATTAAATAATTCAAAGATCTTTCTGTTACTTTGAATGATTATAATCATGGTTTAAAATAGTGCGTTATCATAATGGTTATTAAGTCATGGTCTTTTAATAAAAAAATTTTTATATTTTTATGAGAAAGTTGAATCCACGGAAGATTCAAAGAATTCTGTTTTTGATGTAACATTACTAGATTTAAAATAAAATAGAAAGTGTTGTGATAACGTAAGATATATTAAAAAAAGGTGATTCATTTATTCTTCAATGCTTTATATGTATTAGCAACATTGTACAATTATTTTACACGTATCGAATGTGTCGTAAGTAACGACATAAGTCGATTATGTCGTTACTTCATAATTACCATAAATATTGAAAAGTTTAGCGTCTTATTTTATTTTAATTTAAAATTATGTACTCTTTTGATACATTTCATTTTTTATATATAGTTGAATGTTGCTATAAACAATCTAATCGACAAGCAATCGTCGTTAATCAACAAACTGTCGTTAGTCTAATAGTCATTAGATGGTGACATACAAATATTTTACACTTCTCCCGATCTTCTATAAACTGCCACGCGGCAATTCCTATTAGTTGAATAGAGTAATGGATTAGGCCCAAAATAAAGGAAGTTTAAAATATAATATCAGACTCAATGAATCGAAATTTGAATTCAATCTAATTTCTAAAATAACTAAAATAGAAAATTTTGGCTAGTCATCAAGAGTGGTGCTTCCAACCCTGTCTGTTCAAAAATAAATGATTCGGCGGGAAAAATCTTCCGGCGGGTAAAAACATCTAAACAGACCAAGATGATCTACATTGAACTAATAACATGATCCTCTACTATAACAGGTTCCTTGAAATAAACTAATCGTCCGTCAGTCAATTTCAAAATTAAAAATCTTAATTTTCATCTTTAATTTCCTTTTTTCTTCCTTCTTATTCATGAGTAGGAAACACTGGGAAGAACTCATAAGAAACCAAAGAGCGGAAAATGCCAAGAACTGGAAGGTCATGGAACTAAACAAAGTAAAAGTTATTTACAGAATAATTAGATTGAATAGTGACTTTTTATAAAGTCAATTTTTTAAAAACCCTGAATTCAACAGAAATGAGCAATTCAGAGAGAATCAAGATAGCTAATCATCTTCATAGGAAGTGAGTCTATTCACATGAACAACTTTTAGACGACCCTTCGGAATTTTATGAATTCGAAATACAACATCATTCAATTTATTTTTGATAATATACGATAATATGTTCCCGCTTACATCGAAGTTTTAGACATTTTGCTTCAATTCTATTAGGAAAAAATACCTCAACCTTCCGACTAACATCAAAAGGAAGAACATTTGATTTTAAATTATACATACACTTAAGTTTTTCTGATTAAATTTGTAACTTATCACGTACATTATCATGAACAATCTTTGATTGTTTACGAAGATTAGTAACAAAATCAGTTGTAGAATCATCCTTAGGAGAATTATCTGGAGGATTAATTCCTCTTAGAAGATCAATAGGCAACCTTTATTTACGACCTAACTAACATCAACAAAGCTGCTAAATACTTAGTAGTTTAGTTAGTAGTTCTATGTTTTGAAGAACGCTAGACCAATAAAATTAAAGCAATATCCTTATCCTACTTTTGAGACCAATGGAAAATGAATCTAAATAATAACGTCTAAAAATTAATTTAAACAAAATGTTTATTGAAGAATAACAACTATAAATTAATTTAACCCATTAACGCCGAAGAATCGTGTTTTTTTTTCTCATTTTCAAGCTAGATTCTTATAATCGAAAAAAAATCATTAAATAATAAAAAATATGTTCTCTTGTACTTTCGAGTGTCCTCTTTCCGAATCCGGAGTCAAAATTAAGTTTTGTCCATTAGAAAAAAAAATATGGCCGTTTTTAAACAAAAAAAACCGAAAAAATCGAAGACATTTTTTTTTCAATATTTTTTTTCTCATTGAAGACGCTCAAGGAGCCCCCCTTTTTCTTCAACCATGAGTGCACAAAATAGTTGTAGTTTAAGAATATATTTTTTTAATTTGTCGACATTGACATTTTCACCCCCAAAATGGCGCTTTTCATCCCTTCAGCAGGAAGACAATTTTCACTCTCGGTGCCCGACAAAAAAAATATTCAAATCTTAACGAAAATTGGAATCCCGGGGTTTTCAAGGTCGCTGATTACGATTCCGCCCTCAAAATTCAAAAATTCAAAATGGCGGATCCAATATGGCGGACCCAAATTCAAAAACTTATTTGAATCGGATGAAATGTGGCACTCGGGGGTTTTCGAGGTCGCTAATTACAAATCTGTCCTCAAAATTCGAAAATTCAAAATGGCAGATCCAATATGGCGGACCCAAATTCAAAAACTTACTTGAATCGGATGAAATGTGGCACTCGGGGGGTTTTCGAGGTCCTTGATAACGAATCTGGCATCATCATTTCAAAATTCAAAATGGCGGATGCAATATGGCGGACACCTTCCCATTAACGCCCAGTTATTATCTAACGTTTATTGAAGAATTGACAACTTTATATATTGACAAATTGACAAATTTATAGAAATTCATCACTCCGCATTACTCAACGGATAAACTTATAATTCCTTTTTCTACTCTTAGCATTACCCAGAGAAAACGACATGGACGTGGTAGAAATCCTTTCTCCTTTGGGGTGCTTGATTCGAGTGAGTCCCCTTGCCTCTCACTTTTTGGGGTGCTTGGTTGTAAATGCGCCCTTTGCTTATCCCCGAAGCCTGATTACGTGTTTCGCTTTCATACAAGCACTACAGAAATAAGCATTACAGTCCTTACAGTACGTATATGTTCTTATTGGACAGATTGAACAACGAGCTTGTTTGCTGTGACGGAAAGTATCGTGTGCTTTGTTCCGTTTTAGTTTTCCCCTCTCTAAGTAATATTTAGCAATCGAAATTGCGAATTGCTTTGAACCAATTTTTTTTGTTTTATCTCCAGTTGCGTTGAAAATCACGACTGAGTTCACAATGGCGGCCTGAATAAATCTAATAAAGACGACCCATGTCCATTTTTTTGAACGGATACTTGGAAGCAAGTTGTTGCAATGTCCATCGTGCACGTCTACTCCGCCCATGAATTTATTGTAGAGATGAAATGCTTGTGGAAACGGAATCTCAATTTTTGAATGTGCACTCGAGCTAAATCTCTTAGACGGTAGTAGAGGAGTTACCCCTGCAGCGGTAGAAGCGATCGAAACTGGTTTCGAGTCTACGATAGTTATGTAGTTTATTCCGCTGTTTTGATCATGCTTTACAACATACGTACCTCGTGGAGACTTTTTGTCGATTACATTTTTTTCTTTGACTCGATTATTTCTTATAGTTCCTGTACATTGTAAACCTAACTTTTTCAAATGTACTAGGAGATCGAAATTCGTAAAAAAATTATCGCAGTAAAGATGGAACTGAGATATCTTCTTAGGAGGGATAGATTTGAGAAATGGATCCAATAATTCCATCACTACACGAGAACCTAGAGCACATTTACCCAATTTATCTCCAATTGATGAGGTTTTTCCACAATATAAATCGAGATTCAACAGGTATCCATCGGCGGTGCAGAGACCCTAAAATTTTAGTCCGAATCGTATGGGTTTTCCCCGGATAAACTGTTTTAGCGATGTTCTTGCATATGATTTGGCCATCATTTCGTCAACAGATAACGCAGTCTTCCACAAGCCAAACTGACGAATATTTCTCTGAAATAATTGTAGTAATTTACGAACGCGCCATGCCTTATCACTGGGATCATTGTCTTTAGGCATCGAATACTTTAATTCTGATTTGATTTTCTCAAATGTATCGCGTTGCATTGCAGAAGAAACCACCTCACATAATAAGAAGGGATCAGTTGACCAATAGTCTCTTTGAGATTTTCTTTTATTGAACGAGCTTACAATGATGATGCCAATGAAAGTATTCAAATCATCCAACTGCAATTCAAACCCATTCTCTTTACATGAGTCAATAATGTATGTTTTCATTTCCATGCAGAAAAACTTTTCAAACAGTTGTATCGGCTCACTTTTTTGAATACTTTTTTTTACACCGTCAGTTAGTAATAATTTGTCTTCAGTCTCATTCGGGTAGCTCTTTTCACCAACCATCCACTTATATTGGTGATCTCCTTCCAATTTACATTGATTATCTGTGTAATTTTCCGATGCTTGTTTATAAGTGATACTCGAAAGGTGATCGTTTGATTCAAAATCAGAATCGGAATCACTAGAACAACCAGAATTGTCTGGATTCGGAATCGCGACGAGCTCGTCACAATTATCGTCAGAAGTATCCATTTCAAACTCTACATGAGAAGGAATAGATTGCCTTGGTCGTTTTCGAGACATAATGGTAATATTGTCAATATGCTCACGCTGCCGATGAGATAAGAATTATCGAAGAAGTGAATTCACTCAGGAGCAATAAAGATGATAAAACAATATTTTATGAATAAATTTTGTTGAGGTACTGAGCTGAAATTTAGGTATATAAGTGAGTTCGATTTAGTCTCAAGACAAGTTCTACGAAAATAGAAACCAAATTACTCAGATGAGGAATATTGGCAGACCTAAAATGAACACAACAATTCTGAGCTAATATTTTTACAGAAAATAAAATATCATTAGCAATGTGAACGATCCACACTCCACAAACGTGAAAAATTGAAAAAAGATGTGATAGGCATATACAAAACTTATTTGCAGACAGAAATATTTATGGATAATAAATATATTTGTATCAGGGATAATATTCAATGATGACCCGTATAAACAAAAACAAGATGAAATGTAAAAAAATCGGAGATTTCTCAGCCTCTGCAACGTCAATTTCATTCGACACATGAAAAATATAATATATGATCATAAAATGTGAATCAATTGAATGATTATTATTTACATTTATATGAAGTTGTCAATTCTTCAATAAACGTTAGATAATAACTGGGCGTTAATGGGAAGGTGTCCGCCATATTGCATCCGCCATTTTGAATTTTGAAATGATGATGCCAGATTCGTTATCAAGGACCTCGAAAACCCCCGAGTGCCACATTTCATCCGATTCAAGTAAGTTTTTGAATTTGGGTCCGCCATATTGGATCTGCCATTTTGAATTTTCGAATTTTGAGGACAGATTTGTAATTAGCGACCTCGAAAACCCCCGATTGCCACATTTCATCCGATTCAAATAAGTTTTTGAATTTGGGTCCGCCATATTGGATCCGCCATTTTGAATTTTTGATTTTTGAGGGCGGAATCGTAATCAGCGACCTTGAAAACCCCGGGATTCCAATTTTCGTTAAGATTTGAATATTTTTTTTGTCGGGCACCGAGAGTGAAAATTGTCTTCCTGCTGAAGGGATGAAAAGCGCCATTTTGGGGGTGAAAATGTCAATGTCGACAAATTAAAAAAATATATTCTTAAACTACAACTATTTTGTGCACTCATGGTTGAAGAAAAAGGGGGGCTCCTTGAGCGTCTTCGATGAGAAAAAAAATATTGAAAAAAAAATGTCTTCGATTTTTTCGGTTTTTTTTGTTTAAAAACGGCCATATTTTTTTTTCTAATGGACAAAACTTAATTCTGACTCCGGATTCGGAAAGAGGACACTCGAAAGTACAAGGGAACATATTTTTTATTATTTAATGATTTTTTTTCGATTATAAGAATCTAGCTTGAAAATGAGAAAAAAAACACGATTCTTCGGCGTTAATGGGTTAATAGAAGACGTCTGGTCTACTTAAGTCCCAGTCAAAAACTAATTCTCCCCTCTCCAAAACTTATCCCCATGGGATTATTTTAAGTAGTTAACTGTTTTATTATAAGGATAAATGAATACATTGGAGGACATTTGTGACGACTAATGTATATTTAGGGAGTTAGCTACAATAATAGAGTTTAAGTTATTTTTAAAATAACTAGAAGTGATCTGTCAATGACAGATATATCAAAACTAAGTACATAATTTACCGAATCTTTATGATTTACCGTTTTAACTGAGTAACAGTTTATTTAGGCTGACACGCTCTATCGCTAAATATTTGAAATATGTTCAGTACTTTCTGTCCATATTTCACTGCATTAGAAAAAAAATATCAAAAGATGAAAGTTTTATATGTTAGTCAAAATTTTTATGTATTTATAATAGAGCGAAAGCTCGCTGCAAAATCATGGGCTTATCGAGTTACCGCCTGAAACATTTTTTGTTGTAAAGTACTCACTTTTTTATTCTTAAAACTGGATGGGCTGCCATCCTTAGTGGTGCCTAAAATTTATGTGACTTTTTAAATCTTTTGATATAGGTACAGTAATCGTACCCATCGAGTAACCGCTTCACACTAAACTTGAATTAACGATTAGATCTTCTCTTATTTTATAAACATTTCAGTGCCACGTTTATTTTAGGTCTAAACCTGTGGCAGCAAACGTTAAAAAAATATAAATGTTTAATCATTTGGGATACTTGAAGGATTTAGGGATGAAGTCAAAAGTAATGCATAATGATAACATCAATGAATAATTTATGATAGTATGAATAAATAAATTTAAATTCCAATAAAGGTTTATTAACTTGAATATATTCATATTCCATCGGCAATCTCACAATAAAGTATTTTTTATTCATAATTCTGAATTTATACAGGGAATAATAATCTATACATTAACGTACAAGCTTACACTTAAACTTACACATTTACATCTACAGGTACACATATTATTATTTTAATTTCAATTATTTCGTTTGTTATAATTATATTAAGAATAGATCGAAATAATAATAGAATAGGATAAATTATAATTAATTATCATTATAATTCTAATTATTTCTATTTCAATTCTTATCTCCATCATTGTTATCACCATTACTAACTTCGCAATTTTCTATTTTATTTATTCTACGACAAGAATATCTACAACTTTGAAAGGTGTTGGATCACCTTCGAACCACAGTGGTTCAATTCTATTTCCATTGAGTGTCTAACCACATTGTTCTAGCGGAAAATTAATACAATTTGCTTCCGTAGCATTTCGCCACATGAACCTTACAAAAATTTTGTACGGAGAATATTTGTTCAGTGACTTCCAACATGGTAGAAGCTGGGGAGAGTCGAATTTTTTAACATTTTCGAGAAAATATTCAGCAACAGAAGTCGATGTGAATTAATTCCGGAAAATTAGTAGCCTCGCGTCATCTACGCTATTTCATTTAATACCATGCAGCTTGGACGTACATTGTTGTAATATTTCGATATCTCTGAAATTCCTAATTTTATCAATTATGTTTTAATTAGCAAATGCTAACTGTACGGGTATATTTTATATTAATTTCTTGATAAAAGCTTAACTTTGCTTTTTCTTATAAAAGCTCGCTGTGTAATTACAGCCTTTATATGCATAAAAATCAGACAGAGCACGACACACAAAATAGCCAAGTTTACTAGTTTATTCAGTACAATTGATGAATTCAATAATATCATGCTTCGCTCCCATTGTACTAAAGAAAACTTCTAATGCTTCTAATTTATGCATCTTTCCAAGTACAATATCAAGGATATCAGTGTCAGACGCTTCAACAATTACTTTCATATTATTCGCCAATTTATTCAGATGATGAACAATTTGCCAAAGAGTCTCCAAGTCGGAGACAAACTCGAGCGGGAAGGAGAACTCAATTTGCCGTTTGTATTGAAGAGGTTACTAATGAAGAATTTCTTGCATTAAAGATAAGAAACTTAATTACTACTATAAATAATAATAACAATGATAATAATAATTTCTAAATTCATAATTAGAAGATATAATCTATATTGTAACAACATGCTTAAAGCACTCAAAACTTTTCCAATAGTGCGCTAGTTGTCCGAATTTTCTTTTCGGGCCGTTGGCGTGCAGGTCATACAGACTAGCTACGTCGCTGCACCGTGCTATGCTGCAAAACTCGAGCCCGTGAACCTTTAATCTTGATAATAGAGGTACAGAAGAAACAAGATCTTTTTTCTGACGATATATAAAATTTTCTATATTTTATTTTAAATACTAACCAGCCAGATATAAGAATTCCAGTGTTCTCGAATCAAGCTTATATCGTAATAATTGTGAGAAAATGACATCCTATACTCGTGCCGTTAATCAAACATTTAATTCTTACTCAGATTTTATTGATCTTTGGAAGATGTATTGTGATAGAGCCAAGCAAGTTTATACAATACCTGATTTCAGAAAATTCAAAACCGAAGAAGATGATACAAATAGCCAATTACGTTACAAAATGGTACAGTTTCAGTGTAAATTTGGCAAATCTAGACCGTCCACATCCATAGATATTCGTCAACATAGGTATGTTCTTTTTTATTAGCTTTTAATAACGGTAGTAGTTAAATAATGTCGGTAAATAAGCGAATTAATTACCGGTTTTCTTTTAAATGAAGTGAACAGATGAATTGACATCTATTTTTATCAAAGTTTTATAAATACTCATATTCGATATTATGATAATCAGCACTTTTGGACTTAAGCGTTATTTGGAAAGACAATACATGTGTATGATGAATAAGTTGAATAACAAATCGTATTTTCCAATGCTTTATATAATAAAAGTGGGGGACATGGGTAATAAGTATCAAGCTTCTTATATCATCTTATCATATTTATAAATATGATTAAATTTTTAATAACTAATGCATATACGCATATGCATGGGTATAAAAATTGGAGACATCTAATCCCTCCCTGCTATAATTAACAATCAAATCAATTCATTTCGTTAAAATAACCTTTCAAGTTACACATTTAAATATTTCGATATTGTGATGTTAACAATAACTTTGCCTTTACAGGAATATCACAATTTAATATCCGAAAATAGAAAACTTACGCCTGACTAGGAGAAAGTGGTAATGGTGGCGTCGAAATTAGATCCAAACTTGAAGCTCGCTATGAAAATGATTCAAGAACAATTTAGTAAAACAGTGTTACTGAAAGATTTACACAAAATGAAAAGCAAACTAGAAGATCCCGAAAAAGATAGTTTGTCTGCTGTCGTAGATTTACTTCACTCAGAGTATGGTACGTAATATTATTAAATAAACGATATGATAATATACTGACAATTTAATTTAGAGTGTAAGTGTATAAATCGATTTTTGATATTTAGGGTGCCAATGTTAGATTCTACATGACCACAGCAAAGTATTTTAAGTACTGTATTTTTCGACACCAAAAATGAGAAATGATCTTCAAACATGGCCTAAAGTCGTTTTTTCTCGATGGAACATATGAATTTTTGAAAAATCAATCAGTGACCATGATTTTATTAGTTGAAGATAGCAATAGGAGCGGCCAAGTTGTAGGCATGGGGTCATTAGCCTCTGTAAATGAAGATACCGTGAGGTGGTTTCTTCAAACGTTTAAGATGGAGAAAATTGAAAGTTTTAATAATATTAAAAGTTTTATGACATATAAAGATCTGACTGGAAGATCTGTGATAAAAAAGATTTTGCCGCACGTAAGGACATACATATGTATGTTGCATACGCTAAAGATACTTAAAAAAATTGTTGACTCAGCTGAAATAAAACTGTCTCGAGGAAAAAAGATGTAGCCAAGCACTATTCAGAAAGACCGACTAAAAGCAACAGTCAAGAAGAATATGACAAAACACATATCAAATTTATTCAGAGCTTCAATAATAATTGGCACAATATAACTGAAGAGAGGGTAAGCTGCCACATGAATAAAGGTAATCTCTCCAACAAAACTAACAATCGGCTGGAATGTTTAAATGGTGAATTAAAACAAGTAATATCGAAAGAAAGCTCATTTAAAAAAATGATTACACGTTCTTTCGACTGGTACTATTCGCATCCAGTGGAAAGTGTTGGAAGATCAGGTACTTGTAGAGATAAAAGCGTGTCAAAAAATAGAAATAACAAAATCTGATCACGAACAATATGAATTTACCATAGGTAACAATCCTCCCCGGACAGCAACAGCAACATTATTCACGTATAGTTTGTGGATGTCATCATATTTACCATGTCGACATATTTTTGCAGTTCGTCAACGCTATTTTAAAAATATTTCCTTGAATTTTGTGGCTTCAATTCGAGAAAAATCATTCTTTTTGACCCCAATACAAACTGCAGACTTTTGATGCTATAAAAGAAATACAACCAAATAGTTCAGTGTCACTGTTTAATAGGTACAGTCGTACAATTTCTAGCAATGCTAGCTAGACTATATTTAAAACCCCGAGGAAGCTTCTTTTCCGTTTCTTTCATCACATCCCTGAAAGAAAGATTTAGTTTGTTGACGTACAATTTGCAAACAATACTTGCTAGACTAGTATTTGATCCTAGAAGAAACTTTCCTTATATTTTTGTTCCAATTGACACTTATGTGTCATCTTTGAAAAAAACGGACTAATATCATCAATGCACAATAAGTAAGCATAGCTGGCTGGACTAGTATTCGATCCTAGAATAAGTTTTTCTTTCATTTCCATTCCAAGTGTTGGCTCTGTAAAAACGAGACTAAGATAACCACCGCACAATTAGCATGCAATGCTTACTCAACCCTTGGGAACCATCGTGTAGAAAGATTCTCTCACACTTTTTTTTTAACTTTCTTTTCTTCTTAAATTCAAATAGAATGAGCACCTGAAAATTTTCTTACCTTCTTAAAATTTAATGCTCTAAATGATACGAAAAAGAGCTATCTTTTTTAACTTGAAAAATAAAGATCTATTTATCAAGTGTAAGCAGTGTTCCCAGCCGTCACATATTTATAGTACATGTCACATAAATCTATCTTGATGTACTATGTACTCCAAACAGTACTTATGTGACACTAATGTACTATAATTCGATTATTTTTGCATATACAAAATACAAAAAATATACATATAAAAAATTATACATATAAAAATACAGTATTCATATGTGTTCATATATTATTTTATTTTTGACTTTTTATCGCTAGGAAGCGCTCCTATCTCAAAGAATAAATGAAGCTAACTTCACTCAATATGAAAATTATTTTAATTGTCAATGTAGGTTATTTTTTAATCCTAGGTGTTGGTTAGTTTCACAATGATAAAAGTTTCTGGAACGGCATAAAAATGTAAATATACATTACAAAACTAGTTTAGTTAATTAATTTATTTTTATAACTAGTCAAATACCAAAAAGTATATTATTTATGAGTAATAAAAATAATCTAAAGAGTAAAATATAAAAGTTAGCTACGAAGAAAATGGAATCTTCTGTTGAAAACAGATCTCCGAATACCTCCTGTGATTCACCACCTAAAAAATCAACCAAGACTGTTCGACGTAAACAAAAATTTAGGAGTGAGTGGTTATCAGAAAGTGATTTCAGTACTTGGCTCATCCCAGATAAATCAGATATTTACAAAGCTACATGTATTTTATGTAAAACTTCCATGAAGGCTGAAATATGTGTAATTCGAACCCATGCCAAAGGTCAAACTCACATGCGAAATATTAGTGGCACTAAGAAGCAAACTCCCATCACTACTTTTACAGAATCTAATATTAATAATAACTCTAACAACTCGGTACATAGAGCTGAGATAAAATTGTGTGGTTTTTTATCAAAACATAATCTTTCATTTAAAATAATGGATCATCTTGGTCCATTATTGAAAAGTTGCTTTCCTGATTTACAAATCGCTCAGAAAATTCAAATGAAAAGTACTAAATCTTCTGCTATTGTTAAGAATGTCATTGCCGTATCTGAAAAAGAATATTTAGCTAGCAAATTGAAGAATACTAAATTCAGTATACTTGTTGATGAATCGACTGATATATCAGCAATTAAAACACTGTGTATTGTTATAAGGTAATAAGAACTTTTTTTTCACTGTCTCTTTAATTATAACTTATTGGAATATATATTTATAAATTTTTTAATTTCAGATTTTATGATTGTGAAGCTAGTGAAATTGTTAGCCGTTTTTGGGACCTCTGCCAAGTCTTCAGTGACACTAATCCAGTCGATGCAGCAACTGCAGAACATCTTTTCAATATTGTGAAATTATCATTTGATGAATATCAAATCCCCTACTCCAATATCATTGGTTTTGCTTCGGATGGTTGCAATACAATGATGGGGTGTAATAATTCAGTTGCGACCAGATTGCAAGATTTATGTCCTAATATATGCATTTTTAAATGCATATGTCATTCTTTGCACCTTTGTGCAAGTACTGCTTGCAAACAACTACCCAGACAATGTGAAGATTTGGCACGTGATGTTTTCAACTTTTTCAGTGCAAGTGCTAAACGACAATTTCAGTTAAAAGAGTTTCAAGGGTTCTTAGATGTTGAAGTACACAAGATTTTACACCCTTCTCAAACTCGATGGTTATCATTATCATCAGT
The DNA here is from genome assembly GCF_013357705.1 of Chelonus insularis. Taxonomy (NCBI): domain Eukaryota; kingdom Metazoa; phylum Arthropoda; class Insecta; order Hymenoptera; family Braconidae; genus Chelonus; species Chelonus insularis. The sequence continues at coordinate 440,769 of NW_023276482.1, forward strand.
AATTTTAAGATTACTAGAACAATGGACAGCATTACAAACATATTTTACTGATCAAGTATATGAAGCTAAACTACATGCAGCTGGAACAATATTAAATTATTTGAATAACCCGATTGTGAAGTTATATTATTTATTTTTAAAATGGGTTTTACCAAAGTTCACTACTTTGAATGAAATTTTTCAATCTGAAAAACCAATGATAACTTCTATGTATGATGCTGTTAAAATTACTTACCAAGAGCTACTACAAAGTTACATGCAATCAGATTATATCAGCCAAACTTCATTAGCTGATATTAATCCAACTGATAAAACTAGATTTTTATCATCTACTCAAATATATGCAGGCGTTGATGTGATTAATTTTTTTAGTTCTCCTGAATATCGTCATAATGAGAGAATGAAAGAAGATTTTTTCAATGGTTGTATAATGTTTTAAAGCACCGGCTGTAATGAAATGAAGTCTCGTTTTGATTTTGGTAATGCTCTATTACAAAAATTGTATGTACTGCAACCTTCAAAAGCAATGAATCGAAGAACAAGAAACAACACACCATCACTTATGGCTTTAATGCAACTACTACCACGTATTGTAACACCGAATGAATACCAAGATGTTGACAATGAATGGCGACGATTACCTAACTTTGAACTACCTGGTTATATGAGTATAAAGGATGATCCAGATATTTTTTGGAATAAATTATTCAAGAATGATTCTGGAGATGATAGAGGCAATCCATTCAAAAATTTGTCTAAGTTTGTGCTGAATGTACTTTCTTTACCACACTCTAATGCAGATTGCGAGCGTATTTTTAGTAAAGTAAATTTGATAAAAACTAAAACTAGAAACAAATTAATTACGTCAACAGTGAATGGATTGCTTCTATCTAATCAACGAATATATGATTGTATTGATTATGAACCAAGCAAGACTGAGTTTAGTCGAATGACCGCTGCAATACTTTATCCTCCTACATTAGGTGGAAAAAAAACTAATTCTAAAAGAAATTGTGATAGGAATTTGAGAGAAAATAGGAATGAGAGTGATGAAGATGACTTTGATAATGTTATTATGCCAAATGAATCATATCGATTCTATTCAAGAAAAAAATAAGCCTGTTTATTCGATTATTAGAAAATAAAAATAAATATTTATTTTTAAATATTTTAAATAATTACGTTGATCAGTGTTAAAAAGTTTAAAAATTGAAGTTAGAATGTTGAATCATATAATAATCTTGCTTTTTTTTATATTTTCTATTGTATAAGATAAATAATATAACAAATATCAATAAATAACTGTGTATTCAATAATGTTTTTGTGATTTTTAATATTATTATCCTTTTTCTATACATTTTCATCCCTTTTTTATATATTTTTATTATTTATATATACATTAACGGATATCTATAGCTTGAAATTCATTGATAACTTGATATTGTGTATGAAAAAAGTTTAAAAGTACGTTAAAAATCATTTTATTATTTCAAATTACTTAAAATTTAGATTTTTCATCCAATTTTTATCTAATTTCGATGTGTAACATAATTTCGAGGCCCGTACTATAATTCTACGGCCCTGGTCACATAATATAGCTTCAAAAATCTGGTAACACTGAGTGTAAGAGTTTCTCTCATCGCGTCGGTAAAGTCAGGCACATCAAAAATTGCTATTCGTATGTCTTCGTTTAATTTCGGCTGTCACCGTAGTTTCTAGCCGCCATTTTTAATGTATATAAATATATAAAGGTACAGTATTCGAAAGCTTGTGTTCAAATGTACCAGTGTTATTTATTAATTTATTACTAAAAATATAATAATATACAAGTAATTGTGAGTTTTATTTGTTATTTTAATTTACTTGATATATAACCGAAAATTAATTCAGTAGATTTAGCATTTCGCCCTTGACGCTTCCGCAGAAGGCGTGAGATTTTCTCTTATCACGATAGTAATGACTGTGGTACGGAAGGTACTAAACCTAGGAGTTGCTAAAATTGATATTTTATTCCATGCACTAGCTCTGCAAAGGATAGACTCAGTTCATCAATAAGAAATTTTGAAGTGCAAAGAGTGCTGAATTATTATTTAACCGCAAAAAAACTCGGAAATAATTTTAATTGTGAATATCGTCTTTACGATGATTTCACTCCCTTGATCATCAAATTGTGAGAGTACAATGCGTGGTGAACTCATTTTTGAAGCTAAAATACATTGACATATACACTTTACATATACAGGTGTACGACGTGGATTTAGTCCAAACTTATCCGTATACGGGACTTCATTTACTGGACTATGCATTATCCATTCACAAACTCGTGTAAATATAAGTTCTTGGGTTCTCATAGATAATTTGATGGGATTCCATTTGATCTATTTGCCCGTGGGTGGGTGTTCGTATATTTAACCCGTGATTCAAAATTACCACGGGATTTTATAAGTTACCCCGGTTTCTTTATAAATTCTCCCGTGTTCCGGTGTCCTGTATTTTCACAGGAACGTGCGAATAGTTACACAGCGTTTCTTTTGAATCATTAATGTAGGCATATCGACCTATTTCTTTATGTTTAGTACATAGATTCATTATTTTAATGCAATCGATAAATTTATATTCATATAATAATACTTTAACGTTGTTTTTCTTTTTATTTTTTGAATAATATAATATTTGTTGAGAATTAATTAATTCTCAGTTTGAATTTGCCAGCTGACAGGAACTTCGGCGGCCATCTTGGGACAGGGTCGATAACCAATCGACCAAACAATCAATAATTCTTAATTTAGTCAATCATTTGACTAATTTTCAGTGTCCCTGTTGACTAATGAAGTTCCTGTCGCCTTTCTTTCACGGTTCTCGTTCACGTGTACACGCCATTCTTATTCATTCTTAACAAATCTTACAAGTTTGAGTCAATCATCAGTACTAGTGCTATTGAAAATCATCAGAGCCATTCAAGCTTCATTCTAAAACTAGAATCAAGAAATATTTCAAGATTTTTCAGTGTAATTCAAGACAGTTCATCAAGATTTATTTGCATTGCATTGATAGGCTAACGCCACGTGCACAATCACATTCTTGCTCAACTTGAGAAGCGTGCTAAACTCGTGTGGGAGGTCAATAATACCGAACACACCAAGTTGAGTAGTTTTTTGGACATTCAATTCAGATTCAAGAATTAAAAATAGACATTCAGTGATTTTGAGCGACATTCAGTCTTCCTAGTTAACAACTCAAGTTTGTCAGTATACTTAGTGTACCTATTAGTGCTTAAAATAAAGATACTTTATTTTTCATAAAACCTGACTTCCGTTTGCTCTGTTCCGGCACAATCATCCCTATCCTTAAACGGTTAGGTTAATTCACAAGTTGAGATTTTCTCAATATTTTAGATTCCAAAAAAGTCTAACCTCAAAACTTTATCTTGTATGTTACATTATGTAATGGTGTTCACTTACTTTTTGTATGAGGAGAAGTGAACCTATTTTCTTTCCTTAGAAGGGATAGACCTCGTCTATGGATGACTCGATATAAACTATGATCCAAAAGATAAGATTTTAATGACTTTAACATACGATTTTTCCCATATCTATAAAATGACTCAATGATTGAGACTTTACCCTGGGCAGGTTCCATCATTCTTGATCCCTCGACATAATATCCCCGATAAAATATCCCCTAGACAATTAATCCTAAATTAGCATTATTTCTACATTGAGTAATGAACAAGAATAATATAACATGAAATAATGAATTTATTTAAACTGTATAAACAAAACGAAATACTTTACTTACAACAACTATATTAAATACATTTTAATTTAAAAGGGAGAATACAAATCATTAAGTAGATAAAAAATTCATCATGACTACGATGTGAATACTCATCAAATTTTTAAGTTATTAGAAAAAAAAATATTACTAAATGATCACCTCGCACAAAAATTTAACACGTAATTAACTTTGTCAATATAAAATTCAATTAATTATCATATAATTTAGTTTGTCATTTCATAATTTAATTTATCAACATATAATTTTTTATGTCAACATGGAATTTAATATGTTGAAATTTAAATTACTTTATCAACGTGTGCTTCAGCATGTCAACAACATAAAGAATATCAACAATTAATCAACCAATTCGTTTACTTATTGAAAAAAATAACTTTGGTAACGTTTCTAACGTAACTTAACATTGAAGATGAATCATAATTATTAACAACACGTTTTAGACAATCATTATAATTCCAATACTCTTTACGTCGATTTACAATGTTATTACCAGTATTTATTTGAGTCATACAAAGCTCAGTGTGTACTTGCTCATCTTTCAATGCTTTTAAAAAACACCAACAGTCGCGTGATTGACAGCGACACCACGATTCAATCGATTGTGCCAGCCCTCGACAGGATTATTAGTACAAAGCAAATCAATTCTACATATAATTATTGGTTATAAATAATAGTCTACTGCGAAAGAAAGTGAAACTCTTGATTTGTTGTAGCATTGATTTCTCCGAATTCCTTACTGGATTCGATTGACCGAAGCAATTTTTCCTAATTAAAAGAGTTTTTATAAATTTATATAATCAAAGTGATGTTCCCTTTTTTCCATTTTTCCGGAAAATTTTGCACTGGCATGCTAATATCAAGAATAATATAATTCTATATTATAGATACAATAATCTCGGATACTGTGTTATAAAATGGAAGAAGATATCTTCCATCAAGTTTCTACGATTGTCAAGAAAAAATAAAAAAAAGTTTAATTGTTCTTATAAATATTTGACTGATGTCTTACTGTGCTAGTTATAATAGTCAATAGAAGAAGTTAAGACAAAAACGAATTTTATATGAATGTGGATTTTATGTGTCAGAAAAATGTTCGAACTATGAAAACAGTTAGATATTAATAAAGTGTTTCAATAATTAAAAGCTAGCTTTAAGCATCAATCTTGACTATATTCAACAATATTTAATTATATCTGAATGCTGAATTAATTCTCGCCTATATAATGCGTATCAGTTTCTTTGACGTTTTGTAGGCCAGCAAACTATTCCTATTTCTCATCCTACCTCTCATTGCCCAACAATTATTGGTGTGGAGGGGCACGCTTCCTAATTTCCTTTCGGCAAGAAATGGTCTGACTGCCGAGGAAATTAGTGAAGTCGACTGTAACGGAATCTTGATTGTTTCAAGAAGTTATCGAAAAAAATAAAAGAATCCAGCCGAAAATTATGTTCGCTCATTATCTTGAAAATCACTCTTTGCTAAATAATCTATACGATTTCATAGAGCAAAGTGTAATAGTAATCGTCGAAGAGGATTAAAAAGTATCTTCCCGTTAGTCAATATTTAGGGGATCCCTGCTTCCCCCATCCGAAGAACGGAAATCGAGTACTTCGCCTACTAGGGTATAACTCTGGGAAATTATAACTCTACTTTCTTCGCGATGGCGTTTCCCGGGACGCGCATACCTGCACCTTGAAACAGGGATACACGTAACGAGCCCGAGGCCTTCCGACATACCACTAAGAGTCCGACCTCAATTGGCCGGTTGTACCTAGTCCTACATGTCATATTTTGACTTTGCAGCTTCAGGCACAGGGCTTGGAATTCGGCCTTCCGTAGTACCAACTTTATCCGCTTCGGTCGGCGGTCGCTAACGCGTCTCGCGTTGAGGATAGAAACATCTATGTAACCCCGGGGGCCACCTGATATCTAGGGAATATATAGATTTCGTTAATGACAATTTAAAGATAGTTGTCGAGTCAGTGTTAACATGATGATTTTGTCAGAAGAATACAATATGCCGAATTGATCATCATGTATGGCCGTAAACTTTGTGATAGATATACATTGCGTCATCAATACGACTTTCGAAAACACAGCTTCGTATAGTCGTATTGAATTGAAAATAATAAAATTAGATAAAAATAGATTCGAATTTAAAGATATACTTAGACCTCAACAATTTAAAAAATATGTTGAATTTTTGGAAAATACAGCTGAATGGGATGGGAGTTCAGGGACTTTTAAAGTGCTCAAATTATTCTTACATAGTTAAGAAGAACTGGCGACAAGCTTTGAACTGTTTACATCAAATGCCAGAACCATGGAAGAAAGAAAGTTATTAAAGACTTTCTGTTATTGTGAGCACAAAATTTCTAACTCGTACAACAACAAAAGCTTTCAATAACCAGATGGATGAGCGTCGAAAAAAGTAGTTCTACTTTCCAAAGAAAACATAAAACTATCATATGAATACTTGAAAGAAGGATGTTGTAATTTTAAAGCTAATAAGACTCAGAACTTAATTAAAATGAATACAAACTTCTCGTCAAATGCATATAAATTGTGAGGTGTTGTTAAAATTTTTCTGTAAAAATGAATAGACTGACGAAGTGATTGAGAACTAGGAACATTTTTTTCTGATTCTGGGTTGGTTGAAGTGAATTACAAGCATTAACTGTACACAATGTCACATGAAGCCTTCTCTGCTCGAGAATCATTGACTGAACAGGGGGTTATTTGTATTGTACGATATTATGCCACAATGAGTGCTATAATGGAGTTGTAGTTGTTTTTTTTGATGAATTATTGTTTATCAAGTGGGAATAGTAGACATGAACAGGAATGTAACAGTTTTTAACAACAAATTTACAAATGTAACGATGATTTACAAACTCATTAAATAATTTTGTGACATTACCATTCCAGACGCTGATTATAATAAAAATCTATTACAGTTATACAATAATATTTAAAAAAGCTTAAGACCAGAGATTACTTTATCATAATCACAATCGACACTCAAGTTGACTTGGGGGCACTCAGTGACTGGAGTTTTAAACCAAAAAACTGAAATGATTGACAATACATTCAGTAAATGTGCAGTCCAAAAAAATTATGTAAATGTATCATTAACATGATTTTTCCATGATTGACTATAAATTTAAAGAGCATCATTAATTATTGATTCAGATTTATATATCATAGAGTTGTTTGAATCAACCATCATTAGTTGTAATAATCAATTTAGAAGCAGGAAGCGCTGCAATAGGATTGGTTAATTATGACGAATTTAGTGCCGTTTAAACAATGTTTCCTGGAACTGTTGATATTTTTATAACATTTAGCTTGCACGTGCTCTTCATGTTCCTAGTACTCCCTTTATATGCATATCAAATTAAGTAATATAATCACCTTTACAACATACGAAATTGTCAATGTTATTAGAGCTGTGGGGGTGAACGATACAATTACCGTTTTTTTTCCTTTTTTATTGTATTATTTCATTTTACTGCAACGAAATAATTTCATTGTATTTTAAAAACTCGAAATAAGATGACTTTTTCAGAACGAATCTTCCGTAGCATGATTTTTGCACTCCTTTGTTTCTATGAATCGAACTGTTTTCCTGAAAAAATAGCAACTATTATTGCATGTACACTACATTACCACCAATCGATCATAAGGATAGAAATCTTGCTACAGGAGACATAACACACACTTCTAAATCTTGCTTCTATTCTACCAATTCTTTAAGATCTAAAAATATAAAATTTTATGGAAAAAGATATACTTTAAGAAAAATTCTGTACGATATGGGTTTCGCATTCATCTGGAATGCAACCCGATACATAATCAAGAGAAAGAATGTTGCGTTTCTAAGGCGACAGGTTCTCAAAAAATACATGGAATTGAAGGTAAAAAACATGTATACAGTATGGCAAGACGAAACGTGGACGTTCCAGAGAGGAACTCATAAAAATAGAGATTTATGTATGAATAGATTGTTGTTACAGTTCCTTGTAAGAAATAAGGATAGCAGAAAACAACAACAAATATTGAGGACATATTAGAATTTGAAACGTCAGGCAAACCCCAACCGATTTATATTAATGATAGCTCTGAAGAAGAAGATCAGATTGAAAAATGCGGAATTACGTCAAAAGAGGAGGACGGAAATGTGGGCTTCTCGCTGAGACAACCTCCTGCTACTTTTATTCTATGTGAAGTAGGCATAGACTTCGAAGTACATGACCTGAAGACATTAGAACCAAACACAATGCTGAACGATCAGGTAAAAAATTTGTCTATCACATAATATGTATGTTTTTATAAATTATTGCTTGCATTGATTAACAGGTAATAAATGCTTACCTGAACCTTATTGTGGGAAGAAGTGGTGGAAGCGTTCAAAGCTTCGATACGTTTTTCTTCACTGATGCAATGAAGTCTTACGACAGAGGACTGAAGTATTTAAAGAATGTAATTTTTGTTTTTACTCTTAGAAAGTGTAGTTTTAAAGCATTTTCCGGAACATAACTATTTGTTGTAATTTTTATAGAGAAGTCTTTTCATGAATCAACTCCTATTTATCCCATGACATAGTCCAGGTCATTGGATGTTGTGTGTCGTAGACTTCTGACAAAAAAAAATAGCGTTCTATGATAGTATTGGTGGAAAAAACCAAACTTGCATTGATGTAAGTATTGAATTATCAAAGGGAACCCTTCTATCACAGTTTTTCATAAAGTAATTATGTTATTGGTAATATCACATTTTCATTACAGACGATATTCCAATTTTTGGATTTCGTTCATTTCTGTCAATGGAAACGACAGTGGTTTCGAGCGGGTTGGAGCAGTGAAACATTGAAACAACGATCGAAAATTGTTGATTATTGCAGAATGTTCGTTAACAAAATAATTGTCTGGATTGCTGTGTTTGTCTGCATATATGCAGAATACATTCCAAGTGGAGCTGAATTTATTTTTAGTTGTAAGAAAATGCCAACGATTTGTAGGACAATGATGGAAGAAATTGTGTCATCAATGTTGCGTGAGAAGCCAACAATAAATCGAGCTCGAAAAGAGGAAAAAAAACCACCAGTTGAAGATTGTCCAGTGCCAAAGAAGCACATACGTTTACCAACTGAAATTAAAGGAGTTAGCCTGTATAAATCGGCATCTATACACCAAGGATAATGACGGTTTAGTGCTGACCGGAGGAACTGCCATTGTACGGATATCGCTTTATTCGCCGTTGCAGCTCTAACTAAAAACACAATTAATAATATGAGTAAACAGTTTCTGGACAACGTCATAATCGATGAGGATTAATATTATTGTGCTTGCTACACTCGAAGTAATGTTAAGAATCGACATTTGGATGCAGAAGAACGTTTAACAAGTTTTCCAGGGTTTAAGTCTGAAGTTGTAATTGAGATTGATCAGTACATTGAAGGTCAATTTTTACCATTACATATTCTTGTCAATGCTCTTCAGACATGCATCGAAATATTTATGTCAGGGCTGGATACGCATAGATTTCTGTTTATGAGAAATGTACAAACAGTTGCATTTAAAATGAGTGTATCGTCAAATTCTTGTTTTCTGTTCAATTCTTATTGTATCAATGCCAGCAATCGTTGCCTAAATGCGAAAGAAAGGTTTTGCTCGATTATTCCACTCCAATACCCCAGAAGCACTGGTCAAATAATTTCTTGCTGATCACCCGATGAATCATGCATATTGTCAAAGATATGCAATCCGGGTGTGGCGTTGAAGAAATGATGGATGTAAAGGAATTCTATGTTAAATTACAATGTATTCCGTGATAAGTATTTTATATATATATATTGTAATGTCTGAATGTATTTTAATTATTTTGCATAATTATTTAAAATATATTTTAAGAAAAACGAAAAATGAATGGCAATAAAACTTAAGGATTGAGGTTAACGATTATTACTCAAATTATTTTTTTGAGTTTTCCTAAGATTTCGTTAAAATAGAAAGGATTTCGAATAATAGTTGAGGAAGTCATTTGTTAGATATTCCATTGCTTTTCGAAAACCCCGGTAGCGAAAAGCAATAAAACTTTAAAAAAAAGTACGTGACGTAAGAAGAGCGTTAGCTTTTTAAAAAAGGGACTTCTCATTATGTCACATTGGACTAAATAAATACATAAGGTTTGATGCATCACTCAGTTGTCGAAAAAGTAAGATCGAGATCAGATCGTCGTGGAACATCTTTTGAAATCGTTAGTCTTGTTTTGTCTTGAGTATTGTATTGATAATATTTCAAAGTTTGTAAATTTTTGTATGGAGTTTATTTGATCGTCAAATTATTTTTAAATTGATATTTAAATTAATTCGAGAGTAAAAGTAAATAATTGCGCTGACTGGAGCATCGACTAAGGATCAATTAATTGTAATTCATCTCGGCAAGAGTAAAAGAAATCGTCTGTTGGTAACGTTTAAATTGTTGTTATAATTTTTCAATGAAATTTTGTTATTGTTTTTATATAAATCACACATTTTTACTTTCACTATCGAAGATCCCCTTATTTCTGTCTATTGGTCGAAAGGCTAAGACTAAAAAGAGGGACTTAAAGTCTCTAAGGTTAAGCATATGGTTTACATATTGACACCTTTGAAGAGCCAAATTACATAACAAAATATAGAATTTTCTAGAAATTTTTTATATTACAGATCGAATTACGTCAACTTCATCATTTATGGCGCAGTGTATACGTTTAAAATATGTCAACGAAACAGAATGGAATTATTTCTACTTAACATTTATCCTTAACATTTAAAAATTTTAACAATTATAAATTTCAGCCTCTCTTCCTACAACACTACATCGAGTACTACTTTATCAACCTGGAAGAAAAGGCATGTGAAAATTATTTATCATTATTGATTCATTTGGTAGTTGATGCAAAAGATACATACTAGAATTATTTCATTTTTTTTTATAACAGGGTCAGGGACACATCTCTGAATTAAAGCTGTTAACGGAAAACGGTAGACTCTACGTAGCGTGTCCTGGGCAACAGTGTTGACTTCTGACAACTCTTCAAACCTTAACTCCACAACCCGTTGAGTCGCCGATTGAAGAAATTCTAACCTTTCTGACCGTGAAAAGTATTGTAATTTACGATTATTTAATCATGCAATAAACTGTAATGCGGCCATTCGTTCTTTCCGATCGACTGAAATAAGCTCTAGAAACATAAGCTTTACCGAAACGATTTTTTAAAGGTTTCGATAACAAACGAAAATTTTGTAAATCATCTATGCTCAAGTTTTCTAAAATTTCTTAAGCTTCGTCTTTTAAACAGGACACTAAAATTGAAGCTTCAACTTCATTCGACCAATTATGCAATCAAGCGATGGTCTCAAATTGACGTGAATAAGGTTCCCACGTCTGAAAACCATCATGCTTTGCCGGTTTCGCGAAAGATAACGGATTTCCGGCGGAAGACGATGAGACCGATTCAATTAAATTTGGATTCAAATTGGAAGAATAATTAGGATTAACAATTTCTGGAAAATTATTTGAAATTGGTTTAACATTTATCGAATTATTACTTATACTATTATTATTCAAATTGAAATTACTATTACACCATTAAGTGATATTTGTAAATTCGTGAAATTGAATGATTAAATTATTGATGTTTACGGCTTATTATAGGCACGAAAAGTATCGGCCCCTCACTTTATAGGAGCATAAAAGTGAAACTAATGCTCACGAAAGATTGAAATCAAATTAAAAATATAGGTTCAGCTATTCTACCTGCTAAAATTTGACTTTAATCGGTTAATAAGTTTACCCGCTACCTAATTTTGAAAGTCGAGAAAAGGCGTTTTTTATGTAGAAAATTTTTTAGGGCAAATATAAACGGCTATAATGAGGTCAAAATTTTTCCAATCGAGTTGAAAATTTTTTTGTAGTTTCCCAGAATGTTTCTCTCGGAGATCGCGGTGAGAAGAATTATTTATCTCAATTGCCAAATTAATTATTCGAAGAAACATTCATGAACGCTATCTCAACAACAAAACAACATAATAAAATGATTCAAACGAGAAGATAAAAAAAAAAAAAAATCACATTATAATCCGCAATTGGGAAAATGAGGACAAAAAAAAACGAAAATATAAGACTTTTTATAAATGGTACAGGTGTTTATGCCACCGATAAACGTTAGGGCTTAACGGTCGTGAACCCATTCTTTGCGTATATGTACACAGAGGAGGATTAAAAGATAGAAAAAATTTTACGTGCGTGCAACCAGAAAACATGTGCAGATAGGGAATCGTAAGACGTGAGAAACATTCAGAGGCGCAAGAAATAACTGAAAAGACCAATGAAGAATAATTTCAAGATCGGAACACTCGAGCGTCAAAAATTCAAAATTCATAAGACCTTTATTTACAGAAATTAAGGAATGAAAATTGATCTGCATATGAAATATAGTTGAATGGATAATATAAAGTCATTCCTTTTCGTTAAAAACTATATTCAAACCCGTCGGGCAATTCTCGAGCGCAATAACTTGCTCCTCGGGGTCCCAGATCCCTTTTTATCTTCATATAAATGGAGAAACATATACCGAATATCATCCACCGAAGTAGTTAAAATCAATAAAAACAGAAGTTAAAAAAGATCAGATGATGATAATGATGTGAAAAAGAAGAGAAATTCGAAAATACAGCTTCGTTTCATAGGTTCGTTGCGTTTTATGAGCTTTAATATCACTGAATTATCTAAATTTTCATCTAATGATGATAAAATAATGACGGCCGAAGAGTTCCCAATGAATAATCAATTAAATTAGTAATACAATTATAATTGCTGAACAACATTATTGAACGAAAGTGTGAGATGTAAAGTAATGGTACATCGGAGAGTATCAACATCTCATCAAGTCGGTCAGCCAGATCTGAGACAGAACCCTTTCCACCTTGACCAGCTCTTGTTTTTTCGTGAGTCACCCCTGTGTCCCAGAAGTTAGCATAGCCCGCTCACTTGTTTGAGGTTTGGCCTTACCACAATGCGTCCATTCAATCCTCTACGATGGCTTCCCAATAGGTATGGGGTTAGTAGGCCCTCCTAGCGTTCTCTTCTCCTCCGAGGTGGAGGCTGCATGCGTTTTCGCACGCCTTTTCTTTTTTCTTGGAGGAGGTACCACTTTGGAGGTCCCTGCCACCAGTCGTTGTCTCTTTTCGGGTGCGGCCTGTTCCACCTCCGCAGCCTATGGCGCCTTGTAAAAACGAGCTCTGCCTAGGCCGCAGTGAGAACTTATTCCTAATTCTTCGAAGAGCTTCAACGACTTCTCGTCCACACCAATGACTAAGCTAGTCAGCATTAGTGTCACCTTCGTATTCCATACCGGTCAAAGGTTTGTATGCAGTCTACAAGAACCTTTCGTCGAGATTATAACCCTTAAATCCCGGAATAGTGCCATTTTCGATGGCATCGTCCAGAGCCCGGAGTCCTGCTAGCACTAGCGATAGCCACCTTGTTTTCTCCTGCAGCCGCTTTAATAAAGCTGCCAGACTCAGTTTTTATGCAAGCCTGCTTCGCTCGACATTTCGCGTCGGGTAGGGGGGGGCAACCCTCTTACCTTTGCCCTTTGGTGTCACTCGCGGCTCCGTTAGAGGACCCCGACTTGGTGGAGCCAGTAGCCCCGGTATCAACCTTTAGGCCAATCCCTGCTCCACCAGAAGTTGCTTTGCCTCTAGAGATTCCGCCGGTTACCACAGGGGTCGTCAGTTCCCTCTGCATTGGCTTAGCCTTTGCTCCGGCTATGCTAGCCCTGAATTCCTTCAGTTCCAGCAGCTTTGCCTTTTTTCTGCCTATTTTTTGAGATATTCGATTTCAAAAAATGAGAAAGATCGTGCTTACTATTTTACAGGTATCATGCCGATTTGTCAGTATTACAGAATTCTTTCCAATCGATCTCAGAACGATTTGTTAGCGTACTATCGCCAAATCTGGAAAAAATTTCAAAAGAAAGTCCTTACTCGACAATAATAATTTAAGACATGGGAAAAAAAGAAATACGATTAGATTTTGCGCTATGGTTTGCAGCATATTTATTTTATTGGGGTATACTGATAAATATACAGATATTAATTGCTATATTATTCATCCTGAGTGTTTTATTAATTATAATAACTGCGACATAATTTATGACTATATTCAAACTTGTGATCGTAAAAAAATTACTTGTATAACCGAACACATGCATGTGTTTAATCATCAAAAAATTCCTTTAAGTCATCTACGTAGATGGTTCGAGAGAAATATTTGATATGTTATTCAGGAATGATGAAAACTTTATTAAACCATATTTTAAATTTATCGATATGATGTTTGATAATACAATATGTAAAAAAGGAATATTACCATACAGCGGGTATTATTTTGATATAAATAAAAACGAGGATTATAATTTTACTGAAGAACGACAAGAAAAATACCTGAATCATTAGTCGCCATATGTTGCAAAATATTGAGCATTTGTTCATTATCAGCATCATCAACATCATAATATTAAATAAAATGTAATTAAAGTTTCTAATAAGTTTGTATTAATGATTTTAGTTAAAAATTTAAGACCACATCAAACCATAATACACTAATAGGATAATAATGAATGAATAAAACATTGTATAATTATTTTCTTTTTCATTAATTTTTCATATACATAATTGGAATTTTTTTTATTAAACATTACATACAAAAAAATATACATTCAATTATTTTTATATTAATTTTCGAATGTGCAAAAAAAAATCGATGCTAACTTAATACCATAAGTTATCGATACTGCTGAGAAATGTAAACAAAGCCACAAGAAATATCGAAAATTAATGGTTAAATATACTCTCAGAAAACCAAGTATGCCGACAGGTTATGCTAGCAAAACCGTAGACTTCTGTGACCGCATCTACGGGCAATATGCAAGCATGACCTGCTTAGAAAATGTTGCGGACATCTTGTCAACTTTCCGTGCTTGTGTATTGGCGGCAATATTCGATCCATAAAATGCAACCATTATCTGCGCAACAAACCATGCTACAATCATGCATGCGATTTATGCTAGTATACTGCCAGTACGGAGTGTCGGTATATTGACACCATATAAATATAATAAAAACTTTGGCAGCTTGTGCTCGCATTCATCTACAATAAAAACGGCTAATATTGGAATAAATTTTTCTCAGTAGAATGCCACCACGATAATTATTATTAATAAATAAAAAATAGATAAATAATTAGATAAATATTATAAATTTATAAAAATATATAAAAAAATGAAATTCGAAAAAACTATATATTAATAATTATTAAATTCTACTCTATATCTGTATGCATGTTTTCGGGAGTTATATTCATAAAAAAGGAAATAAATATAAACTTTTTTTTATTTGCAGCTTCATAAAATAACAAAAGTTTTACATAATGAAAACATTACAGATTTTAACCCTCATAAATATCCATATCTGAATCGCTCTCTTCCACTTGATTCTTGCTTTTAGCCTTCTTTTTGTCAGCTGATCTTTTCCTCTCTTTGGCAGATTTTAGTCCAGCGCTGATGTATCCCTGTAGCTCTTTTCTCGTTATTTTCCCGAACCGATTTCTGTATGATAATCCGGCTGAAAGGAATACATATTTTAATTATTTCAAAATATATAATTTTTTTAGTCAAAATAAAATTTTTTGTTCCATTTTATTAACTCACCGTAACATGCGCGGTACAGCCTACTTTTGTTCACCGCATTTTCCAGTTGCTTTACACCATTCTTCCCGATTCCGGTCCATGTTAGATCTTTTGCCAGGGCTGGATCGATGGCTTCAGAAAGCATCAGATTAATGCTTTCATTTGAAGATCGTCCTCCCAGGCTAATAAAGTAATTCACCTGTAATAACATGTAATCATATGCTAAATGCGAATATTATTAGTTTCTTTAGTTTTATATATTAGCATACGTACAATTTTGCGGTATTCCGCCTTATTCGTAGTATTGTTGAATATCTTCCACTCCTCAATATTTTTCAGGGGGAAGGCGGCTGGTAATGGCGGCACATCTTCAGGTGGTTCTATTTCAGCTTTCATTTCTATTATTTCTTCTTTTAAACCTTTTATTTCAGCATATAATAGATCTATTTTTTCATCTTGCACTCTGAAAATGAAATTTTTTTTAATTCAAATATTAATGTCAATTTTTGTGAAGGTAATTCGTGTTCTAAGTAATGAATAAGAATAATTTGATATACAATATATAAATTGATGTTAATATACAATATATCAATTTGACTCTCAATTATTAATACTGTATCAAAATTTTATATTATTATTATTAAATTTATTTTTCTTTATGCACCGCGTAGCTTAAAAAAAAAAAATTTTTTTTAAAAAGTCCGGCGATTTTTGCCCGCTTCAAGTTTTCCCGCTAAGTTTAGTTTAATATTTAAAATTTCTTTATTTTACCTCATTATTTTGATGAGATGAGACAGATTCTGATTCGCCATTCATGAAGTTCTTGACGAAGTTGGGTTCTTTAGTGGTAAAATATTTCCAAATTGTTTAACACTTATATTGAAACTTGCAAGATACACCTTGAAAACTTGTAAAATTCACTTTGTTTCCTGAACGAAGTATTCTCACGGACTGCTTGAAACTACTCTATCTTTCATAGTACTGACAGGGTTTCTCACTGTATCACCCTCCCACTTTTCTCTTTGGTATTTTTATTACATGCTATTTTTCTGAAGGATTAAAAATTTTCAAGGTTTCATTCTCAAACTTGTTTGTGTGAACAATATCGAAACTATTGCAGGTCATTCTGGGGTTTACCCGTCAGACTTGTCCCATCCAGATGTGATTTTTTAGGTTCAGTAGTATTTTGTGTTTAAAACATTATACCTATATTTGAGTGCATAAATAGAAAATTTTGTTTAATCGTTTTTTTACATTTGACGTAATTAAATATCTGCTACTCTATACAATTGTCCCAGTCATAGCTGCTTGCTCTGACTAGATTTACAAATATTAATTTAGCTCAATGCTTTTTGATGAGTTTCATCCTTTGCTGCATTTCGAAAAGTTGTTATTGCAGTTGATGGCAGATAAGAATAATATTTTTCTACTCCTAAGATATTTTCAAAGGTTTCAGTATTGAAAAAAGTGATAGAAAAGGATCTCTAAAAGATGGTCATTTGATAGAACAAGTTAATTTATCTACATCAACCGTAGAATTAGTTAATAATATCTGATAATAATTTGTGATCTGAAGGAATAAGTTTTATTCCCACCGTAGAAACTATAAGAAAAAATAAAACAACTATGGGAAGGAAGCTACATTTAGTCAGCATCCACGTCCATCTACAACTGTGTCTTGGAAACCAAATAACAATAATTCACGATGGAATAATATGAAGTTTATGTTTATATTATGAATAGAAAAAAATAAATCATATAAAATAAATAAACTGAATATTTTAATTGTCTAATTTTTATATGATCGTTAAATTGATTTTGATAAAATGATTAATCAAAAAGGAGATATGAGATAAAATAGTATTAAAAAAAAGTTATTGAAGTTGTTACAGAAAGGATAGAAATATGGTTTGTCACCAGTTGTGAGAAGAATTCAATTTTAGTTGAGCTATTCTCATTTTTGTATTTATATTGTATAATATAATTCCTTAAAAAATTTATCAATTCATCATAACTAACGGCTTCACAACATACTATTTCATTTTTTAATCAACGCCAAATTATTTGAATATTTATCGAATTGAACAATTAGGTTTGAAAAAATGAACATGTCATAGTTACATTCAAAAAAATACATATATATGATGTTTATTCTATGTATTAGGGTTAACTGAATATTATTACAAATTCAACTTATTAATTATTTTTAGTTATTTAATCGATGAATGAATAAAATTTTTCGATTAATTTAATATATAATTATTATATCTTGTACAATAAAATACGTTTTCTATTATAATTAAATGATACATTACAGATAAAATTATTTCCACCGCACTTACATTTAAGACTCAATACATAATGAAATTCAATATCTCCTTATTATCGCAAAAATTACACAACTCGATATGTTATTTTTAAAGTAATACGCTTACAATAAACTCGTTAGGTATTGGATCCATGAAATCTACACTCTCTTTCTGCCAAAATGGCATCTAAAAACATTTCGCTCGCACTTCTTTCAAATTGATACACATGAAATCATTCATTATCTTTGAACAATGATAGCTATCGACAATAGATGATTCTATGCCAATATTGTACCATGATTTTACCGCTTCGAATTTTCTCACAACTAATAATATGTCATTTTGATATTTCATTATGTTTTCAATTATACACATTGTTGAGTCATACAGCATACAGCAATTATCTGCTAATTTTAAACCTAAACTAAACTCTGGTTTTTTTAGAAGTCGGTATTGAATAACGTTCGACGGTAAATTATTTGTTAGTGGTCCTTCCGTATGAACTTGAAATAATTCTGTAACATTCTTGTAAGATTTTTTCTTTTAGTGGAGTCGCACAGGACAGCTCGGCCATTCTGTAAGCCATTTGCTGAAGAGGATAGCCAGGCTTACGACAGAATTTACGCAAAATTCTCATATTATTTTCATAACAAAAAGCCGAAAATCCGTCTAAAGGACCAAAATTTTTAACATCATCAACAAGATGTAATAGTCCATGAATATAGTACGAATGGAATTGAGGTCCATATATTATTTTACATTTTTCTACAAATATTTTTAGGACCGTATCGGCATATAATGAATGATCCTTCGTACAATTTGCGCTAACAAGACATCGCAAAGCTGTATGGAAAAAAAGGAAATGATCATACACTATCTCTTTTAAGATACCATGTAAGACTACTGGGCCAGTATGAAGACAGAACTGACGGTGCTCTGTAGCTTTATAACGTCCATAATCCGCAATAGCTTCGGGTAGACGGCTAAATTCACGCGGGCAATAACTTTTCAATACATAGAGCCTATGATTCACAACAACAATATGGTCTTTAGACATTTTAACAGCTTTTGAAAATTTAGAAGGACCTACTAAGGCTTTTAGGATTTTTTTATTAACTCCTAGAAGAGCCAAATGCATATAGTCAAACTTCAAGCTTTAATTAATAATACTAGAAATGTACTGAACTCGGACCTAAAAGAATTTTTTTAAGATCCTTCATAAGTAGTGATGTGTTTGGAAACGAAAATATGCAAGATAATTCAGGACTTATTTGAGGACTCAAAATCCATGGTATGTAGTACTTATGAAAGAGTTTTTGATCTATTATAAATAATAATCCGGTAATTTTAAATACTTACAAATCAGGACATTAAAGTATTAAAAACCTACCTATATTTTAACTCAGGTTATAACATTGTAACGTGCTATGGAAGTAGCTCCATGACAATTGTTAAATTAATATTTAAACGTCAATTTTTGGCTCAGTATGCAACAACATTATTATAGCTAATTATTAAAATATCTTAACTTACCAATATATTCAATAATCAATCCTTTAGGGGATGTGCAATGAGTTATAATAATATTTATTTTTTACGAAATAAATAAACTTGGAGATACTCAAAGTAATACAATTATTGCTCGTTTAAATATCTATTACAGACTGAGGTTGATGCATGAAGGTGTAGGTGAGGTAGAGCTCATCTGAACTGAGGATGTGACCATTTTTACGAAACGACTTAACGGAAATGCCAAAAGGAATAGATGTTTGCGCACCAAATATCAATAGTACCATGAGGTACTATACATAAATAATAGACATTCCGATGGGTCTTTCAATTGTCTACAGCCATAAAAATCCTATACCTGTAGTGATTATTGTGACGTCAAAAATGTGATTGTGAGCGAGTGGTGGACAGTATCGTTTCTTGGTCAGAACGGTTTTAATGGTTTCTACGAGAGTAAGTGAGAAAAACTAAACTCACATTGTAAACATTGCATGAGTCATTTTCCTCCGGCTCACAAAAAATCGAAGCTTAGCTGCCTCTATTTTAAGCTTATTTAGAAACATCATTCATGAATTTGACAAAAATTCTTACGTCAGGACTGTCTACTAGAGTCTATAGCGAAGCGAGCAAATTAAAGATTATATAGAACACTTATTGGAGGTGAATTTGCAGTATACCCTTTAGCTCGCACGCTTTAAAATGTAAATAAGATGAAATATTTCTAATTTTCAATTTAATAATTAACCACGAATACTCTTAGTAATAATCTTTTCAGTGAATTAGTAATTATTAACGATTATTTTTTACTTTTTAAATAACTGTCTGTTAGAATTTTTCCTCATTTTATAAATATTCAAAATGCTGACCGAATGTCCATTCTAAGATTAGGATTCATCAGGTAAGAAAGAGAAAGTTAGGGTCGTTAATGTCCTTTGCAGATGGCAGCGTTGAGTTAACGGCAACTACCTCGGTAGTTGCATTTTGTCTTCGTTTGGGAACAGTTGTCTATTTTTGTGTATCTATTTCAAAGAGTGATTCAAGTGAAAAATGGAAAACAACAAGAAACGAGTGGTACAAAAAAATAAGAAATATGCCGAAGACTATGTTTCTGATTTTTCAACTGAACAAACAAGTGAGGATGAAAGTGAAGTGAATAGTGATATAACATCGAAAACAGATATGAACTCTACAATATCGTGTTTAATACGAAAAGTGCTACCAAATGTTATGAATATTCAGGCGTTATCAACGAAAGACATGATCACAGGAATAAAATTATCAGAAGGAAGTCAAGAGGCGAGAGCTACTGTAAAATCACGACAACCACAAACTAGTCATGTAGAGGAGCTAATTGAGACTGAAATAACACTACCAATAACTCAATTCCAAGTAATGGATCCAGACTTAGCAGTATTAATGAAATGTGTAAGGTATGTAAAAACATAACACGAAAATAATTTATGTTGAACACAAATTTAAATTAAATTTTTTTATTTCATTTTGTATTATCTTTTCAGCATGAAATGTAAACAACTGGACATGATGACCGAGACGGTGAAAAGTTTAAAAAAAGAAATAATAAAAATGAAAGCTGAAATGGAACCACCTGAAGATGTGCCGCCATTACCGGCCGCCTTCCCCCTGAAAAATATTGAGGAGTGGAAGATATTCAACAATACTACGAATAAGGCGGAATACCGCAAAATTGTACGTATGCTAATATATAAAACTAAAGAAACTAATAATATTCGCATTTAGCATATGATTACATGTTATTACAGGTGAATTACTTTATTAGCCTGGGAGGACGATCTCCAAATGAAAGCATTAATCTGATGCTTTCTGAAGCCATCGATCCAGCCCTGGCAAAAGATCTGACACTCCGTACTGGCAGTATACTAGCATAAATCGCATGCATGATTGTAGCATGGTTTGTTGCGCAGATAATGGTTGCATTTTATGGATCGAATATTGCCGCCAATACACAAGCACGGAAAGTTGACAAGATGTCCGCAACATTTTCTAAGCAGGTCATGCTTGCATATTGCCCGTAGATGCGGTCACAGAAGTCTACGGTTCTGCTAGCATAACCAGCCGACTAGAGAGCAGATATGTCAACCGTTTGCTTGCATATTGCGAGCATTTGGTTATCTGGGCTATTGTAGTGTTAAAGAACGAAAATAAAGCGTCAAAAAGTATGAGTAATGAAATTAATAGCATTAGATTTATATCCGTGCAAAACACAAGTTAATGAAAATACACAATTTTCAACGTACAAATAAAACGTGTAGGACCCATTCCCGCACCCAATATATGTATATCATCTTACACAGAATGACCCCAAAATTTACATATTTCAAGGTCAAGGTCATTGGGCCGGTGAAGGCTACACTAGATAATTACCAATTTTTACTTAAAATTTTATCAATATTTACACATAATCTGTACACAATATTTTTATGATATATAAGTCAAGAAAATTAAGCATATCTCATTTGTGGAGTGGTTACCGTATAATTCACATCATAACGTTGAAAATGAGTATCAGTCATCATAGTCAATATTGGACACCTAGTTACAATCAATTTCAGGGCCCGCCAGAAAATGGTTTCAAATAAACCAAAGATAATAATTATGATATTGCTGATGAAAAATGGTGTTATATAGGTGATGCGAAAGTTTTAAGTGATGCTGTGTCATTGAAAACTTTAAATAATACTTCTAAAGAATTGTAAAATCAGATTGAAACAGTAAATTATAGAGTGAGAGGGGTTAATAGAAAAACAACTAATATAACATCTGAGATAGAAAACGATGTTACAACATCAGTAAAGAATACACTTGAAACTCATCCATCTTATACATACAATTTAATCAATACAACAAATTCAAGATTAATAGGACTCCAAACCAAATTGAATGAATTAGAGTCAATACTCATAAAAAGGTATAAATTCTAGAGTATACTCAGAAACTAATCATTCGTGTGTTAACTTTTGTGGTATTCACATCATTTTCTGAAAAAATGAGCATTTATCGTCTTGAAGAACGTTGGGAATCTACTCCTGGTCTAGTGAGGGGACCTTCGAGAATTGGTTTTCAATGAAATAGTGACGATCCCTTTGATATTGTTGGTAAACGACTGTATAATATAGTTGATCCTATAAATTGGAATGACACAGCATCATTGAAAAGTGTTAATAATATTGTACATGGAGAATTTTAAAACTTACATAACAAAAATGTATCGTCAAATAATGGTTCATCATGAAGATTGAAAGCTTCAACAAATTCTTTGGCTAGACAATCACAACAAAATCATTTCATATTAGTTCACAACAGTAACCTACGGCACTACATCAGCTCCTTATCTAGCTGTTCGTGTGTTACTGCAAGTGGTAAAAGACGGAGGCCATAAATATAGAAGGCAACTGAGACAATCATAAAAGGCAGATATGTCGACGACATATTTGGAGGAGCAGATTCTCCAGAAGAATTAATACGAGTTGCTGAGGAATTCATCAACTTGTGCAAGGCGGGCGGCTTTCCCCTTGCAAAATAGCAATCAAACGATCAATCAACAAAAAATCATCTTTGAAGACTGCACGTCAAAAATTCTTAAACTTCAATGGAATCCAAGCTCAGACACACTCACATTTTCATTAAAATCAGTCACTCATGAGTCAACATATTCAAAACGCCTCATTTCTTCAGAAGTAGCTCAGATTTATGATCCATTGGGGTTTGTGTCACCAATCACAATCAGCCAAGGAGGAATCAAAGGAGCCAAGACGAAAAAAGCTTGGGTCTGCATGTCAACTGCAGTCCACTTGGAGGCAGTTAGTGACTATTCATCTGAAGCATTCATTTCTGCCTACAGGAGATTCACCTCTAGACGGGGATTATACAAGAAAATCTATTCTGACTGTGGCAGAAATTTTATAGGAGCTGATATAGAACTCAAGAAACTATTCACACAATTCACCAGAGAACATGAGGTCATCTCTAGATTCATCATCACCAACGGCACTCAATGGTCATTCAACCTACCTGCAGCACCACACATGGGCGGCAAGTGGGAGTCAGTAGTAAAATCACTCAAATTTCATTTGACGAGAACAGTAATAGAAATGCTCTTCACGTTTGAAGAGATCACCACACTACTGACACAAATAGAAGCCATTCTCAACTCAAGACCTTTGGAGCCAATCAGTGATGACCCAGAAGACATTCAAGCACTCACTCCTAGACACTTTCTTATTAAGTCAGCAATCAACACTGTTCCTGAACCATCAGTCTCAGATCCTGAACATTCAACTCAAAATCGATGGCGGATGATTCAACGACAATCACAGCAGTTCTGGTACAGGTGGTCACAATCTTATTTACTAAAACTACAAGCTATTTCGAAGTGGTTTATCAGGAACAGATAAATTCAAGTTGGTGCATTAGCCTTGCTGACAAATGAAAGATTCCCCCCCCCACGAAATGGCCACTCGTGCGGATTACTGAATTGCACCCAGGGCAAGACGGCCTTTCACGAGTAGCAACGGTGAAGACACCAACAACGACGTTGCTCAGATCAATCATCAAACTAGCTATTTTACCAATCAATCCAACCCCTGAAGCCCAGCAGCAGAATCAACTAGAAGGCAATCATCAACCAGCTGATGTCGGGCGACATGTTTAGAATTAATTAATCCTCAGTTCGAATTTGTTAGCTGACAGGAACTTTGGCGGCCATCTTGGGACTAGGTCGATAACCAATCGACCAAATAATAAATATTTCTCAATCTAGTCACTTATTTGACTAATTTTCAGTGTCCTTTTTGACTAATGAAGTTCCTGTCACCATTCTTTCACTACTCTCGTTTACGTGTACACGCTATTCTATTTCTTTTCAGACAATCTTGAATTTTTGAGTTGATCATTAGTGCTAGTGGTATTCTGAATCACCAGCAATATTTAATTTTTTTTCCACAATCACAATCAACTGACATTTCAAGACATTTTATAGTAAATTCACGAAATTACATCAAATTCATCTTGCATTGCATTGATAGGGTAACGCCACGTGTACAATTATATTCTTGCTCAACTTGAGAAGCGTGCTAGCTCGTGTAGAAGGTCAATAATACCGAACACATCAAGTTGAGTGTTTTTTAGACATTCAATTAAAATTCAGTAATGACAATTGAAATTCAGTGATTTGTAAGGACATTCAATTCTTGTATTCAGTGACAGAAGTTGTTCCGTGTATATTGTGTACCTGTTAGTGCTGAAAATAAAGATTATATATTTTTCATAAAACCTGACTTCCGTTTGCTCTGTTTCGGCACAATCATCCCTATCCTTAAACGGTTAGGTTAATTCACAAGTTAAGATTTGCTCAACATTTCATTGGTCCTTTGAGCCGAAAATGTTATGAAAATTTTAAAAATATTATTTTAACATAAAAAATTCAATCAATTTTTACAGAATTTCCAAATTAATTCACTATTGTTGAGTCATAGAATAAATTATAAGTAAGGTAAGGTTTTTATTTATTGAAATGAATGATAAACACAAATTTGATAGCTTACATATTGTAAGGCCTAAAATTTATTTTAAAAAAACATTAATCATTATACATTATTTTTTACATTTTAGTACATAGTTATACTTAAAAATCTATACTATCTTCATTGGGATCAACTTCAATTCATCTATCATTAAAAAACAGACTTGTCTCATAGATATATTTTATTTTTTTTATCTAAAAGCGATATCGGATGTTCTTTGAAGTGAACTCGACCTGTACCTTCACTTTCATGATTTTCTATCTCTTTATCACTAAGAATATAAGATAATGTTGATGGATCAACGTTGAGATGTTTTATCGTATATTCCAAAACAGAGTCAACTTTCATTATTTTTTCACGTATTTGCTCAATCATTTTTCAAGCAGCATATGCAACAGCTTCATGAAAAGCTCGAACAAAATAAATTAAACGTCTCACATCAGAGTCAGGTTCTGGAGAAAATTTACTCATTTCTCGCGCACGAAGAGTTATACTATCTTCATTTATGAAAACGACTGAACTACAATTCTTTTCAGTCTTTTTCACAAAGAAATCAAACGTAAGTTTTTTCTTCTTGTAGCATAATGCACGTAATTTAGTAATGTAACATTTCTCCAAATTACAGGCTTCACACTATTTAAACATTGACGGAGTCATTTTTCCTTCATCATAGCGATAGTGTATATCTTCTTTTGAGAGTATATTAGAATATTTATCAATAAGTAATTGTAGTGTGACAGTACCTCGTAGAATAAATCCTATTTCATGAGCAAGATATACCTTATGTTGCTTGTCATCATTACATTTAACAATCCACTTCATAAGTTATTTTTTAGCAGCATAAGCCACAGCAGTATGGCTATCTTCTTCTCTGTTAAACTTACTTGTACATTTGCTCATGCCACATTCAGCAAATCTATCACAAGACTCATCTATACTCATGTACACAGAAACAGCGCAATTTTATGATCCACTTGGAATTCTAGCACATTTCATTGTTAGATCGAAAATCCTGCTGCATAAAATCTGGCTAGATAAACTTACTTGGAATGAACCGGCTCCAACTCACATTATTACCAAGTTACTCCCAGATCAGAACTCTCACATGTTTTAGACCTTTCAATTTCAGAATGGTTGAAGATTACTCATCAATCTACCGTGGAACTTCATGGTTTTTCAGACCCCTTACAACTAGCTATGGCAGCAGTTCTTTATATTCAGATTACTCATCCAGATCATGGAACCTGCTTAACGATAGTCTGCGTTAAGTCTAAAGTTGCTCCACTCAACAAGATGTCTATTCTTAGAGTAGAACTAACCGTAGCATTGCTGCTTGCCAGACTAATCACGTATGTTACAAGCAACTTAGATGTTCAGCTAACTCAAACTGTTTGTTGGACAGACTTCTCAGTCACATTGACCTGGATTTAGACTCACTCATCCCGTTGAAAGAAGTTTGTAAGATATCGAGTGTCAGCTATACAAGATCTTACTCCACACAGAGTTTAAAAGTTTGTACCTCGCAAACAAAATCCAGCGGATTGTACATCTAGAGGTATCAGCATATCTTAGCTTTAGAAAAACCCCCTGTGGTGGACAGGTTAACCACAGTGGTTAACATCAGACGAATCATCATGGCCAACTCAATAAGCAGTGCACGATTCGAAAGCTCAACAAGAAGAGTGACTTCAGTTCACATTAAATACTCAGCCAATTCAACATGATTATCATTGGGATATGATATATAGAAGTTCTTGTCAAATCAAATTGCCTAGAGTGGCTGCGATTTGCTTTAGGTTCAGCCAACTCCTTAGACGAGTGGCTTAGTCATCTCTTACCTTCCCTCTCACGCCACAAGAATTAGAAAGAGCAAGGATTATTCGGATAAAGACAACTCTAGAATCATACTTCTCACAAGATATGAAGCAGATCAACTCGAACTCACTGCCTGTTTCACACCTCTTTGCACGATTGACAGCATTCATTGACACTCAAGAAATTGTGAGTGTTAGAGGGACGTTAGCAAATGCTTGCTTGGACCGAGAAGCAATTTTATCCCGGACGAATCATTGCAGATGCACATGAAAGAACATTGCATGGTGGGGCGCAGGCGACTCTGAACCTCATACGATCATCTTACTGGATCTTAGGCGGACGACTCCAAGTAGGATCCTATATTTATCATTGTAATAAATGTGCCTGTTGATGTGGGGAACGAGAGAAGCAGTTGATGGGTCAATTACCATTATAGAAAATCATTGAAGCTCGATCATTTGCCGTCTGTGGTGTGGATTACGCTAGTCCTATCGCGCTAAAGACTTGGAAAGGCAGAGGCGCCGAAACAACTAAGGGTTAGATGCCTATTTTTGTGTGCTTCGTTACATCTGCTCTTCATTTAAAGATGATAACAGATCATTCAGCTGACTCATTCCTCGCTGCATTCAGACAGTTTACTGGGCCTCCAGGTGTCTGCAGAACTCTCTACAGAGATTGTGGCACTACATTTCAAGGCGTAGACAACTCTTCAAACAGGGAACTCAGCAGTTCAGTCAACTCGCAGCTGTTTTTTACCGAGTGAAAGTTCAATCCACCAGCTGCACTGCATACGGGAGGAAAATGGGATGCTACAGTTAAATTTTATCTTAAAACAAGTTTTGGCGTCTCACTTTTTACTCATAAAGAGCGTTCCACACTGCGGAACGGCGAAAACTTATGATTTCGTTGGGAGGTGGGAGGTGGACGGAGAGGAAACTCTATCGGACCACTGATGCATTAACGTCACTCTGGCAAGGGCAGTGGGTAACGTGAAGCCGCAAGTTCGAAGGGACCCAAGGGGTACCGACTGGAGTCTGTTGCGGCAGGAACTGGAAAAGCTCATAGGGGATTCGGATGGGCGTATAGAGTCTCCGGCCAGCCTTGATGAGGCGGTGCTGGACCTACAGGTCGCCATCGTATGGGCCTATAGATGCTCATGCGCAGCCAAGGTGATGCAGGAGGGAAGGAGAGTCTCATGGTGGAACAAGGAACTTGAATGGGCTCACAGGGAAACCAGGAAACTCTTCAACAGGGCTAAGAAGCTCGAGACAGATCAGCTATGGACTGAATACAATCGTTCTCTCGAAGGAAATTCAGGTCTATGGTGGAGTCAACAAAGAGGCAAGCCTGGAGAAGCTTTTGCGAGAGAATGGAGGCACTGAGATGGCCAGGATCCGCAAGCTGCTTACTCAAGGCAGGAACGTGGTTCTCCGAGGCTAAGAATCTCCTCAACGAGAGATGGTCGACGATCATCAGGGCATACTGGAGCTCCTTATTAAAACGCACTTTTTGGAATCGACTTTAGAGCAAGAAACCACAAGTGAGGCTGATGGGCCACTTGGACTCGTTAGGCGAGTAGCGACCTACGATCAAGTAAAATCGACAATCAGTACCTTTGATTGCTACAAAAGTCAGGGCATCGACGAAGTTTCTCCGGTTATGTTGCAAGTAGGCGGGAAGCGACTATGGCACAAACTGGTACATATTTACCGATCTTGCTTTGCCATAGGCTACATACCTAAGGCACGGCGGACGGTAGAACTGGTATTTATATCCAAAATTGAAAAAGACCGCTACGATCAGACAAAGGCCTACAGGCTCAGTACCCTAACCTCCTTCGTTTTAAAGACACTGGAGTGGCTCGTAGACTGCTTCGTTAAAAGCGCACTGTGCATCAGGCCCTCGTGCTGAGCACAACACGCCTCCTAAAGTGACAAGTCTGTAGAGACTACCCTACATGTTCTTGTAGAAGAGCCTTGGAGACGGGCAGGACAGCAATTGGAGTCTTCTTGGACATGGAAGAGGCGTTCGATGACATGCCCTTCGAAACCAGAGATCGTCAAAAAATGTATATTCAATTACACATTACTCAATTATTGGGAAATTGTTAATCAGAAAAAAAAATTGTCAACTACTTCTGAAATAGATAATATCAAAAAAAAAATTATCAATTACATCTGTAATAGATAATATCAAAAATAAAATTATCGATTACAGTGTCAATTGATAATTTTATTTCTAAAATTATTAATTGATGATGTAATTTACAATTTGATAGATCCAATTGCAAATTACAGGAGTTATTGATAATTTGATAATTTAAATTTCTAAATTGATAATTAGTAATTTTACTAAGAATAAATTGAGATTTTTATTCATTTTGTGATGGAAACATCACGTTCTTATAATAAGAAAAAAAAAATGTTTTAATATATATATCAACGATTCTACTTAGGGTTCAATAATAAATTATGTGTTTTGAAGTTTACAAATATATTTTTGATATAACACATATGTTTAAAAGAACGTATTTATGTTTTAATATTTGTCAAGATGTTTTAACGAACTCCTTTATGTTTGAATGGTCGAATATGTATTCTGATGTTCCGGTTTATGTTTTAATAGTAGAGAATGCATTCTAAGAATTTTTTTTATGTTCTAATCGTTCAACATTCGTTCGAGTGTTCTAAATTATGTTCTAATGAACAAGGATATATTTTAACGTTATATTATGTGTTCTAACGTTTCCACTCATGTTTTAATGATTAAATATGCGTTCTAACGAATTTATTTATGTGCAAAGTGTCCAATATATGTCCTAATGTTTCAATTGATGTTCTGTCAATATAGAATACGTACTAACGATTTTATTTATGTCCCTATAGTTAAATATGCGTTCCAACATCCGCTGTCGTTCTCTAATGCTAGAACGTTTTTTCCAAGTAACAAACATGTGTTATAGCGCTTAAACTAATGTTCTAAGAATAGAAAATGTGTTCTTACTCTCTCGTCAATGTTGTGATAATCAGAGATATTCGCTCATGCTGTATAAAAA